>NC_045478.1:76522412-76830537 GCF_009650955.1 Corvus moneduloides
TGTGTTTTACTTCATACATGTCTTCTGTTCTGTCCCTCTAATGAGCATTTTTCTCTACAGTAAATTTAATTTCAAGTAAGTCTTCATTGAATGTAAAGACTTCCAGGGTTTCACTACTTTATTGTAACATGGATATCTTGGATTGTATTTTTTAGCTTCAATCCTTAATATCACAAGGTTTGCTCAGCAGGTAGTCCTGGTTTTAAATGCATTCAAATGTTTTGTGTTTTAAGTGTTTGTTTATGGCTGGAAAAGCGAATAAAACAGTAGTGTTTGGCAGTGATGGCTTTTTCAAGTAGCCATCTGAATACTTCCCTTTCTTTTCCTCTTTTTGTGCTTAAGTATTGTTTAGGTTAGTATCCTGAGCTTCAAATGTTAAGATTGTCTTCATTTTTTAAAGTGAAAAGTCAAGGCCTTTGGTGTGACTGAGGAAAAGTGTGTGGTGCACAATTGGAGAGGCATGAAAAAGACAAGTAAAAGGAAATAATTTCCACTCTCTTGAAGTATGAGGTTTCTTTCTCCTTCCTTAGCCCAAAAGAGAGCTTTAATATGCTCATTAAAAAGAGGTTAAGGAAATAAACTTTTCCAGTTCTTTCCAATTCTTTTGTTTATCATCAGCAACCCTTCCAGTTTTGCAGATTGGTAAAGGTCTCAAAGAAAACCTTTTTGACAGAAATTAGTCATGGCATTAGATGTAGGAGCAGCTTATATGATAATCCTTGAAGTGGTAGTTTATTCCAATGAAGAGGACATGACAAGGTTACTGTTCTCAGTGGCTCTTTAATCATCAGTCACTGTGGGACGGCTTCTGGTCCACATCTTAAGCAAACAACTCAATATTATGCCTCTGAATTTGTGTGTACGTGTTGCAAAATCTTTCCCAAAGACAAACCTGACAAGCTTATTCTTGCCCATCCCCTTTCTTTTTTCCCTGTAGACCTATTTTGGGATGGATGTTTCTGCTGTTGAAGATCCTGTTCAGAGAAGAGCCCTTGAAACAATGATAAAAACATATGGGCAAACGCCTCGCCAGCTGTTCCATGCAGCACATGTTAGTAGACCTGGATCCAGGCTTATCATGGAAGGAGAACTTCCTGCTGCCATGGGATTACTAGTGCAGTTCGCTTTCAGAGAAACCAGAGAACACACTAAAGAAATAATCTATCCAGTATGTAATTTTCAGTTGCAAGATGGTTTAATTACTATTCATATGCTGTAATTATTGTACCATGTATCCTTGGTTTAGAATTTTCTCCCTGAAAGTGCTACTTGCTGTATAGTACTGTAAAGAAAATACACAAAATTAGTAAGTGATAGTGAAAATTACTTTCATGGATTTGTAATATTTTGTGTAAACTGAGATCTGAGTTTATCTTGGTTTTGGCAAATAGGTGTTGGAAAGCATTTCACTTAACCAGTTTTATACTTTCAGTGATGAATTGTGGAATCTATGTGCAGACCTATAGCAGGCGAACACATACTGTGCTTTCTTCCATCCTCAGCTTTTTTACTGCCTGTAGGATAATTAAACTTTCTTCACTTCAAACACTTGTTTTTGCCAAAGTCCAGTCAGAAACTGAATCCTTGGATTTAGAGAAATCTTTATTTTTCACTAAACTATCTGAACTAGAAGCTTGCTGCCTATGCCTTTAAAGAGGTAGTAGAACTACCTTTAAGTTAACAGTTTAACTGATGGTACTGCAGTGCTTTGAACTCATCTTTCTATTGGTTTTAGAATAAATATTTCAGCTGTCCTTAACATGTGATTGCTTACAGGAAAGTGACATGAATCATTCTCCATTACTAATGAAATTATTTTTTTCTGAAACTTCTATAATTTTGAACCTTATCTATGCTTGTTTTAGAGTCCGTTACCATGGATAAAAGGCTTGAAATGGGGAGAATACGTTGGTTCCCCAAGTGCTCCAGACCCTGTTGTCTGCTTTAGCCAACCACATGGAGAAAGGTTTGGCTCTCTCCAAGCTTTACCAACTAAAGCTATCTGTGGTTTGTCCAGCAAGTTTTGCCTTTTGATGATATATAGCAAGGAGCAAGGTATGAATTTGTGCTTATTCTCTATATGCACAGTATATGTGAAATGAGCCATGGAAAAATTAAATCTAATGCTACTATTGTTCTAAGTTTAGTTGCTTTTGCCAAAGATTAGTTTATAATTCCATTAACATCTTACACGTGTGTGGTATCTTTACTGTGGATTTTACTTGTAATTTTCAAGTCAAAACTACAGTAGAGGCATTCTGTAATTAAGTTCATATTTTTCATTGAAGTGACTGAAGCGTGAGGATTTAATTTTAGAACTTGCCAGCAGATTGAGTCCAAGAACTGAAGAACAGCTGAAAAAACTCCTGTGGCAACAGAAAGGAAAACTTAGGAAATGGATTTTAGAGGCAGACAATGAGAAAAGTTAGCAGTAAAGAGGCAGAGGCGAAGGATCTTCTGCTTTCAGTTAAACTTCTTGGAGGGATTCTTGTTGAGAATATACAAGCAGGTTCTCACAATCTCTTTTGTTTTCTTGGTAGCATATTCTAGTGCAGGTTTTCCAAAAGTAAATCACATTTAATCAACAAAAACAAGTAACATTTTCCTTGGAGTTATGACCAATTGTTTCTCTAGCTGTTCTCAAGAGATGCAATGCTTCTGCAAAAAAGTTTTGTCCAGGTTGCAAACTGTCTTTGGAGAAGACCAAATGTTCATTCGGTCTCTGAAAACTGTGTTTGTTTATAATACATTACAGATTATGTAGCCTAATGGAAAATATCTTATTTTGAAACTTGGGAGGGTTTTGTATTTTAGCTTGTGATAAAATGTGCACCTGAGACTTTTGTTGTTGACTCTTAAAGTGATTGAGTCTTGCTGTGTGTGTGACACATCTTACGTGCCTTCCTTCAGGCGTGAGGAGCATGCACAGCACTGACATTCAGTGGTCAGCGATCCTGAGCTGGGGATATGCCGATAACATTTTACGACTGAAAAGCAAGCAAAGTGAACCTCCAGTGAATTTTATACAGAGCTCACAGCTCCATCAGGTAAAAAGAAGTCATTCCTTTGCTCTTCAATTTAATACTGGTAGTTTTAGTGGCTTGACTTGGCAGCAGTAGGTACTCTTGCTTTAGCTTTTTTTGGAGATGAGCATCCAATCACAACTCCTTTTAATCTTTTTGATTTCCTCTGGAATGTGTTCCTTATGGCTCCACTGTATCTTGTTCCTGGTTGTTTTCCTGTACTAGATGAAGATTCCTTTTGAATTTGTTCGATTTTTTGTAGATTTTCCTTCCTATAGACTATTGCTGTGGACTTAAAAAAGTTTAAGTTCTGTCCCAGAAAAAATCAATACAGAAAAAAAATACAGGTGCTTCATGTTAGAAGAACAACTCCACTATAGTTTAGGATCCATTTGAAAAAGATTGTCTAAAAGATTGCTAGGGAATGCAGCATTATCTCCATCATATGCCAGTGAGCAGTAAAATGCTGCCAAAAAGATTTTTGGTGGCTGATGTAGTTGCAGATCTTGAAGTCTGCTCTAGTTCACTGCTCTTTAGCTGTGAATTTTAGGCTGCATAGAACTCTCTCTTTACTTTGTTTCTGACATAGTAACAAATACGATGTAGAGCAGCTGTATTTTAGCCCTTGGATTTCCTTAGTTTTTTAGGTGTTTTACATAGCTTTTCTTAGGATAACTAATAAAGAATCAGATTGACCAAATGCTGTGCCATAATGAAACCAGCAGTTAGAATAGTTTTTCTGTTTCAATTTTTTCTGGCTTTGTTTGTCTTTTCAAGGTAACAAGTTGTGCTTGGGTGCCAGACAGTTGTCAGCTGTTCACAGGTAGTAAATCCGGTGTCATCACAGCATATATGAACAGATTCACTAGCAGTACGGTAAGTTGCATTGGATGGAATTCATAATTAAGGGTTTAGGTGTATTCACTATTACAGTCTTTTTTTTTAAGAGGAAAAATGAGAAAGAGGCATATTCTGGATAATTGCTAAAAAAATTACATGCATTTTTAGTATTTATTTTTAAAGGCTCCTCTGACATCTCAGCACATTTGTGTGTTTTTCTTAAGCTGTTGTTTACAACAACAGCCCTCATCACCTGAGTGCACAACGTGTACAGCTCTGACTGTGTTCAGGCCAGGGCTTGGAATTGAAGGTCTCTGCCACAGTGAAGCTCCCTGCATTAAGGAGTAACTTTTTCTCTGAAGGAGACAGAGCCTTTCAATGTTTTAACTGAAACTATAGAATGCAGTTCCCCAAAGTAAATAATCATTCAAGTGCAGAAGGCACTTAAACTACAGAGAGCCAGGATGAATTCTCAGACAGTGTATGTATTAACCACCCAGCCTCTTTACTTTGTCATATTCTCCAAGGGGAAAAGCTGTGAGTAGGGAAGGGAGACAGTAACTTGCATAACTTAATCTGTTAGTGGAAAATACTGAGAATAGTAGAAACTCCCTTGATACTGTTTGCTAATAATCATGGTATAAATAGAAAAAAATAGAAAGCATAAATAGAACTCCAGATTAAAAATCTGATTCTGAGTTTTGAACCTTCCATCTGAAGCTTTCATACTTTGTTTAGCAGTAACTTCTATTCTCCATAGTTTTAACAAAGAGTAGGCAACTTTCCTAACAGCTCATTTTAGGTGTGTCTGCAGGATTACCCATAGCAAAAACTGAACTAAATTGATTTCCTAGATGTAGCTTGATACAGGCATTAGCAAACATTTGTAGCATTGTACTCCTTGATGCTCTTGAATCACTACATTAGCATGAGCTAGAGAGAACCTTGGTATGATCTGCTATGCCTACCCAGTTTTCCGTTTTCAGTAGTGACAAACAGCAGATGCTTAGACTAAGAAGAGCATAAACACAGTGATTTTAAAAAAAATTTTCCCCTTGGCTTTCTTCCAGTTTCTGGTGATCTGCCACTCATACTTCCTAAGCTCAGCAGCACTCTGAGTACAGAAAATGAAGTAGAGGTTGAAGCCTGCAAGCTTTAGTTAGTTGGATCTTAAGGCAGGCACCTTAACTGCTCACCAGAATAGTGAATTTGTAAATAATCTGTACTGAGACTTGGATTCCAGTTAATTTTTTTTAAAAGTAGAAATTAAATATACTTGCCTCCTGCAAAGCTGAAAAGAAACTCTAGTTAGTGGGGTTATGATTCTTGAATTCCTTCTGCTTCCTAGAAACAAGTGATTTTTGTTCATCTGCACAGATGATGTTCTTTGAGACCATTTTTGCTGAATTTCTCAGCACTGACAGTTTTATGTGCCCCAGGCAGAGGGACCTTGTGTCAATTTTGTAGCTCCTGTTGTTGAGTCAGTTACCCAAGTCAGGGCTGCAGGGAATGCAAATGTGCTTCCTGACATCTGCTCTGTATCCATCTTGTCAGCTGATCAGCGATAAAGTGAACAGTTTGTTTCAATGCAGTACTTGAAACATGAATATTTTGCCCTGTTTCACATTTGTATAAGTGCAATGCATGGGCATGAAATAGGTATCACGTAAATTGGATATGGGAACTCAAAGGCATGCTGTCAGAATTAAAGAATGCCTCCATGTTGTGCTTCAACATGTGCTCTGTTTTTCCTTGCCTTACGATGGTCAAAACCCTGTGAAGTACTGCTTTGACACTGTGATCTGTGTTGACAATAAGTGACACCTGCATGACACCTTCAGCCACAGGTGTCTGGTTGTACATATTACGTCAGCCTTCACTTGCTGACTCTTAGAGGTGTCTTGCAAACAGAGTGCTCTTGAGGGACTTGTTTGAGTAAAACTGGGAAGTGATCACTTCAGTTCCCCGCTTGAGTGCTGTAGGCAGAAAGAGCTGCTGTTTAAAGGTAGGCACATACGTGCAGGTGTTCCCACTTCTAGATACCATTGTAGGGGTTCTCACCTAAAAACAGGAGGGAAGTAAGAATGGAACAACACTTCAGGCATGAGAAGCACCTGTTTCTTAACTTAATATAAGAACTTAATATAACTTTTAATACAGTTGGTGTTAGAATTCCAGCTTGTCTCATTGCAGTGTTGTCACAATAAGAATCATAAGAATCATGCTATTAGTACAGTAGAGAGAAGCTGCTAAATGTGGGTGCTGCTTTCAGTTCAAGTGTTGAAATGCAGATCAAGTGTTAATGCTTTAAAGGAAGTGGCAGGAGCACAGTAAAAGGGTTATCAAAATCAGTTCTTCATAAAAACACACATCTTGTTTGTTGCTGTTATAGAAAATTTTGGTAAATTTTCTCTTAACTGAGGAAGGATTAAAGAAGGATTTTTATATGTGAGGTGTCATTGAGAATGACACCTGGGTACTTTCATAAATGTCTTACATGGATGAGATGCTCAGTAGCAAGAGCAAACTAGCAGGTTTTTCTTTTTCTCAGACAGTGCATTGCCTTTTTCAGTATTACACAGATTATATTTTGTGCAAAGACATGTAAATTTTCTACAACCTGTGAGTTGAGCATATGTGTACTTTTATCTTGTCTGTTTGAACTTCCAAGGTGTTTTTGTAGACCTGCTATAGGTAGGCATCCTGTACCTTCATACAAAAATGCAGATGATGTGCTCTGACGTGTGAGGAAAGAAGCAGAAAACTGTTCTCTTCCTTTACAAAGATTATTCTAATCTCTGTACAGCAAGTTGTCTTAAATAAAGCATTAGCACTGTGATTAAGCAGCTCTTTCAACTTAGCCAGTTTTCAGGAAGTTTGAATAATTTCAAATATATAACTTGAATAAAAAGTGTAGTTTGGTGTTAAATTTTGCTGCTTTAATTTTTGCCTAGCAATTTCTATATTTAAACTTGACTTCCTGCATGTTTTTCCAACTTGGTATCACTGAAGAACTTGGCACCAACTTGAGGAATTCCTAGTGTAATTCGCTGTTCAGAGAGCGACAACTTCTGAGCTGGGTTTTCCTTTTATGTTTCCAAGTGCTTCCACTAGATGCTAAAATATTTCCCTGTCATTTCCCTGTCGTATGGAAAGAACAGTCTTACAGAAAACAAATCAGCCGACTTCAAGGTGTGTAATTGAGTTGGAACTACAGTGGTTTTTCATTTCAGTTCATTGGATCACATCAATGTATTTGCCGAGGCTAAAGCACTGGAAGCAAGAAGTTGAACATTAATGATGTCTATGTCTTGTCAGTGTTGAACATAATAAAGCATGAACATAGTTGCTAAAATGATATTAAAAGCAATGGGAACCATCCTTTGAAATTGACAAATTAAACTAGGCTTATCTTTTTTAAAGAAAGAGACATTAATTTTCTTTTTAATGAGATTTTGTTTTATCTTGCTGTTTTTCAGCCTTCAGAGATAGAAATGGAGTCACAAGTCCATCTGTATGGACACACAGCAGAAATAACAAGCTTGTTTGTGTGCAAACCATACAGTATAATGATAAGTGTCAGCAAAGATGGAACCTGCATCATATGGGATTTGAACAGGTACAAGTTTGTAACTCCTTCCATAGCTTTCTTATAAATGCAGGTTTTCCCACTCTTGGGTATCTTGGCCCTTTTGAAGTTGAATTTGTTCTGTGTGTATCTTATTGTGGAGTCAAACCCTTACTGTTTTTTCTCATAAAAGGTGCTAAAATTTTATAGTGAATATGAAAAATATCATAGTTGAGCAAAATGTTAATTGAAATTAATGTAACTCTTTTTAATATTTTACTCAAAGGACCTTTTCTGCATTTGAGTCTGAAATTTAGGCTTGTTCCCTTTGTTTTCTTCAGGCTGTGCTATGTCCAGAGTCTGGCTGGACACAAGAGTCCTGTGACTGCAGTTTCAGCTAGTGAAACCACTGGTGATATTGCAACAGTTTGTGATTCAGGTATATTTGTCAGTCAAGAGAGCTGTTTTGACTTGCAGACCCAATAAATCATGAGACTTGTAATTAAATTAGTTACTGAGTGTGTATTAATCATCTGAGGATTCATTCAGTCATACAGGAGCAATATTTTGCTTTTTTTTTACATAGTAACATACAAATTTTTCCAGAAGTGATTAGGCAGGTGTTTGAATTTAATGTAGAGATACGAAGGCCAACAGCTTGTCTCTTTATAAAAAGACTTGAAATTTCAAAGATTCCTGGGAGACTCACACTTTTGTGATGTTGGCTGTGTTCATTTTAACAGAGGTTTGTTGTCAAAAGTTTTTCAGGGGAGTACAGTGTATTACAGAGCACGGGCAAGGGGACATTATTCTGGCAGTTTCAGAAACCTAATATTTAGATTTTTAAACTTAAATGGACTTGAAAGTCTCCAAGTCTATAGCTCACAAATTAATTTTTTTTTCTGAAAAGCACTGTATTCTTTAATTAGTAAGGGAACATTACATTTCCTTTTAAGACAAAAGCAGTAATTGGGTTATTAGTTCTTTGACAGAATCAAATAATGCCAGACAACCAAGTAAGAGAACTGCTTGCTATTTTTCAAGTGTTTTGCTTAAAATGCAAGGTGAGGTATGAGAATCAACTGCTTAAATAACTAGTATAAATGCTATCTTAGTGCCTTCACTGTTAGTACATGAAAATTGGTCATTAAAAGTAAATTCATGTAGTGTTTTGTAAGTAAAATGTTCTATAAATATGATGTGATGGCTTCTAAATCACTGCAGTGGCTTGGTGGTTTGCGTGCTTCCTGTCACAGAGAGAGAGAAGTAATTGCAGACATCACTCAGTCATTTAAACCTTATGAGCTCTCAAGAAGCTGAATTCTTTGCACAGAATATTTAAGTACTACAGACTTAACTGTGGTCTGGTTTTATTTTTTTAATACTCCCATGCTATGTTTTGTTGCAGTTGGAGGAGGCAGTGAT
This sequence comes from Corvus moneduloides, assembly GCF_009650955.1. Taxonomy (NCBI): domain Eukaryota; kingdom Metazoa; phylum Chordata; class Aves; order Passeriformes; family Corvidae; genus Corvus; species Corvus moneduloides. Next base: position 76,531,269 of record NC_045478.1, read on the forward strand.
TTGAGACTTTGGACAGTTAATGGTGATCTTGTTGGACACGTGCACTGCAGGGAAAGTATTTGCTCAGTTGCTTTCTCTAACCAGCCCGAAGGTGTGTCTGTCAATGTGATTGCAGGGGGCCTTGAAAATGGAGTTGTAAGGTAAGCATTTGAAATGTTTATTTATTAAAATGCTCTATAACTTAGGCTCACAGTTTGAGAGCATGTAGCCAAACATCATGCTGGTATTTGGCTTTAAAGAATGTGGACAAGCTGTTACTCAGCTCCCAGTCTTAGCAGTTGCTAAATAGATTGTTTATCACTGAAATATTTGTAAAAGCAAGTGTGAAGAAAAATGCCTCTTTCTTTCAGACTGTGGAGTACATGGGACTTGAAGCCAGTACGAGAAATAACATTTTCAAAGTCAGCCAAACCTATTGTAAGGTAAAAAGATCTTAAGTATAAAATGAATGCATTTTTCTCTTTGGGGGAAAAAAAAACAAACCCACAAACAAAGCAAACCCACAACAAAATAGTCTTGAGTTTTGAACATGAAAATAGGAGGTAAACACCCATGTCTAAAAAGAGTAATACAAACCTACTAATTATTCATGAAAGCAAAGTGAGCACAAGTGTACTGTATTTGTAATGACAGTAATAGCTAGCTTCTGCTGCTGGCAGATGGAAATTAGCAGGATTCCCTTGAAAACAGAATAAAATCTATTCCTCTTGTTTCTAAATTCAATATTTTTCCTCAGAAGCTGCATTAAAATGAGATTAGCTTAACTTTGTCAGACTTAAATAGATGGAGTGTTTCTTCCTTAAAATTAAATGAAAGTACTGCCTTTTCCCTCACCCTCTTTTCTGATACTGGAGGGAAATGGTGGAGAAAGGGGTGAACTCAGAGTAGCCTGGAAGCTGCCATTTTGGAGGGCTTGTGTAGTTAGTTTTCTCTAAGTCCCCTTGATTTATATGAGCAGAGTTCTTGTGCGAAAGTGTTTCCAGAACACAGTCAAAGGATCGAGTCTCTGATATCCTCGGTGGTACAGGAGTCTGCACAGAGGGCTTAGAGTTATGCCCAAATTTTATCATCTTAATGTTAGCGTAGTAACAAATGACTGAAAAATTGTTTTGACTGTTGGTGAAATACCATTTAAAATCCAAGCTACCATTTTTTTTTAGAAATTAAAAATATAGCAGTTATTGTCTTTTTTACTTTTTTTGAGCAGTATATTTCACAAAGCTTGTTGATAACGATTTAGTAGCTATTGAATAATTTAAAGTTTCCTGCTTAAATGTGACAGAAAATGGATGCTGACCTTCATGCTCTCTGACATTACCCATGGCAAGGGTAATGGGCTTTACTAGCCCTGTTATGGCTCAAGAAATGCCCATCTGAACAAAAGTCCTGTGCTGTGCCATGAAATCTGATGGATTTAGTTTCTGCCTTTGTCCGCAAAGCAAGTTGAGAGGGCACTGAGCTCTGTTGTAGAAAATCCTTCCTTTCAGGAACAGAGGGGAAGAGGGTAGGATTTTGCTCCTGATCCTGCCCTTTTTTCTGACACTGCAAAGAAATGAGTATTAAACCACAGGGGATGTTGAAGCGCTGGCCAAAGCTGTAGTTCAGCCAGTTTGGGTACGAATGGATAAGCAGGTATATGCAAACATTGCTACGCTAATGTAGGCTCTGAGCCTCCCCTGACAGCTGGTCTCTGTTGGCTGAACTCTCATGGGCTTTTAATGTCTTCCAGCACTATAAATAGCCACATCTGGTACAGACTCTTTTCTTGTTTTGCAGCCTTACATTTTCCTGCGACGGTCATCACTTGTTCACAGCTAACAGTGATGGGAATGTCATCGCCTGGTGCCGCAAGGACCAGCAGCGCTTGAAGCTGCCCATGTTCTACTCCTTCCTCAGCAGCTATGCAGCTGGGTGACAGTGGGTCTGCTGCTAACTCATGTCTCTGATGCACTTTAATCCAAGATAGGTTATAGGATCTCTTATTTAACTGGACTTTGAAGTACTTTGAATGTCTCTAGAATGACTGAATAGAAGGGGTGTTTTTAAAAGAGCAGCCTGAGGTGGTTGTAAGATTGCATATGTGCATGCACAAACTTGAAGCATATCCAGGTCAGCAGGAAGCTCTGGTCATATTATCCAATGCCAGCAAAGTGACTAATAAATGCTCAATGCTGCAATATAAAACACCAACAATATTTTTTTAAATCACTTCTTGCACAGAAGTATTTAAAAAAAATTGATTATGCTTATTCCCCCCTCTTCGTTTGTAAAATATCAGCAGCATCAATTCTGTAAATATCTATTCAAATGTCAGCATATGTATATCTGATTAGTTGAGTGTGGTACGGTTAGCTCCAGGATAAGCAATCCAAAACTTAAAAATCAATGACCACTTAAAATTGCTTTTTTTGAGAAGAAGCAAAGAACCTAGTAGGTGCTTTTTGCACCATTTATGGTATTGTAATGCTAAAAATTGAATTTCTGTTATCTTTATATTTGTAATTTTTGCCATCTTCCCTGTTAACGTAATAGTCTTTGCAATAGATGAAAGTAAAATATTTGTCTTAGTGATGGGCAGACACCTCATGGCATCATGAAACACACTGGTTAGATCCCAGTGCAGTGTGAACTGCCTAACTTTGTGATAGTTGGCTATCGCAGTTCTGTGGAAGAACATCTATTATGTACACACAGACCTTTTCTTCCAGAGCTCTGAAAAGAGGTGTTAAAGAAGGCATAGATGTGCTCCTGCTCTAGTGTCATTGAGGTTCAATACACTGTAAAATGTTTGAATCTAACTGGTTGAATAATCAATGTTCACGAGCATCAGATGATTTGGAAAGGTTTACACAGATACACTGTGCAAATTTGTTGTGTATTCCTGGGTGCTATTTTGAGGGGAAAAAATAAGCCGCTCTTGTGAAAGGCTTAACAAATTTGAATTCTTAGGCCAGATGAAAAATTAGTATTTCAGCTGATGGATTAGAAGACCTCTAAACCTGACACCGTGAGTGAGTGCCTACTAGTCATGTGAATGGTAAAGCAAGAATGCTATTCAAGTCTGATGTAGTTACATTTTCCTTTTAAATTGCTTTGCTTTTTCATCTCTGACATCTTCTGCTATTGCCATTCAAACTGCTGTATCTTCTCATGTTTAAAGCTCATCTGCTTTCAGAACACTTTATGTGAAATTGTCAGGTTGTGACGAAGGTGACACACACACACAAGCAGTCTTCACACTTCTTTTTAAAATTCCAAATAGTCTTCAGAAATTCTTGAGACTTCCTGGTTGAAGAACTTTTCAAACTAGAAAAAACTAAGAAAAATATTCTCATAGTTCATGACACAAAGACTCATCATTGGTTCAGTTAAGCAAGTGGCTGCATACTATATGGATTGAATTTTAAACTGCATATTATTGTAGCAGCATTGTATGGGATGGCTTTAGTCATATTTTTCTCTAAATGTTAATGTAAGGTCCAAATACAGACTGAAAAGCTTCCTGGCTCATGCTGATGTGATGTGCTTTGTTTAAGAGAAAAAAGACCAAACATCATGGGTTTGGGGTGCTTTTGTGCTCCCTGTTTTGGGGTGTTGCTCACAAAGGCTTATTTTTTTATAAAGTAGAATTCCACTTGTTACAACCGATATGCAAAACTGCTGGCCTTGTAAAGAGTGCAATATTATATATTTTTATGTAAAAGTAAAAATGATTTTTTGAAGCAAGGAATATTTATTCAGCTTAATATTCTGGAACTATTAAAATAACATTGCAATAGTGTCTGTGCATGGTGTACTTAAATTTCCTGTAAATGTCACATTCCACACTGTATTTGTATATACACTGTCACATTGTTGGGTAATAAACAGATCTTTGTACCAAACCATTCTGAGATGATTAGAAACACGTCTTTGGCTTAATTGCAACTTTCTTCTTTTAGGGAATTTTTCACACCTTGCTCCAGATCAGTCTGCTGATTCCCATGTCTTTCATATTTTAAAAATCATGAAGTGGGAAAGTTGTTTATGGACTACATCCTGTGTCTGTTAAACTGAAGGGGGTAAGACAGTGTAAGACGGGAAGTGGGAAACTCTGGGCATGTCACTTTGCACATGTGGGCACGTGTCCTTCCTTCCCATATGATGCATGACTAGAATTTGGATTAAATGATGGCTCTCGAAGCAGAGCCATTCCCCTTCCTTCCATCTGCCTTCTCACTGAAAACCTGTCTGAGCTGCAAAGGCAGAAAAGCAACTTCTCTCTAGATTCTTAGAGAGGTGGAAACTGCAAGACTGGGATCTCAGGAAGGCATCTGACAGGATGTGAGGCTCTTTCTCTAGAAAGCCAGGATTTGGGAGAGGGTCATGGGGAAAGGCCTATCTGCCTGATTGCAGGATTCTGGGGTAAATCCAGGCCTTTATGTTCTGGTAGTGCAGAGACATCATGAGAAAGAAAGGGGAGGCAATAGCTGGGTATTCACCTGTGGTAGGAAGAAGGAGTCTCCAACCCATTACTGAAAGGCAGCCCAGATCTTGCATTTAGAGATCCAGTGCTTAGACAAACCCATGACACTGAACAGGAGGAAAAACAAAACTCTGAACTGAATTAAGCAAAATATAATAATAGAAGATAACTTAATGGAGCAGTGGGGGAAGTATCTGGCTTGCTACTAACAAGCTTTCAGTTTACCTTTTAATTTCTTCATGCCTTGTTTTGCTCAAGGCTATATTGGGGTTTTTTTCCTTCTTGCATATGAAAATGGAAGTCACGCTTCCATATGCTGCTAGTCTATCACAAAAGCAATCAAACAATTACTGTTTCAAAGCTCTGCTTGCCTTGAAAAATATCCACTGAAATATTTAAGCCTCTATACATGCAGACAGGTTTTTTTTTTTTTTTCCTTAGCTACTGTAGTAGCTACTTAATGCAGTAAGTTACAAACTACCGACAAATGGCCATTGTTTAGAGATTTATTAGCCATTACTGCTCTGGAGTGGGGTCAGAAAGGCACTGATTTTGCTTCTGGGTTTCTGTAATAGGCTCTATTGTGTACTTTGCAATTTTGAAAATGGATTAAAATTAAATATGGCTGCTCTGATTAGACTCTTAAACTATTCTGGACTACACACCAGAAAGGAATTGAGTAAAACAGGAGCTTGCTTACTGTTTCCAGCTTTGAGCTAGCATTCCCAGAAAAAAAAAATTAAAATCCTGATTCTCTAATGCAATTGACTGAAGCCCATATAAGACTCATTAGGGGCTAGTTTGTGTAAATTCAAGGAATAGAAATTTGTGTTAGTTTTATGGCTATTGCCTTCAGAATCTGTAGGGGAGACTCCTGGTTGTGGTGGAAGGTAAGAGTTCGCAGATTTAAAAGAAAGCAATTTAAAAGAAATATCTCTGTAATATATGATGAAAATATGTTTTAAAACAGCCATTTCCCACCTTTAGATTTTAGCTTAAGTCATAAAATTGTTAGAATCCAGTGGTAAAAATATTGGGAGTGACAACGGTTTCATGATTAGAACCATCTAACAGGTGTTGTTTGTCTAACAGCGTGTAAATCCTTTGCCTATGAAATGGGGCCTTTTGTAGGCTGCTGATGTGGTTGAACATGAATGAAAGAGCAGCAGCATAGGCCAGTGAGGTTTCTATCAGTTTCTGGAACTCTGGTTGTAGGAAGCTTATGAACTTACCTATTTCTATTTAGTGATATTTACCTTCTTCCTGTTGCATCTCCTTCTGCCACGCCACTGTCCCAAAAGCCGTTGACTCCGTCTCAGAAGAGGCTGCCTTTGCTTTGAAGCACCTTTAAAAATAGGGCTCTTCCTTGTTCTCTTTCATATAGAAAACAAATGTTACTTGGAAATTCTGCTCCATTATCATGGAATGCAAAATAGTGCTGAGGGCAGGGTAGGAGAAAACCTACGCCTCTCCAGAGGGAACAGCCACCTTACTGGGGAACAAATTACTGAGGCTCTGGCGCTCCTGCCAATGGGTTTTTGCAGCTGACAAAATTTTCAGTTAAAAATGTTAATTGGCACTTTTAAATGCTGCTGATCCATACAGCTTTTATAGGGAGAAGCATATAAAAATTGATCTATGAAGCTGAATTGTATTGTTCTGACATAGTAGCCCTGACAAGGTGAGTCTAAGCAGCCCCTTTCCCCCAGCAGTTCCATTCCTCGTGGCAGGCTTTTTACTTCATCTTTCCTATGTTCGCTGTGAGGGCGGGACAGGCACTGTGGGCTCTCACCCCAAATCCCAGTGCCCTTCGGGCTTTGATGTTTGAGGTACAGCTCTACAGGCTGGGGGCAGAGTGGCTGGAAAGTGGCCCAGTGGAAAAGGAGCTGGAGGTGCTGAACATGACTCAGCTGTGCCCAGGTGGCCAAGAAGGCCAATGGCAGCCTGGCCTGTATCACAAATAGCGTGCCCAGAAGGATCAGGGCAGCGGCTGTACTGTGCACAGCACTGGTGAGGCTGCACCTTGAGTATTCTGTGTTTAGTTTTGGGCCCCTCAGTTCAGGATGGACACTGAGGTGCTGAGGCATGTGCAGAGAAGGGAAATTAACTTGGTGAAGGGTCTGGAACGCAGGTTCTGTGAGGAGCAGCTGCAGGAGCTGGGATGTGTAGCCTGGAGAAGAGGAAACTCGGGAGACCTTATCGCTCTCTACAACCACCGGATAGGAGGCTGGAGCCATGTGGGCGTCGGTCTCTTCTCCCAGGTAACAAGTGATGGCATGAGAGGGAATGGCCTCAAGCTGTGCCAGGAGAAGTTCAGTTTCGACAGTCGAAGGAATTTCTTCACGTAAAGGGTGATTAAACATTGGAATGGATTGCCCAGGGAGGTGCCAAAGTCACTGTCCCCGGATGTGTTTAAGAAAAGACTGGCTATGGTACCTATTGCCATGGTCTAGCTGACAGTGGGTGGTGTTCGATCAAAGGTTGGACTCGATGATCTCAGAGATCGTTTTCAACCTAATTGATTTTGATTCTGTGATGTGTGGTTCTGTTTGATAAATACTTGGATGATCGCTTGATCCCTAGCGCCTGCTGGAGCCGGGGCAGGAGGCGGCTGCAGCAGGAATAAGGAGGGACAGAGGCAGGCAGAGCGTGGGGGCGGTGGCACCGGGGGCCGCGGCCGCCCCGCCCCGCAGGGCCATGTGCCACCGCCGGGCTGCCCGCAGCCTCCGCGCCCGCCCGCCGCCCCGCACGGCGAGGGAGGGACACAGGGAGGGAGGGACAGAGGCAGGGAGGGAGTGCCCGGGGGCCCGGGCGGGAGAAGGTGCCGGAGGGGCGCGGCGGGGGCGCGCAGCGCGGCGCAGGGCGGGTCGGGGTTTCCGCGCGGGGGTTTCGCGGTCGGCGCTGGTGTCCTGGGAAAGCCTTGGCCGCTCCGCCCGGCATCCCGGTGGTCCCGTGGGCTGCTGCGGGCAAACAAGGGCCGGCGGCGGCCGCGCGAGCCGGAGTTCCCCGGTTATCCGCAGGAGTCGGCGTCGGGCTTTGGGCTGCGTTGTCGCTGGCACCGGCGGGACACGTCCTTCTCCGGAGAAGCTGCCCCGAGCCCAGGTATCCCGCGGGCGGCGGGGAGGGGGTCTGCCCGGCGTGCTCGTTCCTCCTCCGTCAGCTGCCTGAGGCGGAGGCTCGAGGAAGTGGCCCCTTTTCCCGCTGCTGGCTCGCGCTGACGGAGGAGAGCTCCCGCTGCCCGGCTGCTGCCGGCGGGGATCGCTGGTGTGCGGTGCTGGGAGCTGCTGCACAGCAGAGCCATTAGGGCCGTGCACTGAGACACAAAACTCGGAATAACAACTTGAAAAACGCTTCTGCCCTGCAGGCGATGCAGTGCCGAGCTTCCCAGAGGCGCTCTTCCTACCTTGTAGGTTACAAATCAGTTCAAATACGTTTTAAGAGGAGTTTAAGTGGAATAATCAGAATTCCCTGTGTATTTCTTTAAAAGCTCACAGCTATCTTTCTAAATTACCTAAAGAGGTAAAACAGTAGACAGGAATCATCTTTTTGCCTCAGACTTTATGGATCTCTGATGGTTTACTGGGGTGTGTGTTCACATAACCTGTATGCTGGTGATAAATAATATTGCACGGAAATATTGTCCTTGGGAAATATCGTATTAGTTTAACCATTGTTTCCTTTGATTTTTAAATGTTGAAAAGCAAGATGATATTTTTGAGTAAAAATTTGGGTACGGTGGCAAGAATTTTTGGAACTTGACAGTTAGACTGGATATGTTAGATGAGAACTGAGCTGCTGGAGTTTCACTGTTTTGCAGTTGCATGATTAGAAGTTATTCTCAAAGTCACCACGTTTATGGTATGAAAATTACATTCTTTCCTTATCATGAACAATAGTCTTGCCTTTAATCTAGTCATTTCTGCTTGTACTACTAAGCTTCTCCTTAGGAGATGGAGTGAAAAGCTGTAGTGATTTCCTAGTGTTTCTTTGTGCAGGCATGAGATAGAAAAAGAAAAGGATTCTTTACCCTCCCTCTCTGTTTACAGAGCTACATCAGTTGCTGTAAATCTTAGAATAAGAAGTGAGATAGCAGGGGAAGTTGGGTTTCTTTCCTTTTTTTTTCTCCTTTTTTTTTTTCTTTTAATATTTTTGGTATACCAGTTTGGCATCAAAGAGCTGGGAGGCTGTAAATTTTGCTGTTTATGTTCCTGCAAGTGGATAATTAAATGTGAAGATCTCTCCTCAGTTTAGGATGTGATTTGCAGATCATTATCCAGGGATGATTCCTGCTAATGTCACTGGGACTTAGTTGAATGATTGGATTAAGTTTTCTCTTGGATTGTGTGGTCCAAGAAGTACAGAGCTTGTGTGGAAGGTGTTCTTCAGAGCTGTCAACCTCAGGTTTTCTAATCTAGTAATTTCAGGTCCAGTACTTCAGATTAAGGCAGCAATTTTGTTTAGGGCTTTTTAGATTTAGTTCTTGAGGTTGCTTTTCTGGTATGGCATTTTCAGGTTGTACTTGGAGCTGGAGGGGGGGGAAATTGTGGCTTTTCATCCCTGCTACTTGTAGAAATCCATCCTAAGGAACTTGAAAATTCTATTTTGCTTCTATGTTACTCAAGTCTTCAGACTTTTTCTGCATTTTACTAACAAATATTTATAACGTTTAGTAAGCAAAAGTTGCACTCCTTACCCCAATGCAGGGTCAAGCTATACCTGCAAATATTTACGCAGCTTTCTGCATTATCATAAGTTAAGTTTGCCTTTGAAGTGCTGTTGGGTATAATCATCCATTGTAAAAACAAAATAAGAAGAGCTGCTCTTCACAAGCATTTTTAGGAGCCCAGGAAATTAAGAAGTTTGGCACACGTGCGTTACCTGCACTCAGAAAAAGGATGAAGTAAGGCAAAAAAAGCACAAAACCCCAGAAAATGCAGCTGGCTGGGAGGCTGTTGATATGCAGCTCCCAGGAGTGATGCTTTAGGAAAGGGCTGTCTGGTGTGGGGTGCCAGTCAGCAGAAACTGTTTGGCTAAAAAAGGCTCTGTAGCTGCTGTCACTGTTCTTTGTTAGCACGGTTGGTGTTCCCCTAAAAGAAAAGAATCAACAGAGACCAGGACAATGAACTCGGTGTGCTGCACAAAAACACACTGCATAAATGAGCTCCTGTAGAAGCCAGGTCTGCTGGCTGCATCACTCACATGCAGAATGCATGTAGGCTGCTCATTAGCATAGTTACTGTAACTACGGTGATTATCAGGACCTGTGTACGCCCCTATCGATCCAAGGTAAAAACAGCCAGGAATGAGCATTAACAAACCCAGCTGAGAATTTCTGGTTCAAGGGGTTTAGGTAATTCAAATGATGGGGAGACATTACTCCTTTTAAGTATCAAAAGCAATATGGCCAGCAGGTCAAGGGAGGCAGTTCTGCCCCTCTACTCAGCTCTGGTGAGACCCCACACTGCATCCAGCTCCAGAGTCCCCAGCAGAGGAAGGACATTGACCTATTGGAGTGAGTCCAGGGGAGGGACACCAGGATATCAAGGGGCTGGAGCACCTCTCCTATGAAGGATGTCTGAAAGAGTTGGAATTGCTCATCCTGGAGAAGCAAAGACTCTGGGGAGACCTTATTGCAGTGTTTCAGTAATCAAAAAGAGACTTACAAGAAAAACTGGGACAGAATTTTTAGCAGGGCCAGTTGCAAAAGGACAAAGGGTAATGGTTTTAAACTAAAAGAGGGTTGATTTAGACCAGATATAAGGAAAAAAATTTTACTGTGAGTGTCGCGAAACACTGTAACAGGTTGCCCAGAGAAGTGGTGGATGCCCCATCCCTGGAAACATTTTAGGTCAGGTTGGATGAGGCCCTGAACCACTTGTTATAGTAGAAGATGTTCCTGCTCATTGCAGGAGCCTTGAACCAGGTGATCTTTAAAGGTGCCTTCCAACATAAACCATTCCATGATCCTACAGACTGCTGACCCAGGTACAATAAAAACAAATGATAAATGTGCCTTTCTGTGGGACTAAAGGCCTAGAGAACACTTGGACAGCTTAAGAGGAGTCGTCTTAAGAGAGAGGATCGGAGCCATTTGTCAGGCTGCAGCCTCAGAGGAAACATATCCTACAAGAGGGTGTTTGAAGGAGACGCTTCCTCACATTCCAGGGGATGGGTGTGTAATAGATTCTCTCATAATTAAAATTTCTGTTCTCTCCAGAGCATTATTTCTAAGTAATGATTTTATTTCATTAAATAATATTAAGCTTAAAGTTATTATCATAGGTCCTAAGGAGAACAGGATCAAGTGTCATACAAAGCTTTGTCTGCAACAAGGACTTTTATCACAGCCTGGTTTGAAAGTGAGTATAATTCTCATTGTCAACATCACACCACTTGTAATAGGGCCTTAAATGATGCACAAATATGTACTGTATTTGCAGAGTGAGGGAAGGTAGAGGTATATGTAGCTTGGTATGTGAGAAGTCAGTCTTAGAAGGTTATGCAACCAGACCTGTCAGTAAAAATATTGAAATTAAATACTTAAATGGATGCTAAACACATCCAGAAATATAGTAGTTAAATATTTAAATGCATGGAAAGGCCAAGGTTGGAGCAGGATTTGGAACAGAATAAATGTTTGTGCTTCAGAGTATAAACAAACCCTTGCTGGGAATAAGTGGAAATTTTCTCCAGTATCTGAAACACGTAAGGCCAGACTTTTTTTGGCTTTAAAGTTCTTTTTTTATGAAGCCTCATATTCTGGTTGTTTTCTAATACTAAAAAAATTAGAATTTATTAGAATTAGAATTAGTGCTAAAAATTTCTAAATTGCTTTACTAGACAAGATACATATTTTCTTTTTTTAAATTTTCCTATTTGGTGTTTCAGAATATAAGTAAGGATATATTATCTTTGTGGCATTGCTTTAGAAACATGGTTCAGGTTTTTTTAAAGCATTTTTATGCCTAATAGCCTTTTCAAAATTCTATTATGGACTTAACTCAATCCTTATTCTGTAAATGCTTAAACACTAGCTGGAAGTACTATGAACAGTGTTCCTGCCAACTCTGTTGCAGCCAGTGACAGTTCAAATTGTCTAACACTAATGTTTATAGCTTTTACAGTGTGAGTGAATGAATTGCCAGAAACGCGTGGGAGATCTGGAATTCTCTGAACTGTTCAAGGAATTGCAGTTGCTTAATTCAGTTTAATTTAAATGTATGTGGCAAATGTAGAAAGGCCTCTGACTTGATTTAGCTTTGACTTTTTTGGCTTTGTGATCATTAGTAGGGTAGGTGTGGAGATGATAAAATTCAAATGATTCATCCTTGTGGGGGTATCATTTTGTAAACAAAGCTAAATGTGTTTATTCTAATTTTTATGGATAGGTTGATACTTAAAAGTGAGGGGGCTGAGTCGAACAAAAAGTCCAGAGATGTGCTGTAATTCAGAATCTTCTCCTTTTGTGACTGTCTCGTATCCTTCCTGCTGTTTGACTTTCCACTGCGAGTCAAAACACGTCTCAAAATTGATTGGAGGCTGTGGGTTGGTTGTGGGGTTTTGTACCGTACATGGCATTTTATGCAAAGCCAGTTCCTCCACATGTATTCAATCCTGTGCCTTGTGAGGAATATGAGTTAAAAGATTGTAAACAAAGTTGAAGACAAAGAACCTGCTGTGTTCTGACACGATTTTATTTCATCAGAGCACGCAAGGGGGAAACTTGTGTTCCATTCAAATGACACACGTATATGCAAAAAACCTGTGCTTTGTCTTGGCATATGTTAAAGCTCTTGTTTTCTTTGGCACAATTAATATAAAGTAGCATTTCCCTGCCTTGACTTATACTAGACCTGAAAGAAAAAGATTCTTTTGTTTCTTCAAATTAGTGCTGAGCATGGCTCACCATGGCATTTGTATTCCACCATCCTGTTTAACAGCACAGGTTACTGATTTTTAGAAATAGTCTGTTTCATACCAGGCTGTGAGAAGAAAAAACTGTCTTTGCCTTGTCTCTGAGCATTTGTGTTTTGCAAAATCAAAGCAGTTAGAGAGTTACTCCTCCATTCTTTCTGTACTATGGATAGTGTACTTCTCTTGAGTCTAACATGGGCATTGTACATACAGGTTTTTTTACAAGAGCATTTCCAGTGTCTTTATTTCCTGTTTGTATCTTATACCCCAGTGACCTGATCAGGTAAGCTATCAAGGTTCAAGAAGGGAAATTTGTGTGATTCTGGGTGTTTGCTTCTTATCCAGCAATAAGCTGGAAGTATTCATTTTGAAAGACCTGAGCCTACAACCCCTTTGGCAGCAATGCAAAATGCTTCCTTGTGTGTTTTTCTTGTGTGTCCCATCTGCCTCTCCCACTCTGTGTCCTTTGCATTCTGCTGAACTTTGTATTGGTTTCTGAGGCTTGGTGCTTAGTCCAACCTCCAGTGAATTCAAAATAGTAACTGTTCTTGGGCTGGGCCAGCCCTCCATAGTGGTGTCAGCACAAGGGGGTCTAATAAGCAGACCACCTCTGGCATAAATATTGTATGTTATTCAATGTCTGAATGTGGATGTCTTGACTCATTTGGTAACAGTGCTGAGGACTGCTTGATATTGATTTACTCCTAATCCCTCAGGGAGTAGCAATACAAGAGAACCAAACACTGACATACCTTACTTAGATGTCCCTTCCCAAGAGCTGCAGATCTTTAAAAAAATAAAGCATTCCTATCCTGTATGGTGTACTGTACTGGGTTTAGTAATCTTTAGACTTTACTGGGGATGTCTAAGCAAAAAGTTGGAAACCACTGCATTATGTCCTCTTAATCTGTTATTTCATTTCTAAACTTCTTTTATCGATAGTCAGAATTCTGAGTCGTTCTCTATCTTAAAATTTCTCTCTGATGCTTGGTGAGAGTGGTGTGGCATTCATTTCCACTGCACACATTTCTGAGCTTGTTTTGATGTTTCTAGGTGTAACTGGGGCATGGAGCCAAACTGTGTGATGCCTGCAAGGTCTGTTTGGGAACAGCTGCTCTGCGTTGGCAACGTGAACCAGGGCAACCATTTTCACACTGAAGTCATGGTCATATGCTCTGCATTTGTATGTCGTTTGCAGGATTCAGGCAGAATGCTGATGATGGAGGATGCAAATATGTAATGCAATAAGGTGCCATGGAGCAAGAGAACAGAAATAAATGGTGTCTGCTTTGTATTTGTGACCTACAGCCTGGCAGCGCTGATGTGGTGGGCGAGGGTTGGTTATACTTCAGACAACTGTCCTCTCAGTGACTGCTGTATTTCCTACTTGTACTTTAAATGGTCTCAACTTTGTCTCTTCTAGGAAAAACAAAATGAAGGAACTAGTGTCAAACAGTACAACCAGTATTTCTCAAGCCAGGAAAGCTGTGGAGCAACTGAAAATGGAAGCATACATGGATAGAATAAAGGTAAACTTAGACTTATTGTTGATATTTTGAGTTCGCTGACTAGTTTGTGAAACAGCATCCCTTTAATACTGCAGAAAACAAGAATCTGTGTTGAGCTATAAAACATTATTCAGTACTGTGAGCGATTACATACTAACTCACAGTACTGGTGGGTTCTAGTGAAGAGATTTCCAAAGCCTGGCTTCAAGTCTGCTTCTGCGTGACTGTCTGTTACATTTGTCAAAAGTGGTATTTTGTGAATGCTTAAAATTAGCTGGCGGGTGCCCAGGTGCTCTTCTTTGTCACCTGTAGCTGAATTTAAGTGCAGCCCTGGTTTCTTGGGTTTTCTCCTTCAAAAATCAGAAAAAGTCTTTAAGACACTGCAATATTTTTGAATAATGATGAGACAAGCTGAACTGCTTTGCTCTGTTCTGTTTTAGTGCAGGTGTCATTGCACAAAAAATGTGTATGATTGCAGCATGCAGTTATGATTCTTCACACTTGATAACTTGTTGTATGTGAAAATTTGGTTTCATCATACCTCTAAATATATGTGGATTAAATATTTTTGTTAAAGGCACTGTTAAACAGAGGATTTCAGTTTTTTAAACTAGAAAATCCCGTGGATTATTCTTGCATGTCATTCTGCTTTCCACTAGTCTAAAATGTTTTGGAATATCAAGCACGTAGAAGCTAATAATGTCACAGAACTTTTCAAGAAAGCAATGCTCATTTCTTTTACTCTCTGCCTCTGAAAATAGGGAATAATTATTTTTATAAAAAATCCAGTCTCTACAAGGAAGAAGTTTTTAGTCTTTCCGTCTATAAAAAGTAATGCATTTAAATTACACAGTTCTCTGCAAACAACTGTAACTGAGTTGTTACAAACTGTAACTGAGATTATTAAGTCAGTAGGACAATTCAGAAATGCTGTACATTAAAATCTTCAAGTAGTTTTAACTCAGTCTGTTTGTCCATCCATCCTGTGTGCTGAAAATCTGCATGTAGTCAGCATGGGGACAGTAGTATATATTCATGATTTTTAAAATAGTCTCAGATCACAAACTCACCAGCTGGAAAAAAAGTGTTTATAATTCAGAAATATTAGTGCAGTTCAGATGAGTGATCAGTCTTTCTTATATGAAAATAGAAATTTCAGTCGCTCTATTTTGTGGCAGTTTTTAGCAATGTCTTGTAAGACCACTGAATTTGCAAAAGTAGTTTCTCTCTTTCATAGTGTGTTACAAATTCATCACATAAGCTGTTCACAGGGACAGGTGTTTATTTCCTGCAGTAAAAGAAGGTCTGCCTTGGTTAGTCCCAACTCAGGTCGTATGGCAGCTGCATGACCAGAACTGACAAGGGGGTGGTGGCAGAGGAAAGTGTTGGAAAAATATAGCCCAATTTACTGCAATTTGAAATCATTGATACTTAGTAAATTGTCTTAGACTTGCTTCTACATATTCAGTAGTAACTGTCACGTACCACATCATTAGGTCAGTTATGCAGATAGCTTCATTAGTTAAGTGTATACCACCCTTAATTACATATGTGAGAAAGACAAAGGTGCAAGAAAGACATAAGTTACTTTTGCAGTCAGTTTAATTAAAAAGAACACAGTTATTAGCAAATGTGGCAGACCTAAAAAACTGATAGCTTGAAAGTGCAATTATTTCACCTTTCAAAACAGCCTGTAACTGAAAACACACCAAAGAAAATCTGACATATTTCAGAATTATGAGGGTTCCTATACTAATATAAAACAAATTTAACTTTTCAGAATGTCTTGATTTCTAGAATTTCTTTGAACAAGCATATGGGGGATTGTGAGAAGTGGTTGCTTGGCTATTTATTCCTTAAAAAAATCTGCTTGGCTTTTAAATCTTGAATCAGTTAAGTGTGGGCTTCAGCATAGCCAAATTTTACCAAGAAACTTTCCAGTGGTTTCAACTGGAGATTTTAAGTTCTCGGATCATCACTGTGAAGGCAGATAAATTAACTTACTGTCTTTTTTTCTGGTGTCTTGCATCTGATTAAACTAGTTAGACATTTAACAAAAGATCAGTGCTTTCCAGATATTTTAACTAAACCCTCTTTTGCAAACAGCCATAGCCAAGTGGTTATTCCCACAATAGGCAAGACCACATTGCTAACATTGAAGAGGTATCTGTGTTATTGACTGGGGAAATCAGAAGTTCCAGTTTATTTGTCTACTACAGAGGCACTTTGTTTTCCATGCACAGTAGCTGCTGTAACCAGCAAGAGTTGGGTCTGCTCAATTAAAATGTTGTAGTCAAAAGTGTGTTGATAGTTGCCAACTCCCCACTGTGTTCTGGATTTTTCAACAAATTTAAGAAGTCCTATCAAGTCCTCTAGCCAGTCAGAGCAGCAAAGCAGTGCTGTGTTCTGAGGTTCCACAAAGGCAATTCGCTGCTGAGGTGTGAAAGAAACAAGACAACTCAACAGAGGAGGATGGAGTTATTGGTATATTGATCGGTAGCTGGAAGGAGGAGTACTGTGGGTGTCTTTGTAAACTGTAGGAATCCCAGAAGGATCATAATTGAACCTGTCTTACCTGGCAGAGGAACAGCTAGAGTTATAATGAAGAAGTAGAAAGCCAGAAATGCAGATTCAAGATAGGAAATACCAAATGAAATCAGATGAACAGTAGCCTCGTGACTAGTAGAATAATGTCTTCTAAAGATGCTAGCAGTAAAATTGAGAAAGCAAAGTTAGTATTGGTGTTTATCAGAGTTGTCCTCAGAATAAAGCACTATTTAATCTTCTCTTTGCAAGCAGAAAAGCAAGAGTGCTCTGACATTTAGGACCCTTGGCATATCAGTTATTATTCCATTTTCTTTTTCCTTAGGAAGATAGGAAGGATTCCTAACTGGTAGTGAATAGTGTTGGGAGATGAACAGTGGGAATGCCAATAAATGTGTGTGAATCTCTTTGTTTTAGATGTAAAGGATAAGCAGAGGGGGTGTTTTAGCAGGGATGGTAATTAGTCACAACCCACGGCAAGACAGAAGACATAGTAATTGCAGCATTTTGCCCTGTCACTGAAGCTTATAATTATTAGTGCAGCTAACAGGATGTTCTAACTTTGGCAGTTTTTATCACCTCTGCTATTCTGAAGTATAATGGTAAAATTTCACAGTCCTCCTGAGACTAATTCTTTAAAGCATCAGGGTTGAGTGTTTTGTTAGATTTTTTTCCCCTTTTGTTGATTTGGTAACAAGATGTGGTTTTCGCTACAGAGAGTAAAACTAATTCTACAAAATGTGAGATCAGTGTGATACCAATATACTTCATCTCTTCTACTCCATACACCTTAAAAGATTTTTAAAAAGTGAAATGTTAACTTTCTGCTAGAATTCATTAATCAAACTGGAATCTGATTTTTTCCTTTAGGCACTTCTGCAATATGTATAAATTACTTTGAATCCGCAGACCAAGCCGTATTGCGTTGGAAAGCTGACATGATAAATGTGTTAGCTTCATTTGAATATTCAAATCACATGCATTTATTTTAATTCTCAGGAAAAGCTATTTTGAAGCTGTCCAGCAACATTCAGCTACAAATAACCCCAAAGGCAAGTAAAAGCTACAATAGAGTGGGCTCCATTTAACTCCTTCCATGGCACAAACAGGACGATCAGCACATCCCTTTTCACAGCACAGGCTGCAGCCCTGGCCGTGGGGCACCTCTGGGTGCTGACTGTGCCAAAGCAGCCATCCCTGCTGGAGCCTTGGTGCCATGCTCAGTGCACAGCCCTTCCACCACTGCTCTTCCCAATAATGACACTGAGCAGGAAACTTGCTGGAGGCAATGTTGTATTTTGCTCTATTTTGGGCCACAGGTCTGACTTTGCCGACACTGCTCACAGCTGCAGGAACTCATGTTTTCATTGCTCCTGGACTGTGATCAGCTCATTTAACTCCCCGTTGTGAATGGTCATTATTCCACTGTGCAGGCCTAAGCTACTCCACTTCCAGTGAAGAAATGGCTGTAATTCACTTTCATGACTACTGTAATCCCAGTGGGAGGATTTCTCCTCTCAAAACCTTTTATTTGATTAACAGATGAAAATACATTTATTTTATGGCCCAGTGCAGGTTTAGTTTGTGAAAATGTGCTGAAATGTGATCACGTTTCTTAGTTCCTTGTTGCAGGATTTTTTAAAAATAAACTATACTATGGTTTGTTTAAAAGCTAACTAAATTGTGATTTAAACACTCTGACATTGAAGGAAGGGTTTCTCTTCACAGAAAGGGGTGATAGGGCATTGGAATGGGGTGCCCAGGGAGGTGGTGGAGTTGCCATCCCTGGAGTTGTTTAAGAAAAGACTGGATGTGGCAGCAAGTGCCATGGTCTGGTTGACAAGGTGGTGGTGTTAGGTCAAAGGCTGGACTTGATAATCTCTAAGGTGTTTTCCAACCTAGGTGATTCTGTGATTCTGTGAATGTATTACTCTGCTTCACAACATTCCTACCAGCATTACACAACAAGTTAGATACAAAAATGTATGTTGACCTTTTGGTAGTGAAAACCCTTTTAATTGTTAGATGATATCAGAGCACAGCAATACGTAGAGAAACAGGAAATTATATTATTGGGTTTATCCCTTCAAAGAATGGGGATTGAAGTTGTGCTTCTCTTCCACTGAATGAAAAGCAATATACTTGGGCTGATGTTGCTTATCCATGCATGGAAGAAACAAGATCGTTATGGGAAAATCATTACAATCCTTTGTACTTTGAGGTCTGTAACTTTGCACACATTCTTGTTTTACCTGCTTCCTTCTTGAGAAGCACTGGTCCTTGTGAACACCTCTTCTGATTTGATCAGTTTTCTGTTTTGCCTGTGCCCAGCAGCCTGCTGTTCACATGTAGTGTCTCTGCCACCCTTTTGTCTTACAGGCCAATTCAAAGAGAAACTAATTTTAAATAACACTCGTTTCCTCTGTTAGGGGGGATAGTCTATACTGGGGTGCCGACCACAGGTAATTCATAGGTTTAAGCATTCTACAAAGGCACAGAAATTAAAAATAATGAAAATAGAGAAATAAAGAGTCTGTAACTGTCTTCAGAACTTCATTTAAATTTCATGCCAATTCTGATTCAACACCCATTGACTTTGTAGGTCTAATCTGAAGCCTGCTATGGGCTGAGCTCATGTCAAAGCAAGCAAGTGGGGAAGCTTAAAGCTAACACTGATGACGCACCTGCTAGAAAAACACCAGAAATGTGATTTGTTTCTTCTCTTCACTCTAGTTGTGCAAACATGCTGACCTCAGTGCTTGACTGGGGACAAGCTGTCATGGTGCTCAGGGAAAAGACTTCTTTGTAAAGACTCCAGAATTCATTTTCTCAAATATCAGAATATTGAAAACACAATAATTCACCAAAACAAAGAGATACAGATAGCTCTGCATATCTTGCTGACAGAGCAGAACAAAAAATTATGTATATACTTCCTAAATTCTTGAAAAAATAAATGAGACACTCTGGCCTACTGTCACCAATATTCCTACGGCACAAAGCTGCAAAAGTTACAAGGTTTAATATTTCATTTTTCATTTAATGCAAAACAGCTTGCATTGCGAATATTCAACACACTGCTACATTTTTATATGACTTTTCAGTAAGCATAACCCCATGTTCTGAATTTGGAGACTTGAGAATTGTTTATTTTAGAAGTATAAAAATATTAAGTTAAAAAATACTAAGGTAGTGCTCAAGTTTAAATGAATGCTGTGAATAAAGGACTACTTATAGTAACTTACTGAGCAGAAGACATTAGTCTTGCTTCATTGAAGAGAGCAGTATTTAGCTTAAATGAGAGCTATGACACGTGGCGTTCAAGTTTTGTTCCTGATTTATTGTTTCTTTTTAATCCCATGGTCACGTGCCTAAATAACTTTTTATTTTGCATCCAGAGCAGCAAAGGGCAGAGAGAGTGTTTGAGGAAAACTTAAAACCAATGAATGGGAGTATGAGCTGAAGCAGGTTCCTCTACAGAAGCAGACACCTTAAAGGAGAAGCCGTATTGCCTGTGGGAGGTTAGCGTATAAATGTTTTAATGACTCTGTGCTCCTGACCTCCTTCTGATGGAGAGGAACAGCTTCACATGGATCATATCAATTGATACCATCTATGTCACTACATTAGACAAAATGTATGTAAGGCCTAGTAAGAGCAAATTGAGAGATGTGATATCTAATAATTTAAAGGATGAAGCAATCTACTACCTGTTTTAGGATAGCTTCCCTTATCATTTGTTCTATGAAAAACATCTATGCAATTCAGATCGGTTCAGAATTGTTACAGTAGCTCTCTCTTCTCTTCTATTAGGTATCCAAGGCTGCAGCAGATTTATTGGCATATTGTGATGCACACATTGGAGAAGATCCCCTTATTATTCCTGTACCTGCATCTGAAAATCCCTTTAGGGAGAAGAAACTCTTTTGTACTATTCTTTGAGTCAGTTTTCAATTAAAAATGTCATCTGCTAAAACTTGGTATCAGTCTTGCATGCTTTTAGCATTCTTTTCTTCAGATGTCAATACTTACCCCATAACTACAATATTTTTGGAAGGTAGTACAATTTCTGCTAAAAAAAACCCCCTAAAATAAAAAAAATAACCCTAAAAATTCAAGGTAATGCTTATCTTTCAGAGAAATGTACAAGTTTAATTTCAGTTCTTCATAAATATTCTTTTGGTCTTAATGAAATTATTGAGTACAGTATCAAATTGTAGATATCTTTGACAGTCATAGATTTTTCTGGGACCTAAATGAGTCATACCAATCCTTGAAGCTATTTTTAACATTCTTATTTTCTTTGGAAGGTGAATTCAATTCATTTGCCTTTACAAATTTCTATCTAAAGAGAGTTGTGTGACCTTTTTCTCAAGTAGCACTATTTAGGAAAAAGTCCCAGTGATATACAATGTTTGGAATGATCGGTCTTATACAGTAAGTGGTGTGTATAAATATGTTTTCTGAAGACTGTAAGAAACTTGACTACAAAACCAGTCCTAGTAAAGTGCCATTGTAGCTACAAGCAGAATGAAGATGTACAGTCACACACCAGGATTGCATCAATAAAATTGTAGAAAAATGTGGTTGCTTGTATCTTTTTTCGAATTGTAATGATTTGAATTATTTAGAAAGTAAACTGAACTGTGAAATAACTCTTCCTGAGGGACTTAGTGGAGGGTGTAAATCTGCCCCGAACAGCACAGGGAGGGGGATTACATTTTTTGAGCAGCCCTCTACATGCTTTTGCCCATGAGAATAGGACTTTATGGGGATGGAGAGTAATGGTGAATAAACGTTGTTCTAGGATATGCAGCAAGACCACTGTGCTGCTGACAGCCACTATGTCTGTATATTTTGTGGCTGCAGATTAGTTGTCAGCAAGTAATTTGTGGAGGTTCTGGGAAATTTTTTTGTTTTAATTTCGAAGTGCAGTGAGAGGAAAAGAATGAGGTATGAAATAAGACTGCCTTACTCAAGAAGTAAGATTAAGCTCATACAAGGCACCTGATGGAAGCAACTGTTACTTTACAGACTTCTATTATTATTATTCTCCTTAAAAAAATAATGAAAGCTGCTTTCCAATCTGGT
Organism: Corvus moneduloides; assembly: GCF_009650955.1. Lineage (NCBI taxonomy): Eukaryota > Metazoa > Chordata > Aves > Passeriformes > Corvidae > Corvus > Corvus moneduloides. The sequence continues at coordinate 76,552,791 of NC_045478.1, forward strand.
GCATTAGGACAGTTCTCTCACTGCAGTACCTCATATACACAATGTATCAGTCAGCCCCATAAGGCAGGAGACAATTTTGTTGGAGAACTGCCCGAGTATTAGCTGAGACTCTGAACAGCCACCGATAATAGATCAAGCTTCCTCCCTTCCTGCGCACAAACTTGTATTCCATAAACATCTTAAATACCTGCAAGGCAAAGAACTAGCTGAGGAACTGAGGGCCTTGGGGTATACTTAAATTCTGAATTTAGATGCTAAAAAGGGCTGCTCGGTGAACAAAGCTATGTGCATTTTCCCCGAAGTGCATGTACCTTCTCCAGCTTATTTTTAGCAATTTCCATTGATGTCTGCTGTACTGTTTTGTGCAGTGGAAATACAAGATATCTGCATTGTACAGGTTTTGTTTTCTTTGCCATTCAACTTGGATAATGTGCTTCACTCGATGGCATTCAGCTACCAGCCTGGTCACACGAGACAGGGGGCTTTGGACTGTGCTTCTGCTGCTGGCAGAACTCACCTCATGTCTCACATGCAGTATTATTGTAAAAAAACCCTACATAACAATATTCCTTTTAACCAATGGGCTTTTGGGAGGTCTTTCATTCAAAGATTCATTTTTTTAACTGAGCAGCTGAAGACATCAGTATCTTAGTAGGCACAGAGCTGCTTGATATGCTGAAAAACATTCAAGTGTCTTGAACGTCTTATTTTTGTTAGGGACATTCTTGGTTCCTATTTTAAAGTTTTCAGCTTAAGAATCCCATTCCTAACTTTTAAGAAGAATATGTCTTAATGCATGGTGTGTTTTTATTTTTGGGGTAGAAAAATAGGGTTTAGCTAACTGAGTAACTATTTTATTGACAGTGAAATAAAAAAGGCTTTCTGAAAATATTTATTTAAAAAGAGCAACAAAATGCTTAATAAGGTTCTTTAGGGAATTCTTCCTACAGTGTGCATGATTTGGTAACTGCTCCGATCACCATGGCAACATTTTCATTTGTCCTTCCACATGTATGGTTTTAACTGGAACAGCATGGGAGGAGAATATAGGGCATACAGCCTTATTCTCTAAGGCTTTGCAATAACTTGCATTTGCAGCTCATCATTAACATTCCCATCTAAAATAACAAAATTGCCATAGCTTATTACGGTATTGCAAACAGCTTGCTTTCTGTTTCCAATTAGGGTTAGTGTCTGACATACTGAGATTGAAACATTTCACAGTGCTTTTGAACATCTCTGGTTACAAGAGCTGCATTTACAAAAATTCAGAATTATTTTTCACAAGAGGAGAATGTCATTCTTTTGATCTTCAGGTTTTTCTCCAAAATTTTTCTTCAAGGAGTCATGAGTGTGTTGGAGTTATGTTTTAAATAGCTGGTTCCCATGTTTGTGGTTTCTTTCATCAATTCACAACTTTCATTAGGTTAAAAAAAAAAAGAAAATGTATCTATTAAGATGATTTCATGCTTCTAATTTAAAAAAAAAATACATGGAATAACATAAAGTGCATATTTATGTTAGCAGATGTCTATAATGTGTTTGAAGAGGTTAAACTCTAGAAGCATAATTCCTTACTGGAAAACAGAACAGCTTTCTCTAATATCCTTGGGCCTTATTTACCAGTTCGTTGAATGAAGATATACTGTTGGCAAATTACTAATTTGAAGGGGAAGACGTTGAGTTGCACTAGGAAGATCAGCACTTCAAATAAAATTGTAACAGCTTTGAATTGCATTCAAATATATTACTTACGAACACCATCAAAAAACTGACTCTCTGAAAGAGAATGGCATCATCTGGTTTGCTTTTTTTTAATGCCAACTTGATCCACAAATCAACATTTAAAAGAATATCTTTTCCTCCAATCCCCACAAACCATAAAATGTCTTTGTCATTATTATATTCTGTGCTGCTTTGACCTTTGAGGCGGTTTGGATAATCTGCTATTGATACTTGAGTTTCATGCTTAAGCACCTTGCCTCAGCTCTACACAAAAGTATCTGAATGATCTTGTACATTTTTCTAAATAATGAATACATATGATATCATGAAGTATACAATGATATAAAAAAATAAAAAGGTCTCCAACATGTGGATTTATCTAACAGAAAGGTTTCCTGCAGGCTGAAGCAATGAGTTTATATTTTCATCAAATGGTCTGATTTGATTCCTGCTAACTTCAATAAAAATAAGACCAGGCCTGCTGCCATCCTAACATTGTACTCCTCTCTTTCTCTCTGTGTTTCATTTCATATGCCATTAAGCTCATTTATTTGTAGTTCAGGCCCAGAAAGTAATGGGTGCTCTCTCTTGTGTGAGTTGGGGCTACCATCTCACAGAGTGAGAACTTCAGAACAGAATTGGATTCAAGGAGTTTTTGACATGTTATGAGTAAGCCTTTCTTCATATCCCAACTATTGCTGCTCTGATGAAATGAGAGTTCCCAGTGGTGGATTGGTGGTAAATTGTAACATCTCAGCACATCTGGGGCTGCTGTTTCACCTCCTTGAGATTAATCTCCTTGGTTTACTTTGAATTTAAGATGCTACCATTTCAATACTAAAAACTACTTTCCTCCTCTCTATTATATACTAAATTCCCCTTCTTTGCTTCCTATACCATGTATTAAATTAGTAGCAGGGTGCTTGGCTGGTGCTGACAGGTAAATTTTTTAAGCTAGCCTCTATGAAATTATGGTCAAAGGAGAAAAAAAATATGGAGAGAAGTTTAAGCTATTCTACGTCACACCATAGCTTAAAATAAATACAAGCTTTGCTGTCAATGACACTAAGGTAAACACTGACTCGTAAGGACATTGTAACCAGGCATTTTTGCAGTGACTTACAACAGGATCAGCTCTAGCAGAAGGAAAGACCACATTGGGAACAACAGTCTGTAAAGGTACATATTAAAGCCTAAACTTCAACAAGGCAGTCATTTACCCAGTTGGATTTCTGATATCAAAGGAGTAACAAATTACGTACTTTGGGAGGACCTGATTATGTAGTTTTTCCTATATATTCATTATATAGGGATAAAAATCTGTATACATAATTTTCCTAGAAAATGCCATAATTATGGCTGTCTGTTGGGTCTGCATCAGAATATGGATTTGTTTCTTCAAGGAGACTAAAGAAGACTTGGGGGAGGAGTGGTTCCTAGGAAATACAGGCTTCTTTTACTGAAAACTAACTTAAAAGTCGTTAAACTGACTTAAATAGTAATGTGTGAAAAACAGTGTGCAAATTTATCAGAATAGGTGTTACATAAAATTTTACAGGCACCTGCATATTGAATTTCTAGGTAAATATTGTCCATTTGCATCTAATTGAATTCAGTTTCACAGCCCTATTAAATTAAGTACGGCCACAAATACCAGAACTGGTATGGGAACAACTTTTCTGTCTGTTAGAGGATGTATGTCTGAGTTTGTCAAGTACGTTTACACCACTCACGCTTGTGAACAAACAAAATGAGCAGCTTTACCCTAAAATTGGGTCTTTTCTTTACCAAATTCCTATTACAAGTAGAAACTGCACAGGCTCGTCTATTACTGCCACCTATTGATAAAGTGATAAACAGCCGACTGAGATGAAAAAGTACCAACACCAACTAAGTAATGACCGAAAGAGGGATCCTAAATTAATACGCAAACTGTCCAAAACAGAGAGCCAGCACTCCTGTTTTTGTGAGCTGCATTGTGTAAGGTTTCACCTGGCACTGTGGCACTGCTGCACTGCTGGGGTGCAGTTAAACTCCATGCTTCAGTTCCAGACTGCTCAAATTAAGAAGACACAAAAGACAAATACATCACTTGGTTAAATAGGTAAGTTGTCTAGCTAAAAACATCTTCAAAAGTTGTGGAAATCGTTGAGTGTATCAGTTGGAGCTCATTTTCCAGTTTAACTCAGATATCTGTTCCTCAGTGCTGCTGAGACTCCACTTGTGCCCTTTGCTCCCTGGAGCAGGTGAGGTGGCTGCTAACAGCAGTAAGGCTCAGCTCTAGGCCAGAGTGAGCCCCCAGCCCAGAGAGCATCCAACAGCTCTCACTGACTGCTGCTCTGTTCCTTCACACTCAAACTTCACTCCTGCCTACTGCGTTTTTTATTTCGGGGGTGGGGGGTGTTCTCCAATTACTGGAGTCTGGGCCAAATACTTCCTCATATGCCACAGCATAGTAATACAGTCAGACAGAGCTTAGGCCACTGCTCATGCTTACAATGGCATTTTATGGGAAATACACTAGACATGCCATAAGGATGTGTTTCAAAAGACCACCCATTCCACAAAATGTATTTGTTGTGTAGCTTCTCACTGCACCTCTTGTGTCTTTGAGCTTTAAGTGACACCCTTGAGCCCTTCATTCTCTCTATGGCACACTCTAAAGACATGCACAAATTTTAAGCAAAAAGAAGGAGTAAGCCATACTTTATAGGAAAGAATCATTGTGACTTTTAAAAAAACCTTTCAAGTAGTAACTTTAAAGATATTTACAGTATAACAACGTATCTCTGGCAAGTGTGGCTCACATGACTTTTTATCCTTTACTTTCTTGTTGCAAAAACTGTTCACTAGCATGAATTCTTGTCTGAGAGGCTTCCCCCTGGAAAGCACACCAGCTTTTATCCTACTCATCGGAATACAATACACATAAATAGATTTCCAATATATATATCTGCAGTGCTGATATGAACATGTCAGTCATATCCTTTAAAGATCAAGTGACAAAACTTCAGGTGATAAGATTCTCAAGAAAAAATTCCTCTACAGAAACTTTGAGGAAAAAAAAAATGTTACAGATAGCAGCCTCTCTGGTGTCTTCTTTCTCAGACTTCACATGCTCTCTTTGTTCTGAGAGTTTGTTTCACACTTGGGAAAATTACTACAGAAAGCAACTATGAAACAGAAATTAGAAGGCCATAAAAGTGATTACATTTCTTTACAGTTCTGTCCATACCAGCTAAACAAATACTTGCAATGGGGGTGTGAATACATTTGAGGATACTTAAATAGAATCTGAATAAATGAAAAAAAATACATTAAAAGATCATCAAAGTGGCTAAGTTAAGCACTTGTTTAAGGAATGTCAGAGGTAAGTTTGTTTATGCATATTCCATTTGCTTCTCTCATTTGTATGTACTACTATCCCAGATGACCAATGCAGGAATTCCCACTAGGCACAGCATAGGCAGTGCTCAGTTAATGAGCAGTTAGTCAGTACTATTTTGGTGTTGTTATTCACTGTCTAGCCCCAGGCCTGATTTACTCACAAATTCTGCTTTCCATGTAGAACTGTTCCCTGATGAGCTTCTCTGTGGTGCTCATCACGGATTGCTTCACAAATCATCTCCACAGTATCCGGGAGGAATATGAGGGTGGAACTATTTGTATCTTACAGTGGGAAGCTGAGGCAGAGCCTGGACAGATTCTGAGTACCTGCTGCTCCAGAGTTAGCTCTTTCAACATCTCACACAATGTTCCCATTTGCTCAGCCTTCAGCTCTGAGTCCTCAGCTCTACAAACTGAAATGCCTTTTGCAAGTCAAACACACAGAAACTAAGGGAACAAAAGCAACGTGAAAGATTTAGCTTTGTGATTTTCCTGGTCTTGTCAGTTCTCCCAAGCAGCAAAGACCCTTAGCCTTGTAACCCCTATTTTGTGGTCCCACCTCATTGATCTTGCATCTGCAACAAATGAAGCAGCCACCTGGTGCTTCCTCCAGCAGAGCACATCCATCCTAGGGCAAGGTAAACAACATGTGGGGAAAATAGCACCAGGTCATGTAAATTATTTTAAATGAAATATAGCCTGAATATTATCTATCCAGTGATAGATAACAATGAAATGATAAAAAATACGAGGCCTATTTGCTTTGCAATTCCCCAACATCTTACCTCTTTACCAGGCATGTGATTAAAAAGCGTATTTGCTGTTGTAGGTCTCAGCAGAACTTTTACAAACCTTATTCTCTTCTGTACATGCATCTTGAAGTCTTTGGGCCACTTGTTAAAAATAACTGTATTCTAGCTGCACATGAAATAGCTAACCCCACCAGCTGGCTGCTGCCTGATTATTGGATATTTGATGTTCCACATCTCTGCAAGACATTCCCGTTTGCTCTCTGAGATGTGCTTGTCAAGATTTAGCTGCTTGCCATACGGGCAGTTCTGAGTCCATTTCTATTTTTGATTGTCATGAAGATGTCAAGAACTCAACTAAGACTGTAAAATTTATTATTGCTATATTGGTAAGTTTGGACAACTGTGACCTAATTCAGCAAAACTTAAAGCTACTCCTCCAAACAGACAAGAAGATGCAAAAACTTAATTTAAAAAATGAAAGGGTCAGCAAAATAACAGACAACTTTAAACAAAGCTTCCTTAACTGGAAGTTAATTTGGAAAATGTTAAGTGGAAATATTAAGAAGATTATACTGTGTCCTACTGAAAGGCATTTAAAGAATAATGCAGTCATCAGACACAGTCAATATGGGTTCTCAAAAGGAAAGTTCTGTTTAACTAATTTGATATCCTTCTGTGGTAGGGTCACTGCCTAGTGGATAAAGGGAAGAAAGCGGATACAGTTCTTCTGGATTTTAGTGAGGCTTTTGATACTGTCCCTCACAGCACCTTTGTGGACAAGTTGTCCAACCATGGGATGAGCAGGTTCATGATGCGTTGGCTGAAGAACTGGCTGAAGGGCAGGCAGAGCTCAAAGGGCTGTAGTGAGAGGGGCCACATCTGGCTAGTGACCAGGGAAGCTTGTCAGGGCTCAGGTTTGAGCCAGTTCTGTTCAGTAGATTTATCAACAATCTGGATGCAGAAGCTGAGCACACCATTAACAGATCTGCTGGGAGGTGCTATTGACTCTGTAGGGGGCTTTACAGAGGGATCTAGATAGATTGGAACACTAGGTAGTGATTAAAGGGACAAAATTTAACAAGTGAAATGTCAGATCCTGCACTTAGGATGGGGTAACACTAGATACTCCAAAAGGAGTCTGGGAACTCCTCTGCATCTGCACTTCATTGGATCAGAAAGCCAAAAGAGGAAGCAGTAAGACATTTCTTCTGTTTGGGAAGATAAGCAAAATCTATTTATTGTAAAACCCTAAGAAAGGTAAGGAAAGGATTGATAAATTCTCAATAGGACAGTGAATTTGTTTAGATGGAAATGGAAAGTAATGGAACACTGGAAAAAGAATAAAACCACATCATTGGGATGCAAATTTACAACCCTTTAAACTAATAAAGCCCTTCATACCCTGATCTGTAATCTCTTTTAATATTTTTTCTTTAAAAAACTAAGGCACAAAGGTTTTGTGAAATGTTATATATCAGTGTTACTGCTATGTGAGGAGAAAGTTAAGCCCCAAACCCCTAAAATCGAGTCTCTCCAGACCTTCCTCTGCTTTCACATGGAGCACGCAGAGATCAATAAAACACAACTCCCTGGGGATGAACTCCACCAAAATATACACAGCTCCACACTGATTCTTGCTCTTCTCATCTGCTGCTGCTGTCCTAAAAATATCCTGCTGCCCACTCGGGGCAATAATTAAGGCAAACAAACATTAAAAAACCTGAATACTATGGACCAGCTAGCTTTGGTAGATAACTACAGCTCTGGTATCCATCATGTCTTCTCTCTGTCAGACAGGAGATGCTTATCCAGAGGGACTATGCAAATTTAACAGAAACATCTTAAGTTTGCAAGCAGCCTGGGGAATAAAATTTCTGTCTCTTCTGTCTCCAGCTCTTGTGGCCAACATGTTGTGCCTGGACTATAATTTGTGTGCCAGAGGTACCCTCTAAGTCTGTACTGTCAGAAGAGTAAATCTGCTCAGAAAGAGCATAATGAAAATGGTGTATTTTTTATAGAATTGTTATAACCCGAATCAAAATATAACCCAACTAAAAATCTTTTGTTTTTCAGAAAAGTAATTTAACATTATCTAAAAGCTATATTCCAGATCCATTTTTCTTTTCATAGTATATATATATTCATGATTCTTAAATCTTGGAAAAGATCTAATTTTTATATGGGCACTTTTTAAAAAGCATACTTAAAACTAGGTACCTTGAAACCATGTTTAGACATTCCAGTATCAGCTTGCTTCCCCAAAATACCAGATCTCATAAAAGCCCTCAAGAACTGAAACTTCTTTACTTACGGAAACTTCTGGAAATTGGGTTAATGGTTGGGTCTGATCACCTTATGATTTACATAAAGGTACACACTGTCAGTATTATACAGATGGCGATGAAGTTGGGAGGCTTCGGTAAAATCTTCGGCTTTAAAAATCTCATAGGGCAACAGAAAAATGGGTTAGGAAAGGCCAATCCTCTACAACTACACTGTGTTTGCAATCATTTCCTACATGACTGACTAAAATGCATACGTATCATCCTTTTGACCTGGATGTCCTGTTTGTATAATGTGGAGAAACAGATTTCTCCTGGTTTGTAGGCAATACAGTTATTTATCCTTGAAAATGGTAGGTAATTCCATATGAAAAATGAGATATGAAAGGATTGGGCGCTCTGTTTTGCCTGCAAAGAAATAATCACTCCCAGGTATTGTTTATAAGATCAATCCCCATTGGATCACCTGGCATGGGGGGAGAACCTAACATATTGGGTACAAGGAATGTAGGCAAATATAGATAAATATTAGTATTTGGACCAGTTTTTATTTCTGCAGCTGAACTTGCTGAAAAGCAAGGCAAATGTAAATAGTGATTAATAATAGCATTTTTTGTGTAAAAGCTCTCCCAAGTACTACTATTTGCTGACATATTTAATATGCAATTCATACTGCATATTAAATATGTTTTAAGTATGCAGCAAACTAAAACTGATGTATTTCCAACACATTTTCCTTCTGCTTTTAAACCTAGTATATAAAGGTTAAAATCACTGGTTTGCCTTCTAGTATCTCACTCCACTTGATGAAAAATTAATCTTAACTAAGCAGTTTGAAAGGACTGCAGGCATTTTCCAAACACTTTTCATGACTTGAGTATTTAAAAAAACCTAAATTTAGTCTTCTTTTTGTAAAAAATAATTTCTTTCAATTCTACTTCATACAGGTCAGGTTCTGTTAGTAATTTAATGTGTTTCTAATAGACTAGCACCAGCAGTCATTCATTTAGGCCTTATGGCTATTACACATAATCTTATTGTTAACGAGAGGCAAAAGGCAGAAACTGATGTACAAAAAGTTCCACCTGAACTTGAGGAAGAAATTATTTACTGTGCAAGCACACTGGAACAGCTTTTCTGGAGAGGTTGTGGAGTCTCCCTCACTGAAGATGTTCAAGCACCATCTGGCCTCAGTCCTGTGCCATGCAGTCTAGGATGACACTGCTTGAGCAGCGAGCTTGGACCAGATGACCCCTGTGATCCCTTCCAACCTGACCCATTCTGTGAATCTCTGGTTCTCAGAAGCCTTTGCTTATTTAGCAACACCACTTTTTCAGGTAGATTTATCCTGGGGCAGAGGAAACAAATTTCTCCTTGTTACCTGTGTGCAGGAGACTAGAGACAAGTAAATTCTCAAGGTGCTGATAATATTATGCTCTCCTTCATCTGATGGTATTTAAACCCGTCTAGCCAGGACAGAGCTCTGCAGACGGCGGGTCAGCCCGTAGCTACCCAGCTTCTCGCAGTGGTGGCTGAAGGTGAAGCAGGGCTCGGATTAGTGACATTTCATAACGAATTTAAAGATTCTTGGCCGTGATCCAGCCGCAGTTAAGGACAATTTGATTGCCTAGCACCCCCCGGAATTTCAGGCAAAGAACATGTTATTTGCTGGAATAAAATACTCCACAAACAGTTTGCGAGCGCCGTAGCAGGTCTTTGCCAAGGCGAAGCGCTCTCTCCTCTTTACTGGACTAGCAAAGGATTGTTCTGGAAAGCTATTTTGTTCCTAACGCAACGACTTTCGAGAGGGGCATTCAGCGGATTATCGAATAACGATTACCCAGGGAGGGTTTCCCCGCAGCCGGGGGCAGCCGAGCGCTCTCGGCGAGGCGCAGCCCGTGAGGCGGACGCGCCGCCGCCGCCGGTCCCTCTCCGCGCCCCGCGCCGCGTGAGACGCGCGGAGCCGCCGCGCTCCCTCGGCGCCCCGCGGCATTGTGGGGGCTGTAGGCGGCCGCCGCCGCCGCCCGCGCCGCCGCCGCCCGCCCGGGCCGGGGCGGGACTGCAGCTCCCGGCGGCCGCGGGGCAACCGAGCCCGGCCCGGCCGAGCGGGGAGGAGCCGCGGGCGGCCGAGCCGGGCCGTCGCCCCGGCGCCGCTGGGAGAGGCCGGCGCGGAGGGGAAGGGGCCGGCGGCTGCGGCGGCCAATGCGAAACTGGCTGGTGCTGCTGTGCCCCTGTGTGGTCGGGGTCGCGCTGCACGTCTGGCTGCTGCTGAGCTGCCCCGGGAGCCACCCGACAGGTAGGAGAGGGGCGGGCGCCGGGGGATGCGCGGGGTGTCCGGGCGGGCTGGGCTCCTCCACCCTCTTTCCCCAGGCGAGGAGAGGTCGGGGCTGGCGGGGCAGGGCGCTGGTGGGGCCGAGGTAAGGGCGGCGGGAGGCGAGGGGGGATGCTGTGCCCGGGCAGCGGGAGCAGCGGCCGGAGTGCCCGCGGGGTTCATGGGGAGGGAGCGAGCGTCTCGTACCGTGGAGCGGCGGAGAGCAGCGCAGGCTGCGCCGCCCGGACAGGAGGCACCGAGCGCGGTCGCCGTGCGGGGCTGCCGCGGGTGCAGAGCAGCAGCTCCCGCTTCCCAGCGCCTCCTGCGCCACGCGTGCCCTCCCGCTCCCACCGAGGCACGTGGGGAAGGAATTCCCACCGATCTCGCTCGTGTCGCGTCATTCCCGGTCCTAGGAATAGCTCTTCGCGCTGCACTGTATTTGCCTCAGCGGTCTTTAAAACCCCTGTGCTTCAAGAAGCTATTCATAGGACCGGGTATGATCCAACACTAGTGAAATCCGACCCCTGAGGGCTTACCTTGTGCTCCTTATAAAATGAGGTGTAGTTTTCAGGCCACAAATCTTCCTGCCTGGAGGAAACGGGCTTTTGTTGGAACAAAAATTTTTGTCAGCTGCCCACAGGTGCTGTTTGACAATATTAAAAAACACTGTACGTGAACACGTAATGGTGTTTTTTTTGACTTGGGATGTGCTTAGAAGTGTTTAGTGACCCAGTAGCCTGTTCACTAATGGAGCCGCACTCTGCAACTGGTGCCTGTTCCCTGTGCAGGGTGTGCACAACTGTGAGAAAACAGGAGTGCTGATTTCCAGTGGCAATTAATAATGCAAATATGCAAGAAGCAGGGTCAGTGCATTTGCATAGTCTGTAGGCTGCAGAGTTGTATGGGTGGCTCTGTGTATTCTGGCTCTTGCATATCAAATCAGCAGTGGTCACACTTGAATGATAAAAGTATGGGAATTCTAATTGTTGAACTTCTAGCCTGATGTGCGTTTGAATTGCCTGGTTGGTTTTGTTCATCTTTCATGGGGCTGCTTCAGAGCATTAATTTGGAGTTAGAAGTGGCAATGTGAAATCTCATGATGACCTTTCACACATAAATGTGTTTTCCCCTAACAAACATTTCTAAAGAAAATCTGGCAGTTTCTCAGTTGGTGTTGGTGTGAATGAGTGGTTTAGGTCACTTAAATAATCACTGTTAAAGATATTAGCAAAAGTAGGAGTAACACAAATTTGTAGAAGAGCAACTTAACAAACTTGGGTGTCAAGGTCTCCCTGTTGTTTACTACAAGGATGAAACATCCTAAGGAAACTCCAGTTAGAATTCATTTAGAATGATTTACACAGAGACCAAAGACTCAAAGGTGTAAGGGTTGACTCTGGTTGAGTCACAAGGTTCAGGGCAGATCCCCTTGCTTTCCAAGCTCCTAATGGAGCTTAGGTGTAGCTAAGTTCAGTCTTGATCTCCAACTTGATCAATGGTTTATATCTAAATGATTTAGCAGCAGTTAATCAATGACTAATTTAACATTTACAAAGTGTTTTTCCTTTCCTGTTAGTGAGTACAGTGAGTGAGAAATGATACGAAATCCAGGTATGTGTTTCCTCCAGTACCTTAAAGTATCCATAAGCTGCTGTTACTCCTTTTTAGAATGGGGCATTTGCAAATGTTCTATTTTTCTTAAGATTGATGGAGGAATCACCACAGTACCCCCTGTCCACCAAGTGCTCAAAAACTTTAATTCTCTACTTGGTCCCTGACGTTTTTCAGGTGCTATCTCGACTTCTGCTTTGTATAGTGCTTGCTGCGCTGCTGCCACCACTTGCCCCACCTTTTCAAGGGAATTTCCTCTAATTAGAATATCACCTATAGATCTGTACAGTTTCACATTCTGAGGGAGTGAGACTGTCTGTGAAAGTTCAGCAAACATGGGATGAGCAATTGTGGGTGAATGTTTATACCCCTGTGGACATCTGTTATAGGTATATTGTGAACCTTCCCAAGTAAAAGGAAGTTTCTTTTTATCCTCCTGCAAGGGGACCGACCATAAAGGACACATCTGTCACACCTGGCACTGCTGCTCACAGTGCGTGGCTCCTTGTAGCTGTTGAAATTGCAATATCGTGTACTGCAGCTCTTAGTGGGGCCATGTTGGCATTTAAGAGCTGATAATCAATTGCTAGATGCCACCTCCCATCCAGTTTTCAGACTGACCAAGTGGGTGAATTGTACAGTGGGTTCTGGAAATAATGTGCTGTTTTTCTAACTCTGCTGTTACCCCAGAACTTCCATTTCATGCCACAGCAGGAATCGGGCATTGCGGTACATTGGTAATCTTTGGATCAGGAGTGCCAGGACTGCACGAAGTACATGCACTGTACCCCAGGTTTAGGGGCAAGATTTGAACCAAAGGACCACACACTGCTGACCATCAGGCACCAGGCTTGGGTATTCAAAATATCCAAACCCAAAGTAGTTCCGTCATGATCTTTCACTGCAAAGCAAGTAGACAACATTAATTTAAGGCTCTCGCCCAGAGCCTTAAATTAACTTTTGTGGTCTGGCTAATAACATTTGCTCCATTCACTGCAGTGGTTTTAACTCTGTGCTGTCCAAGTTGTACACCCAGCTTCTCAGCATCCTGTTGCATTAATATTGAAATTTGTGCTCCTGTATCTGTGTGGAATTTTATCAGTTGTTGAGGGCCAACAGGAATGAGAATTTATTTTGCTTTAGTGATGGGTCTGGGCTCATATTCAGAGGAATCTGAGGGAAACAAAGAATCAGCTTTCCTCAGTTTGCTGTCATCAGGATCATCCCGTATGTTCCCATCCCATTCTTCAGGGGATACAATTAATCTCCTAATCTGTACAATGTCAGGAGGATGGAGAGCCCACATAAACATAAATCTGATGTTTTCCTCCAACTTTTTTTTCTTGTTTTCTTCCTTTAACTGATTTTGCAGCTGCTCTGTTTTCAAAGACAGTATTAATTCAGTTGCCTTTAGGAGTTTTACTTCTTCCCTTAGTTATTGTACCCTTTTATTGTTATTGCCATCTTGATAAGCAGCTTCTAACCAGCTACCTAGCATTTTGCAAATAATTCCTTTTCCATCCTTTATCTGGCCCCAGCCACCTTTAGCTGTCCTTTCGCAGCTGTACAATCATGCCAGTTAACACAGCCCCATTCTTCTGAGAATTTGGAGCTTGGACTTATTCCATGCTTTCCTAAGTAATCTGTGCTTCTATTTGCCATCCAGTCAAATATGCCAATTTGTCACATACGAGTGGTTTAGGTTGCTTAAAGATTCACCGTCAAAAGTAGTAGCAAAAACAGGTGTCACCTGGATTTAACCTGAGCTCACAACTAAGCACCGTGCAGCCAACTCACTTGGCTTCGTTATTTACCATATTATTTACCTTGGCTTCATTAAATCACTAACACAAGATTGGAATAGACATGCCCAGCCATCAATTCTGCTTACTATTTCTTTAAAACAACTCTTGATCTCTGTTGCAAAATGGCAGGTGGGCAGCCTACATTATTTAGTGAAGGCTTGAGGTGGCTTTGTGTCTGTTTGCTTGGCTTTTCCTGGCAGTCATAGGAAGAGGCTGTTCCAGAAGCTTGTTGTCCTGATTAAAAATATGTTCTCATTTCTAGCCTAAGCTTACTTGCAACTAGTTTATGCCCTTTAATTCTTAAGCTTTTCAGTCAAAAGGGTCTTTCTCCTCCTTCAGGTACACCTTCAGCATGTAACCACAGACGTCAAAGGTGTCTGTTTTAAACCTTTGCTTTCTTAAGTTGAGCACTTCAGGTACTTCTAACTTCTAGAGGAAAATAGGCTTTCTATTTCTGGAAAACAGTTAGTTTTTGTTATCTATTGGTCAGATGGCTTTAAATGTAAACAGTGTTCCAGTCTTCACTTATTCCATCTGCTTTTCTTTCTGTATTGGAAGTACCTTCTGTAATAAGTCTTCCTTTTAACTACCCCTTGTGAAAGGCCTGTAGTGTGCCTGCATTCTTGGCCCTCAGTTGTGCAGTATTCAGACTTTCTCTATGTTCATGATCACATTTACCTCGGTGTCACAGAAGATAGAGTACACTTCTTGTAGGCAATACTCAGTAATTAGAAAAAAATAAATATGCTCAATCCTGAGACCAGAGGCCTTTGTTTTACTGTCCTGACTTTGGTGGCTTCCTGCTTTGTTTTTGTTCATCAGTTAATGAGACTATAATTCACACTTCTGAACAAGATTTGTGCAAGAACATGCTTATAGGTTTAATTGAAATCCTTGTCTAACTGGTTACAAACAAGTGCTATCCAAAGGAAGTTTGTGAGTAGGAAGCTTTAGTTACTTTTTTGTAAAAGTCTTAGATAAATGCTAATTATAAAATGACCTCAGAAACTTGAGAAGGAACAGACAGACCTGCTTTTAGCACTCCAGGTGGATTCATTGCTAATTGTGTGTTTTAATTGATGGCACAAATCTTATTGAGTAGGAAGTTACTCACTGTAGGGCTTCAGCTACAGTGCCTAATCAGAAAGCCCCACACATTCTGTGTAATCTTCTGCTGCTTGGCTGATGCTAATGCCCTTTAAGTCGTTATTCCTGTTACATTTCTGGGGGTGTGTGGCAGCTAAAAATTGGCCCTTTTGGTTTTGCTATAGTCAATCTTCTACTAGTGAACAATTATGCAACAGATTAAAACCCACCATTTTCTAGAGTCGGCTTGTATGCCATCTGTTGTCCTGTGGCTCAGCATGTACTTCTTCAGGCGCTGGCCTAGTGGAACCAAAATATGGGAACAACCTATGAGGTGCTCTGTAATGACAAGTTTTGCTAAAACATGGGACTTGCTTAAGAAAGGATGTTGTCTGAAATCTGGTAGTCCTATCTGTCAGGGAGTAGCACGCTTGGTCCCAAAGTTATTTCATCTTTTCTAGACATGCAAAGACTTACAGACTGGTGGCCTTGGGCACAGAAACTCAGCAGGTCAGGTTTGGCATTGGCAGTAGATGTGCAGTTCTGCCTAAAATGCTTTGTCTCCCACCCTTCATCTGTAAGATCTTATTATAACATTGTTTTTCATGCATGGGCCACCCCCAACATAAAACAATCCCCTAACCTTTGATGGCCACAAAATAATTGACAAAGAATACACAAATAAGCTGATGGTATTTTCCAAAGGAATTGGGATTTTTTAGGGTTTTCAGTTATTCTGTGGACTGATGTCTGAGACATTGCAAACTACTAATGAGTGGCACTGGAATTGCATTTTTGTATTTTGGCACTGGAGCAGGGGGCAAAGAGGACCAGTTCTTCCAGAGTTGGCTGAATTAAGGTTTTCAACAGTTATCCTCTAAATTGCCTACTGGATAGAACAGCCAGAAGAGATCAAGTAGCCTTCCCTGGGGTCAGGCTTTTGTCCCATGGCAGCAGGGATTGGTAGCCAACTTTCAACAGATAAAGGTGCTATGCTCTGCTTCCTCTGCCCTGCCACATCCCCACCCCTTCCCTCCACAAAATAAAAAAAGAAAAGGAGGCATCAGTTTCAGTGTTGGGAAAAGGCTTTGCTTTTGTTTCTTCTGACTTTGCTTCTGATGCTTTGGCCATTGTTCCCAGTTTTGTCTAGAAATGTGCAAGTATTACATAATTAAGGTGTTTAGGGTATCATCACCCCACCACTATTACTACTCCCATTTGCCAATTCAGAAGGACCCTGCTGTTCTATTTCTTTTGGGGCATGCTGTTGATGTAAAACAAACAGAAACCTCTGCTTGCGGAGGTTTTGTTCTTTGAATTTGTAAACCTTTTCTAAAAGCTTGTCTGCCTCACAGAGTCCTGTTCTCCTGCAGAAACCAGGGGTGTGCATCTTCTAGCTCTAGTAAAGTAGGTGCTGCAGGGAGGTCATGTAGCTCTGCTTGCAGCAAAACATGTAATGCAGGTGAGCTGTAGCAGATTACTTTGGGTGAAGTAGATTAAAGGGGGAAAGAGCTGCTTTTGGTCTTTGGTTTGTTCTTTTTCTGTGTGTGTCAGCATTCTGGGAATACAAATCTTTATATTCAGTTAATTCCTTCCTTTGTGTTTGTTTGGATCTTTCACAAAGCGGCAGAGAAGAAAAAAGTATTAAACCCCAGGAAAATCACAGGAACAGACAGAGATAAAAACCTAGAATGTGTGGGATTTTTTATTTTGGAGCAGTGTTGTTTCTTTTTAGTCTTATGAAGTGGATTAGTTGAGAATATTCTAAATAACTTCTGCTTGGCCTACTTAGTTCCATTCATTTATTTATTCAGAAAAAAAAAAAAAAGAGAGAAAAGCTGCATTGGTAGCAGACGATACAAAGCCCAGCCTTCTGTGGAGCTCACTTATTTTAGCAGTTTTCCTGTGGAGGTGCTCTGATGCCTGATATTACAAGTAAGCATACACTGCTGTGTTTCTCAGTGCAGACACTAATGATTTGTCCACTCCAGTTGCATGAAATCAGTTTTTAATTACTTTGTGGACTGCATATTATGCCAAATTTCACTGAAAATGGCTGGCAAATTTAGTAGTTGATTGGAGACTCATCAACAGAGATGTGTGCAGCAAGACTGTTTGTTGACAGAATCAAGCTAAATGATCTCTCTTTTCATCTCCTTATGATGAAGCAAATATAATTAACTGCCTAATTTGACATTTTATTGAGAAGCAATCTCATGGGAAGAAGAGATGCATGTTCATCTTTGTAGTTTGGGATTTTGAAAAACTTCAAGACCTGTTGACTGCTGCTGAGGTGGTTAAAATCTGAGTAGGGTCAGCAGACTGCCTGTCAGCAGTGACCTCTTTCCATGGCCAGCTCAGCCGGAGGCACACCTCTGCATCTTTAGCCATCTGTTCCAAAGGCACAGCTTTGCACTCTACATATGCACTTGTTTATTTTTTCCTGTATCTCTCCCAAACTTTGATCTGTTGGTAGTTCTCAGTCAAGCTTGACAGACAGGTGGAGGCCCCAAAGACGAGCGCTTTCACCAAGTTTCATGAAAATTGGTGAACTGAGAATCCTGTGAAAGCTTCCTGAAGTTCATACTGAGGTGAAGACCTGTACCAGTAAAAGTAGATGTATGGTCAGATATCAGAGAATTGTGTGGAAGCCTGTCCTTACAAATACCACAGCCCAAGAAAGCTTCAGTAGGAGCTTATCTTAAACAATGTGGCACAAGGTTCTGGCAGACTGGACTTAGTAGACTTAGAGCTGGCAGAAGTACTCCTTACAGCTGCTCTATGGAATTAAATGGATCTCAGCAGCTGAGGGAGGGCTGCTTGCTTTCATGTTTTTGTAGTTTTTGCTGTGGATTAACAGGTAGGGTTTGTGTATTGTCTCAGGTTCTCCTGACAAGTCTTGGGCTAAGTAATGCAACCGAGGTGCAGCTTTGAATCAGTAAGAATTCAAAAGCAAGGCAGGTAGTGGTAGTGTGACCTTTGGACTGGAAGCCTTCCTCTCCTTCTCCTTCCTCTCCTTCTCCAAAACCTTTAGTCCGTAACACTTTTCAGGTTTATCATGGAATGCGATATGTAGCTTTTTTCTTTTTTTTCACCCCCTTC
This sequence comes from Corvus moneduloides, assembly GCF_009650955.1. Classification (NCBI taxonomy): domain Eukaryota; kingdom Metazoa; phylum Chordata; class Aves; order Passeriformes; family Corvidae; genus Corvus; species Corvus moneduloides. The sequence goes on from NC_045478.1 coordinate 76,570,852, forward strand.
ACAAACGACAAGATTTACAGTTTTTTCTTGTCTTTGAAATCAGAAAATTTAAAGACTTAATTATCTTGCACAAGCAGTTCCAGGTAAGAGTGAGCGATATGATGTGATATGATCTGATATAATATGATATTACATGGTGTATATTTTTCAAGCCTATTACCAACACTTAAAATTTTCACCTAAAAGTGCACAAAAATAGAATGTCAGATAAATAGCTTTGGTCCTCAGTGGCAAGTATCGATTGCTTGTCTAAATTGTCACTATTGGCTTTGAGGTCAGCAATGTTTTCTCTTAAATTAGGCTGCATCAGAGAGTATTTATGCACATATCAGAATTATGCACATAAGAATTATCTTTATAAATTAATAGTAGCCTTAGTATTTTTTCCCTGTACCTCTCACTTTATCTCCCTTTTTTTTTAATAGTGCGAGTTCAGAGAGACACATATGAATCTATTTTCCTGAAATTTTAGCATTATTCCTGCTTTTCCAATGGAAGTAGAATTCTTTACTAGCAAGCAAAAAAAAAATGTTTTTGTCAAAGTCAGCTTTCTTTTTTTTTCATTTTCAGTGGTTTTAAAAGTAAAATGACATAACTCTTGGGACAGAGAAGACAATCTTCTGAATATAGAACACTGTCATGGTGTTCTAAAAGCAATAGGATATTAATTCTGAAGCATCTGTTACATTAACATTGTTCCCATGTGGATGGTTCATAAGGAAAAGCTTCACTCATTTTAAAATATAAACTAATTAAAAGTATGTATATTTGATTTGAGTATCTTATTTTTAGTTGGGTTTTTTTAAATTAATTCAAGCTAACTTATGCTATTCTGAGTCAAGTCACCCCATAGATTTGTGCCCTTAATTTTATTTTTCTTTAATTTTGATTGAATGAAATGGTTCTGCTTCTAATTAAAAGTGATATTTTAAAAAAGAAGTCTGTGTAAGCAGTACCTCATCTGCGGTCTACAAGCATATTAGACCTATGAAGTTTATACTGAAAGGCTTGGAGTTATGGCCAAAGAATAAACTAAGGATGGAAGAAGAACAAGGGAAAAAAAGGGAAGTGGAAGAAGGAATTACGTAACTACACAGGAATTTGCTATAGTGTTGTAGTCTTATAAACATATGTCTGTCTCATGTATCTCTGGTGTCTTGGAGAGCTGGTGATTCTTGGCTATGTAATGACCTATGAGGGCATATAGAGCCTCTGGATAAATGGTGTTTACCAGCATAAAGGAAAACGAAGTTGGTATTTCGATTGAACAGTGTGTTTGACTTACAAGTTTCTTCACATGTTATATAGGGCACTGGGTTTGCTGCTCTGTAGCAAACAAATCATATTCCTAAACCTCACCACCAATTCAGTTATGGTTGTTGTAAGAGTGCAACAGTTGATTTCAGTGAAAAAATGAGGAATGGAACTATTGGCTCATTGCTTGGGGTTTTAAGTCGTTGTGAGCCTAAACTGATAGAAACTTCTCTTAGTAGATTAATGTTCACTTTAAGTCATTGATAATCTTGTAGCTGTTTTCAGTACGGATTTATTTAAATAATGGTGGAACGTAACCTTCTTATAGAAAAATCAGTGTTTGCATGCATAGAACGAAAATATTTAGTGGGAAATAGACTGGGAAAGGTTTTCTTGTGGAAACATCTCTCTGTAGTTTTTCTGCTCTTGCCTTGTTCTGAGAATCAATTCCAATTTTATTTGGCTTTGGGAGTCAGGGGTATTTTCAGTAGCCCTAAAGAACAGCAACAACAAAAAAGTTCTGAAATCTTGATGTTGATCAGCATGGAACAGAGGCAGGCCAAGGCCTCTCCCCTGCATGCTGAACACTGACAGTGGGATGGATATAAGGCTGGATGGATGTCTGGTGGGATTTGGCACAGCAGTTTTTGTGGCAGATGCTGTGAGGTCCTAGGTTAGTGAGCAGTGTAAAAGAACCATCTATTCAGCTTCAAAGTGGAGAAAGGGGATGCTGGTATGGAAGGTAGAGTCTGGATAATAATTCAGCTTTTCTTGTGGGAGTTCACAATACAGACCTGGCAGTGTTTTTGGTCTCTTAATTAGATTCTAAAAAATCTTGTCTATGCTATATGCAGTAGTTTAAAGTGCACTCACACTTAATTTGTTTTCTTTATCTTCAGCCCAATGAAAAAACCAGTGAGATAAAAAGGAAGCAATCCTTTGCTAAAACTAAATGTAAATCTGTCTTAATTCTAGGATGTCTGATAGATTAAACTAAGCAAATTCACTTTAGCTACTTGCCTGACTGTTTACAGGCTCTAAATCAGAGCTTCTCAGGTCTCTTATCTGGTCATAATCCTGCTTGAAATCAAATCCAGGTTTCATGATCTCTAAATTAAAACAGCACAAGCTAAATCCTGGATTACAAGTATTGGTAATGGCATCCAGCTTTGAATAAAGCCGGAGCATTCCCCTGTGTAGAGATGTAACACCCTGTGTGAAGGCAGAGTGGTGTTCAAAACCACTTCAAAACTTTCTAACTTCAAAAGGTTAGAAACAATAGGCCTTCAGATCCCATGCTGGAATGGTGGGGCAGAAAGGTGGTCCAGCAGCTTTAGAAAGAAGGGGGAAAATGGGTATGTTAGTGAAGGTTTTGGCATATTGAAAATGTTTCTCTGATCCCAAACCAAGAATGCAAACGTAAGTCTGCTGCTTGCTTTTAGTGTTTTATTCTCTTGCTTTTGAGATGTCCTTTAATCACAGAATTCCAGAATGGTTTGGGTTGAAGGGACCTTAAAGATCACCTAATTCCAACTCTCCTGCCATGGGCAGGGACAACTCCCACCAGACCAGGTTTCTCAAAGCCCCATCCTATCTGACCTTGAACACTTCCTGGGTTGAGTCAGCCACAACTTCTCTGGGCAACCTTTGCCAGTGTTTCACCGCCCTCTGAGTAAAGAATTTCTTCCCAACATCCAATCTCAATCTCCCCTATTCTAGTTTAAAACCTTTTCCCCTTGTCCTATCACTATCTGCATTGTAAAAAGTTGCTTCCCCTCCTTTTTGTAAGCCCCCTTTAAGTACTGGAAGGCTGGAATTTTAATTAATGCTGCAACTCAGGCTTGTGGTAATAAGTGCATAAAGTAAATATTTGTCACTTTCTACTTTTAGGTCCACTGTCCTTCTTTCCTCAGTGGAAGCTGAAACATTATGATATTATTGTAGGAGTTTTGTCAGCTCGACACAATCATGAACTACGCAGTGTTATAAGGAGCACTTGGTTCAAGCACCTGAAACAACATCCTGCCCTGAACCAACGGTAACCTCTGCTGCTCTGTAATTTGGGCCTGGGGGGCAGGGGGTGAGGACTGTAATGCTGAAATATCTTGATTTAATAATTTTTCTTTTAAAGTATTTCCTAGTTTATTTCTTTCTTTGTTTTTGATCATCTTGTACTCTGATAGATTTTTTTAAGTCTGTTTAACAGTATATAAGAATACTTCTTGGGCTGTAACTACCTTTTATACACTGCTGTTTGCTTTTGCAATTACTTGCCACTGTTCATTAGTGACGTATAAGCCTTTCTCTTTTTTGTGTTGCAATGTATGGTATGCAACTTGAAATGCTCTCTAATCCAGGATACTTGAAAACAGGCAGGATTGCATTTGGTAAGAGAACCGTGAAAACTCTTGCAACAGCCTCAACTGTAAAGTTCAGGTTTATTTCCTGCTGAACCAGGTGCACCAAACTGCTGCAGTGTGGGTGGCCCTTCCTCATTGCTTGCATTGTCTGTGTACAGACAGGTCTGTTTTTGCTGAGAAGCTCTGCTGCAGTTCATCCCTGGAAACGCTGCCATCCTCACACCTTGGTACCTGCCTTGCACTGAAAGCATTTTGCTGTTCACAGATTTAGTGTCAGCATGCAGCCTAGAGTGCAGCATAGCCACTTCAGTCATCTACAGTTGTGACCTTTCATAGCTTATATGGAGTTCTGGGAGGACATTTAGCTGCTAGGTGAAAAGATAGGTTAAGGTGGATCCCTGCTCCTTGTAATACTGGATGTCTCCCAACTATGGAATAACCATGATTGGAGCTGCAGAGGAACCTCTTGTTTTGCTACAACCCGAAGTTGAAATATTTAATTGTAACAGATAGCCTGGAGTCCTTGTTCCTCCTTTGATGCTATGTGTCTTTTTTTCTTACAATTTTGTCATTGACATTTGAATGCATAGTATTTAAACAATCTTGAATTAAGTAACAAACCCAGGCCAGGAAAGGCAGGTCTTTGGGATCCTTCAGTGTTGCCATAGGTCTTTTTTCTGTTTAGTATGCTGGCTGTCTTGTATCTCATTTCTAGCTGCCAATCTTCCTTCGACCTCATAATGAGATGGAAAATGTTAATGTGGCTTTGGAATTGAGCTCCTATGAGGGGATTCACATGGTTGCTCTGCATACAGACTGTCATTGCTTATTTTTAAGGGGTTCAAAATCTTAACCCTGTGAAAGACAGGCCATGATGATAAAATTAAGTTTATTGAAGAGGGAGGGAGGAGGGAAGAGAACTGGTGTTAATAAAACCAAATTATTTTAGTGTCCTTGTGAAGTTTATAATAGGTGCGCATGGTTGTGCTGTGCCAGTGAAGGACAGAGAAGACCCCTACTCCTGCAAACTTCTGAACATCAGTAACCCAGGTATAGAAGTCAACTTTTAAAAATTCTGTGGTCTGAACTAGAGCTAGTCATCTTTTCTGAAAGTAGTTTGGGGAGTTTAATTGAGACAGCCAGTCTTGAAAACAAATGCCTCCTAAAACTTGTTGGATAACCTTCCTGTAAGTACCATGTGCAGGCAAGGAAGGGAGAGACAATTGGGCATGTGAAGAGGAGGCCATTGGCTTCTAATGGATTTGCATTTTCCTTGTGTCAGTCTCTCCCATGTAACATACATTTTTACTTGATCTGTGTGTTAAATGAAATTGGAGAGAGACAGAATGACCTGGCATAGGTCATTGGCAAATGTGAAGAAAGTGGCAAGGTGACAGAGTCTTGTCAGGTGGACTTCTCTGGTGACAAAGTGAATTCTCTAAGCAAGTCTGGCTGATAGGTTTTTCAGATTCTGCTTTAGAGAGAAAACAATTAAGAAATGTTAAGTGGGTGAAAAAATTAAGTGCCATACAAAAATTCCTAACTAAAATGGTAAATTTTTCCTGTCACCTTTTGGTTTTTATTTCATTTTTGTTCTTTAATGCGAGTTAACTAAGGACTGCTGGGCACCTGAGCCATGATTCAACACAAAATGTAACTTCTGTTGCTTTCTTTCTGAATGGCAACATCCCCTGTTCCCAAGTATAAATGGTACCTCAGGGTTTAGGTAGGCGATAACTCCAAAATGCAGGCAGCTGAATTAAGTGGAGCTGTATGCCATTTTGGTACATGAATAATTATTTTATTATGCTAATATACAGGTATTCATGCAGTCAAATAGCATTTTTGTCTTCCTGCTGTGGATTTATTGTGTTTCTAGTCTTTTCCCTGTGGATATGTAGGCATTGAGTTGCAATTGCTATTAGCCTGCAGATTGCTGTATCATTGAAATTTTTCCTGCTGCAGTCTGCAGCCCATTGTATTTTCTTTTACTCCAGTGTTTGATTATCCTTGTGCTCTTGTGAGCCATCCTAATTAACCAGAATGCTTTGCATGTATGCAGTGTGTTTTGTGTGTATCCAGTTCAGGAACTATGAACTTTTCTCACCTTACCTCTGTCCTTTCCTTTTCATACAGTTTTGAATCAGGAAATTGAAGCATTCAGTCTCCCTGAGGACATACCTTCTGTGCTGTCTGAAGACAGAATCGTCAGTGTGAACTTCCGTGTACTTTACCCCATTGTCATTACCAGTCTTGGGGTATTTTATGAGGCCGATGGGGTGGGATTCCAGAGGAACATCACTGTAAAACTGTACCAGGCAGAACATGAGGTAGAGTATTGTAGTTATCTTTTGAAAGCATGTTGTCTCGTTTTTGTGGATTAAGTTCTTACAGAAAGTTACATGCTGTGTTGGTGAGTTAGAAGAGAAGTATTTAACTGACAAGCATAAGAATTACATTTTTCTTCTGTTGCATTTTAAATTGTTGTATATGTACACACACACACGCATCCTGGATGAGGAAAAGATGAAATTTACAAAGTGCTATGAGTTAATCTAGATGCTGTTACGAAAGAGCACTTACATCTAATTCCAATGCACAATTTTTTGTTCGTATTTGAGGTTCTGAATATTGATAGGAAGGAAAAATATAAGGAATAAAGAATAAACTGTCGAATATATTTAAAACACGTGTACAGAAGCATACATTTGGTGTCTTCAAGCAGAGATGCAGGACAGCTGTAATTTTTTCTTGTCTGTCTTCTGCCAAGACATTTTAAGGTTTCTAGAAACTGGTGTTATTTACTGGTAATGATCAGACTTCACTGATAATTTCTCCAGTCTCAAGCTGTTATGGGTTTGATAGAATAGCTTTGTGGTTTGGAGGGAAAAAAAATTTTGAGCATGATTGTTGCATTTGATATATTGTATTTATCTCAACCAATAACTTGATAGGCCAATTTCAAAACTTCTGCCTATGCTACAGTTGAAAGAATTGTAAATATGACTTTCATGATGAACTTCCAAAGAGTCTGGTTTATAATAGCCATAATAAAAATAAAGTAATCAAGTTTATGTTTTCTAAATGGTAGAATTCCTACATGTTCAATGTCTAATAATTTTATCTGCATTAACTTTTTACTTCCAGTGAAGGAGAAAAATTAGTATCATAAGAGAGCTTGGAGACTGTTTTCTAAAGATTGGAATTTGGCAGTGCAGCATCTTTTTGTAATTTGTTATTATCTAAGAGCCCTTTGATGGCATATGTAGTACAGTAGCATTTCTAATGTGTGTTTTGGTTTTTTTAATTTTGATTTTTTTCTCTGTTGTTCTCAGGAAGCAATCTTCAGTGCTCGCTTTAGTCCACCAAGCTGTGGAGTGCAGGTGAACAGATTGTGGTACAAGCCAGTAGAGCAGTTTATTTTGCCAGAGGTATGTGCAGCGTCAGAACTGCCAGCAGTTCTTTTAAGTCATCTGGACAGACTGACTGATAAAACTGGCCTTTGCTTGAGGCAGAAAAGGGCAAGTGAAAACCTCCAGAATGTTAGTTCACAGAATGGGTAGGTAGTTGCAGGGCTGTGCTGAAATCCAGTATTTATTTCAAAGCATCTTACTATCATGAGTAGTTATAAAGCAAAAGCCTGGAAAATACAAATTGATAAAAAATTACATTGTCAAATAGTAGCAACTGCAGAAAACCTTTCTGTTTCTGATTGAAAACTGTACCTGCTTCCTTTCTGTGGGAGAGTTTACCAGTAAATGGGATGCTTCTTTCTCCCTTTTCTGCTTTATCAGACATTATCAGCAAGATAGGGAGGGGAGGATGGCACAGGTTTCTAGGGAACAGCTGGAAAAGAGGTTTCTACATCTGATGTCTTGGACATAACATCAAGATATTGTATATTACATTTGCAATGACAATGTTATTTGGTTTTGATATAGGGATGTCAAACCTACTTGTGACTGCCTAGGAGGGAACACAAAAAGATTAAACACAAAAAGAACAGAATATCATAGGAAAATACCCTGATGTTGTTACAGTGAAGGTTTAATGAATACAGTCTGACTCAGAAGGAGAATCCTAGTTAGCAGACCCTCCCAGGTACAAGGAATTGTTCTCAGTGGAGCAGTGATCTCTCACTAGATATATCAGCTACCATTTTAGACAGTTTCCCTTCATTTAAATATTTTCCTGGACTCTTGCTGCTATTTCTGTAAGTTGTCTTTAGGTCTGGGTTGTTTTATTTTTCAAGAAATTGTGTTATGAAAGAATGAAGCAAGAGAAGACTGAAGAGGGAAGAGAGGACAATTTGGGCCAGTTTATTCCCTGATTTATTCCCCTGGCTCTATAATAATGAATGCATTTGGAAACCTGTTCATTTTAAGGGGAATCTGCAGCTGGCTGATTGGTTTATCATCTTAGACAGTGTTTACTGAATACTGTACAAGTTGGTATGCTGGCAGGAGACCTTCCAGGTGAGCAGACCACTTGCAGTATTTTGTGCATATGTTTTGACAATCTAATTTCATACTAAAATGATTAGGGGTTTATTTTACATTTTTTAAAAGAGTATTGGTTACCCAGTAATTTGGTCGTCTATCATGTGAGCCTTTTCCCTGTAAGACTTTGTTTCGAGATGCTAAAATTCTAGGCAGTTGTAATTTTGCTATAAATGGTTGCAGTTTTCCTGAGAGGCAGATGGGGAGTGTTTCCTTGAGAGAGAGGATATTAGTATTCATATATTTCTTTGTGTGGGCTTCCTTAATCTGATATGTGTCATGTGTCGAATGCTTACAGGGTAACATGATGTTTCTAATGTAGATTAATAGGGCTTATGCACAGCATGTAATTTCCTGTGATGCTCAGGATGCTGAAGCATACACGATGATTCAGAAGAGATGGCAATGCCCACGTGTTCCTGTCTACTTGTCTGAGAGCACTAAATTTAGTGAACTATTAAATTGTCATAGGATGGTTTCTGAGACAGCATCTATTCTCTGTCTTTCCACCTTGAAGAAGTAATGGATTGTACAGACTGCTGAAGAGCTTCATTCGTCTTCCTGCTGAAGTGCTGCTCTTTCTGCTTGTCTTGGGGAAAGGAAAGGAAATGCAGCGTTAGAATAAGCATCTGGCAGGCCAGATTGTGAGAGACAGAATCGATCATTCAGCTTTGGAACGACTGAAGGCTCCGAACAGCAGAAACACTAGCAGATAACAAAAAAACACAAGGGGCCCTTACAGACAAGTCTTAGCAATGCACTTATTTTGTCAAAAAGCCATGGGCCCCTTGCATGGAGATGGGACTCTACTGCACGTACTCTGTATTACTAACGGGGAGTAGTTAGAGGAACAAAAAGCACAGCACTGTTGAACATTAGGGAAGGAGTTTGGCAGGGCTGCATTATGTCAGTACACCTGTTCGGTATTCACTGTAAATGCCACCGCACTCTGGCAGCAACAAGGCTGGAATTTAAATGGGGAAAAACAGATGATGTAGTCTCAGGTGTGCCACTAATGTTCTTGCTTTAAGCATTTTCAGACCTCAGCTTTCATTAAGTGACTTGGAGTAAGAATAGCTGAAGGCTAAAGTCATTAGAAAATTTGCTTACAAGTCTTTCAACCTGGAAAATAATGATAGTTTGCAGTTTTAGGACACCTTACACTGAGGTTCACTGGTAATAACTGATTAAGACTCTTGGTACGTTTGAAGTCAGTAATAGTGGTGAGAATTTTAATGTTTCTGCTTGCTGAGGCATGAAAGGACTTTCTTGCTCCTAAAGGACTCTTCTACTCACTAAACAACTTACCAAAGGTTGTGTCTGTAAACAGGGCACTGAAGTGTGATTAGAGCCCAGTCCCTACAGCAAAAACATTGGAATGGGAGATGACAGTCACTGTAAACAGAGAAATTGAGCCACTAAAAAAAGTCTTAATAATGGCCCATTTGTTTTGATAACTGAGAAATAATTAAACAAACAACAGAAAGCTGAGTATGAGTCAGCAGTGCCCTGGCAGCCAGGAGGGCCAGCCATGATGCTGCATCAGGCTCAGCATCGCCAGCCAGGCAAGGGAGGGGAGTGTCCCGCTCTGCTCTGCACTGGGACGGCCTCACCTCGAGTGCTGGGGACAGTTTTGGGTGCCACAATAAAAGAAAGACATTAAACTGTTAGAAGGAATCCCAAGGAGGGCACTGAAGATGGTGAAGGTCCTTGAGGGGAAGCCGTATGAGGAGCAGCTGAGGTCACTTGGTCTGTTCAGCCTGGAGGAGACTGAGGGGAGGCCTCATCGCAGTTACAGCTTCCTCCTGAGGGGAAGGGCAGGCACTGATCTCTTCTCTCTGGTGACCAGTGACAGGACCCGAGGGAATGGCCTGAAGCTGTGTCAGGGGAGGTTTAGGTTGGATATCAGGAAAAGGTTCTTCACCCAAAGGGTGGTTGGGCACTGGAACAGGCTCCCCAGGGAAGTGGTCACAGCACCAAGCCAAGAGCTCAAGAAGAATTTGGACAATGCTCTCAGGCACATGGTGGGATTTGGGAATGGTGCTGTGCAGTGCCAGGGGTTGGACAGGATGATCCTAATGGGCCCCTTCTAATACAGCTTATTCTATGATTCTGTGAAACAAGGGGAAGGTATTGAGCATGGGAGTCAGGCTTGAATAAACACTGGCTAGCTCCATTATTAGATTATAAAGCTGGCATTTTAAATAATAGATGAGAGACTTCTGAAATACACACACAGCTGTCATTAAATACTGAGACTGCTGCAGATGTTCAGAACTACTTCTAGAGGAAAGCAAAAATTAAGCTGAACTCTAATCTAGACTTTATAGTGTTTCAGTAACTGGAGAATTTTTGGAGAAGGTTTCTAGTGTACAAGGAAGCTAAAATGGGGAAGAGATGAGAGGTTGGTATAAGTGAACAAACTTCCTACAGCAACGGGGATGCATCTACAAACAAGTTGTTTTTCTGTTCCAACGCCCACGCTAACAACCAGTGTGTTTCCTATGAAACTGGGAGAGACAAAATGGAATGTGCTTATCTAGGAGTCAGGAGTATAACAACCCTACTCTGTCATAAGGGAGAAACTGCTTTAAAAATTTTTAAAAATAAAATTCTACCAATACGCTTACCTGTACAGCTGTTCCTTTGCATGTTCTCAGGGGTCTTCAGTTTAAAGTTGAGACGAAGTACTTTTAAATGCAGGAATTTACACACACACACACACACACACATACACATACACAAAAATGTAAAACATGGAGTGGCATAGCCTAATTGAACAGTTAAACCAGAAAATTTTAAAATTATTCACTTGTCTTTTTCTTCCTTATCAGCCAAGATGTGAGGTCAGAATTCTGTGACTCCTACAGTAGCTTGTGACACCTTTACTGGGATAAAGGTGGCCATATTTTCCTTTGAGTTTTGCTGGTGTCAGGATTGACTCTCTGATCTCTGTTTGGCAGATAACTATAAAAGCTGAGCTTGTTTTCGAATCTGTTTTAACGTATTCTCTTTGTAATGCAGGATTTTTTATTTGGTTTTTTAAAATTCACTTCAGGTCACCTTTAAATGATATTTTGATGATTTCAGAAAGCCAAAGCCTTTTATACTAGGCTTCTGTTAAAAGTTTAATATATTCATGATTAGTCTTAAAAGCATCATTATGTGTTACTGAGTTTCACGGATGTGTTTCTTTTATGTGTAACTTATTTTTATTGAAGTGTAAGTAAAACATTTATGTTGTGCACTCAAGCTAAATCTTGTGTGAAGTTGACTATTTTAAAATAATTTTTAAAAGCCCAAACTGTTTGACTTTCATTATTTGAAGTCTTTGTATACCTGCATAACAGTGTTTTGCTCTCTTACCAGAGTTTTGAAGGTACCATTGTGTGGGAGAGCCAGGATCTTCAGGGCCTGGTTTCAAGAAACCTTCATAAAGTGATGGTGAATGATGGAGGAGGTGTTTTCAGAGTCATTACAGTGAGTCCCCTCACCTTCCTTTCCACCATGTTTCTGTTTTTCCTATAAATGTTGAGAATTTAGCATTTTACTTTCCTCTGTTTCTCTGTGTAAATCATGAATTCAGTTGGGCTTTTCCTTTTGTCTCAGAAGAGAAGTTTTGCTTTGCCTTCTAGCAAAAAAATTATGCTTGTAAGTGGTATTTTATTTTGAGGGGAGTAAAGCTCTCATTGTTTTTGTCAGATGTGAAGCCAAATGAGGGTCAAAATCCTGTGCTAAAATCCCAACTGATGGGATTAAGTCTGGTTATTTGCTTTTTTTGGTAGTGTGTCTCTTTTCATGTCAAATTGTTGCTTGACTAAACATCCTGTATTGTCATAATTTAGCCAGAATAACTTTACATTTTGCTGTCAACTTTGAAACTAGTTTTCTGAAAGTTTCAGTGGTACTGCTAGTTTTGGGTGAAACTTAAAAAAATACCACAAAGCGGTAGTTAAAAACCTTAGTTTTAGTGTTTCATGGCACATTGTGTGGTTCTTGGGGTGGTCCTGTGCAGGACCAGGAGTTGGACTTCAGTAATTGTGGTGGGTCCCTTCCAACTCAGGATGTTCTATGATGCTTTGAATGTGCAGGTGCCTAAACCAGCAGAGCTTTAAATTAATTTCATTGTTAATTGCTAGAAAACTTCACACCTTAAAATCATAGGGAAAACACATCAGTAATGAGAGATGAATTAATCTGTTACTTCCTATTAATCTGTTCCTAACAGGCAGGGGAAGGGTCACTGCCACATGAACTCACAGAAGGTGTGGAGGGAATAGCAGGTGGTTTTATCTACACTATTCAAGGTAAGTCCACAAAACATAGCATGACATTTGATGTTATGGCAAAACAGGTAATTTAAATTATATTTCTGAGTATAATTTGTGCTGTCTCCATGAACTTACTCATCCTAGGTTTTCTTTTAGTAGAAGCAATTTCTTCCTGGCTTTTCTATGCCTAAAGTCAATGTCCTGATGTGGTTTCTTTTGCTTGCTGTTTGTGAGCCACTCCAGTTGACTTGCCTCCCTTTGTCTTTTTATCTAGACTCTTTTCTTGGTTTTTTTGTTACCCAAAATCAAGTTTTAAAGAGTCATACAATGAAATCTTTCCCTGATATTTTTCATTTTTTCCAGTTCTGCTGCAGTTAGAGGTACTATATCACCATGTTTATTATGGACAGTGTCCATCCCTCTTGTTGCTCTTTTACACCTATTTCAGCAGAATGTTGAGAGATTTTATAGGACCCCTTTCCAGTTTCTAAGATTTTGGTGCTGGAGTCGATGTGTTCTTACTGGTCCATTATAGCCAACATAAGCAGTGACTTTGAGTGTTATTCCTGTGTTTTTGTAGTTAGGCCTGGTAGATATAATTGGGCAGTCCTGTTGTCTTGTCATTTGTGTAGGAGCCTGAATTGAGGTGTGTGCTAAAGCCCTTCCATCTTGTTTGTCAAACTCTTCTTCAGTACCACAAACTACCTCCTTATCTGCAATATATTTTTTGCTTTTACCTGCAGTTATATGATGTGGCTCAGCAGGGACCATCTGTGCTACATCAAAGCAATGCCTATTTGATTATATTTAGCATAGGATTGTTTGTTTGTTTCTGTGTTTACTTTTTTATGCTAGATGCATATGCTTAGAAGTAATTGACAGTAGCCTTTTTACTCTACAGATAAGAGTAATAGTGAAGTCCCAGACTGCTCTTTATATTAAGGAGCCTTAAAAAGTTGAATTCTTTTATTACTGAAAAGGAAGAGAATACTTTTTTACTTTAAACTTTTAGTGTCAGACCTTATACAAAAATATATTTCTTTGTTGTTCTGCAACTTTTACCATTTTGTAGAAATTCTAAAATTAATTGCAGGATTTTCATGACCCCATTAATTCAAATTAATTCTTCAGATTCATTTGGTCAATGTGCCCTGTATGATCCAAGAGAAATGTCAAATAATATGTAGATATGCATCTTTGTTTAATAATGGGTGCTGCTTCTTTCAGAAGGTGATGCTCTTTTAAAAAGCCTCCATACTCGCCCAGAAAGGTTTACAAGTCACATAAAAAACCTTGAAAAAGAAGATGCTTTATTGAAGGAAGAAAGCAGTACCTATGATGACATTGTTTTTGTAGATGTGATTGACACTTACAGAAATGTTCCCTCCAAACTGCTGAACTTCTACCGATGGTAAGGTGAAAGTATTTTCTTATTTTCTCACAGGAATGGTGCTGTTTGTAGTGCAAGATGATCCAGGAGATTATGTTATTTGATAGGTTCCATGAAATACTTGCCTTATGTGATTTACTTCATTTAGTTGTATTTCTCTCTCACAATTTTGGGTGCATGTAGTGAGTCAAATAGGAGTGCCTATAGTGTTTTGAATGTTGACCCTTGGTGCCTCAAATCAGCATGAGCTGGCAAGACAGGCTTCTGCTCTAAGAGTCCAGGTGTGAAAATTTTCATTCCTCCTTGTAATTTCATTTCATTTGTCTCTAACTGAAAACTAGCAGTTTTAGTATTTTAAAGGATGGCTTTTGGCCAGTTTGTATACTTACTCAGTGTTTCAGTTTGTGGCCATTGCCTCTTGTCCTGTCAGTGGACACCACTGAAAAGAGCCTGGCTCCATCTCTTTACACTGTTCCCTTCAGGTGTCATTGATGAGCTCCCCCTGAGCCTTCTCATCTTCAGGCTGACCAGTCCCAGCTCTCTCACCTTTCCTTATTGGAGAGATGCTCCAGTCCCATAATCATCTTGATGGCCCTTTGCTGGACTCCCCACCCCGTATGGCCGTGTTCCTCTTGTACTGAGGAGTCTAAGACTGCACACTGTAGTCTAGATGGGGCCACACCAGTGCTGAGTGGAGGCGAAGGACGGGAAGCTTGTGTACAGGGGGGACAGAAGGTTGAAAGGAAGAATTTTCTTAGTGTAATGCACTGTCTGTGGTGAATCTAGTAAGTTATTACCCCTAATTTGCAATGATTTCCATTACTCTGAGACAACTGTTTCAGTTAATTGATGCTGCTGTGGAGTAAGAAATATAACTGACAGTTGTAATTTAACCAAAATTCAGTTTAGTTGCTTGCAAGATTATGCACTTACTTCACAAATTTCATGGCTATGAATGTAACTGAAAAACTGAACCATGCTTTCAGTTCGAAAAGGAGGTTTTCATGTCAAGACATAGATCTTTGTGATCATTTCTTACAGATTAGCAATTTTTCAAGATTTAGTAATAAAAGGCTTTAAAAAATGCCTTTCTTGTTATGAGAAGTTACCCTTAAAAACGTTCATAACCAACTCAGTGATGATCCCTAGAATCTTAAGCTTTTTTGGTTATTTTATGCATGTCACATTCAACTATTTCAGACAGGTAAAGATACCATTTTTCATATTTGACGGGTGCATTTACAGAGAAAGAGTAAGTACAGAGTTGTTTCCACAAATGTTTTTTACCACCTACAACCTTCTCATTGCCCTTGAACTGACTGTCTCATCCTGAAAGTAGGCTACTGACGTGGAGCCAGTGGCTTTTAACAACTGTGCTGCCATCAGCATCAGGGATTCATATCTTTCTGAGGTCAATATTGCTTAAGATGGTTTCATTAGTAAATCCACAATCTGTCCTGGAGAACAAAACTTCAAATTTGTTTTCTTCCACTCATATACAAGTCCATGTTGTTAACATCATCATAGGATACTGCATCTCCTTTCTGAAAGACAAGCAGTCAGCCTTTGTTGATAGAGAAAACATTTAAAAGTCAAGGGTAGGAAAGACATTCCTTCCCTCTTGCTTCTCCCCCTGCATCCCAAAAACCCCTTGCAGAGCCTGCTGTCTATAGTTGGTGGTGTGCAGCTCAGCATCTCATCACTTTTCTTTCTGGCTACAGGACAGTTGAATCAACGAGTTTTGACTTGTTGCTGAAGACGGATGATGACTGCTACATTGATTTGGAAGCTGTTTTTAACAGGATAATGCAGAAAAAATTGGACAGGCCAAACATTTGGTGGGGAAAGTAAGTTGTTTTTTTAAGTTATCTTTAAGAGATAGATACCATTTCTTTAGTGAATGGTTTAGTGATTTAAGTCTGTTTTCATGTGGGTTCCCCTCCCATGCCTAGGGAAGCCAGTTGTAAAAAGCAGGACTTCTGGATGACTTAGAACTTTGAATCTCAGAATACAGAAATCAGTCCTTTACAATAACTTTCCAAAGTATGCCCTTACAATGAGTTAAACTTGCTGAATATCTTGTGTGGTTTTAAAATGTGTTATAGACATCTTTGTCATGGTACTTAAGTAAATAAGAATTTTCCAGCAATACAATGAAGTTTAAAGGAAAGTACATACTACAGAACTATAAATACTACTTTTTGTGATGTCACTGTGATTTTTCTGGTGGGCTTGAGGAAGTGGGGTAAACAGGAGAAACAAAATTTCTGTTATGGTCTGCACTTTATTTTAACATCTGTGAATTTCAGGCTGCCCATTTCTGCTGCTGTTTGAAATGGTAGGTGTGATTAACGAATTTTCGAGTGAACTTTCCCAGCCTGTATTACACTTGTGAATAACCAGGGGGATCAAATAGCCCATATCTTCCCTTCCATCCATGGAATGCATCACAGCTCTGGTATGACATCCAATATAGCAGACACTCTATGCTACTATAGCATTCACTATAGCATAAGGGCACAATGTGCCTTCCTGTTGCCATCTGCTTATTGAAGAAAAACAGGCCTTTGCTGCTTTGCTTCACAAATCTGGTCCTGTCTGTTGCTTACTCATAACGTGATTTAATAAAGTGTGTGGTCAAGTGTGTGAAATAGTTGGTTATCTTGTGATTATCTCAAAGATCTGTAGGAGTGACATCTTTGTAAATTCTCTAACAGTCACAGTCTTCAGGTCGGGCAAGTGTGACATGTAGGGAACAAAATGCTAAAATAACCATGGAAGTATAAAATGATTATCAAAGCAGATGCTTCTCAGTCTGGAGGGGGTTGAACCCTTCGTGCTGTGATTCAATGGAGTGGAAGATACCAAGTCTAAAGTGAATTCAGGTATCAGATGAGACTTTTATTTACTTGGTGCTTTAACATGTCAGCTTCAGCTGAGAATGTGCAGAATCTGATAACATATCTGCCACTCAGCTGTAATTCCTCCCTTTCAGGGCTGTTGTCTGAGGTGACAATTCTTAGTAGCTCACTGAAGCTTTCAGCTGCTTGTGCTCATGACTGAAAGCTGCAATGCTGGATCTCTTTGTAAATCGGGGAGACCCTGCTGCATTGACACAGTTATGTCTCTTAGCTCTCTGTGAGTGCATGAAGTGTTTGTGAGGCCGGGGGGTGCAAGAGCAGCTTGTTCCCAAACAGGAAAAGCAGGATGCTTCTCACTGCCTCACTCGGCAGGGTCCATAGTGCTGCATGGTGCAGCAGCGAGCTTGGCCACGCTGGGAGCGTGTGGAGAGACTGTGCGGACAGAGACTGCTTCCTGCAGCCCTCTAGTAGTGAATAAAGCCTCCCTTAGAGAACACTACTGCCAGGAAGGGCTTTTTGTAATTCAGTGATGGCAGCCTTTGAACATCTCCTTTGTTGAGCTTCATTCGGAAAACAGCTGAGAGAAGGTACCTATTGCTTCCTGATTGTTAAGCAGCCACTACTTTTAACAGGAAAATGGGTTGCATGACATTGCTGTCTGCATCCCTGCTGGAGGCACTGACATTGTGTCATGTTGATTAACCAAAGGGGTTAATTAGCAGGATACAGATGTGCCTATTACAAAATAGGTAAGGATGCATGTGCTTACTTGGTTCAAAACCCAGCAGCAAGATGCACATGCTGAAGACCTGACTGTCAATGTTGCTTTTGTTTCTATTCTGAGAACTTTCTCTTATTATCCAACATTGAGGCCAAACAACAGTTACAATTTTAGCTTTGTGTTCAATTGGATGTGTGCCCTAGAGAAATAAGACTAGGAACTATAATTAGGATCACCTACTTGTTCCTCTCAATCTTATTTTGTTATCAA
Organism: Corvus moneduloides; assembly: GCF_009650955.1. NCBI lineage: Eukaryota > Metazoa > Chordata > Aves > Passeriformes > Corvidae > Corvus > Corvus moneduloides. The sequence goes on from NC_045478.1 coordinate 76,588,478, forward strand.
CGTTGCTTCAGTTGTTAGCAGTGTTCATAGGTTCCACAGAGGACTCTCTATAAACATCTCATGTCTAACACGGTCTTCAGTTTCAGACTAAATTGGGCAGTTGATCGAACTGGGAAATGGCAAGAACTGGAGTATCCAAGTCCTGCATATCCAGCCTTTGCTTGTGGGTCTGGCTATGTCATCTCCAAAGACATTGTGCAGTGGCTAGCAAGCAACTCTGAAAGATTAAAAACGTACCAGGTAAGAAAGATTAGTTCAGTTTTTTTTTTTTTAAACTGGTCTGGGGAACAGCATGTACTGGCTGAGTCAGAAAGAACATTGCTCAGGTGTTAGTGTTGGGTTCTCCTGGCTAATGCAGGCTTTTGCCATGTTTTTGGTTGCTATGCTTAGTGTCTGTTCTAGGTTAAAGCACAGATGTTTTGGACTGAGGATCTCTGGAGCTGTAATCTTGTTTTTTGTCCTCTGTTTTTTAAGAACCGTGTATTATCATGGAAAAGCTGTGAGGATTATTTTAACACCTCTGCAGTAGTCTGGTGTAGGTTTTTGTAGTTACCATTCTTTACTGCTGGTAGATGAGGCAACTTATTCCAGGTCACAGTCACGCTTTACGCTTTCTTGGTGCTAATATCTGCATTTTTTATTTTAATGTGTCAGGGTGAAGATGTGAGCATGGGCATCTGGATGGCAGCTGTAGGACCCAAGCGATATCAAGTAAGTCTGAAGGAATTGTCTGATCTTACAGAAAGAGGAACATGCCTGCTGTTCCACATAGCATAAAATAGGAGAAATGTTCTTTTCTTTAAAAAGAAATTGAAATAACCATTGAATTAAAATCCAGAGGAAAAAATCTTTTAAAGATGTATTTAAAAGAAAAACCACAAATCTGCCACAAACCACCTGCAGACCCCATCCCTCCCCCCAAGTTCTCTGAATAGGTCTAGGAGATCAGTTGGGGACCTTTGTGTGCAATATTTATTGCTAGAAACAATAAACACCTGATTCTTGGAAGTGAAGATTGTTGGAGACTGAATTCTTTCTAAGAAAAGCTATTGAAATGGTTCTCTCTCTTAACAGGATGGTCTCTGGTTGTGTGAGAAGACATGTGAGAGTGGCATGCTATCTTCCCCCCAGTACTCTCCCCAGGAACTGGGAGAGCTCTGGAGATTAAAGGAACTATGTGGAGATCCATGTAGATGTGAGGAAAGATGATGGACTTGCCTTGGAAAACAGGGTAGTGTATAATGATCATGGAAAAGTGTACATTTGGATTCATTTCTGGAACAATAAGAAATATTAAGATACCTTTTAATGTTGGGTTTCAACTAAAGTATAACAATATTTGCACATCCCTTTTGATAATGACAAGTGGACTGATACTATTCATTTTCTATAGTATAGATGGTGATCTGACAAAAACCAAAATGTTCAAGATAAAAAAATCCTTTTTATATAAAGTCAAAGACCTACTTGTAATTAATAAATGCACATAAGAATGCCAACTAGCCTGTCTTTTGTAAATTAAAGCACTACTGCTTTGACTCAGTATAGGGCCATAGCAGGCTCCTGGGGAGAGTTGTGCTCAGCACCAGGCCAGCTGGTAAGTCTTGCTGCAGCAGGTTCTGTGCTGTCGCCCTCATCTGTGCAGGGACAGGGACAGCAATGGGGGTTAGGATTTGTGATTAGTTTGTTTACGCCACTGTCATTTTAGATAAAAACAAATTCAAAGTTTGCTTATACCAAATCTTCAAGTACTGCAAACTTGGCCTGATTAGGAGGGATTTCTGAGAGCTCACTGTGTTACTAGATATGAATCTGAGGTTACACAAGTGAAAGTAAAATAAGATTGAGGAACAGCATGCTAAAGATTGTAAAATAAATGGCAATGCCTTGCAGTGTGCTGAGAATTTATTTATACTGTGGTATGTTAACACTGTAGGGTAGAAGAGAGGTCTGTCAGATTTTGACCTTCATCATCTAAGGCTGTGTAGATACTTGTAAAATTCCTGCTGGGTTTTGTTCACTTGAAAGTCATTGGATGTAGGTGAAAGCAAAGAGCAAGTGGCCTCTCAGCGCAGCACTAATCTTGTCTGGTAAGCAAAGAGATCACAACCCTGTACTCGGTTCAGTAAAACAAATGCTCACCGTTGCCGGGGAAGGCAGTATAAAATCTTGGCAAAAGGGTTACCTTGAGCTTTATTTAATTGAAGCATTTAAGCACTATTTGGTATCTCTCCAGTAAGACAAACGAGCAGATGTTTTCATGGAGGCTGACGATCAAGTTCAGGAGCTGAAAGTACAATTGTACAGCCCTCTGGTGCCACGTGTGAAACTCATATTCACCTGTATGTGTGTTCAGGCACAGGCTGTCCGTGTGTCTGTCTCTCTTCTGCAGTTCCTGTGTCAGCTTTTCCTTCAGTCCAGCAAGAGAGTCCCTTCTTACCACCGTACTAACACACAGTCTCCACTTTCTATTGAGTAAAACTGCAAAGGCTTTAAGTCATTGTCTAGTTCAACTTCTTTTCCTTCCAACTAGAATAAGAAAGAAAAAAAAAAATCTAATTAGACTTAAACTGAAATCCCTTCATGTAAACCAAATATCAGGCAGTTGCAGTCAGGGAGAATCTGTCATATTACAGGAATGAAATTAGGTCCTGCATTACAGCATGAAGACAGCCTTCTTCAAGTGAAATGAATTTCTTTAGACAGTATTTTAGAACATGCTGTTGACCTTTAGCAGCATGAAATATTTTGTTGTTGACTACCCATTTTTAACTCACTTTAGAACTTTCATAGGACAGTTTCAGTTCTGAACCAGGAATTTTAAGTAGGCGATACAGGAGTCCTTTGACCTTCTGAATAGTCATAGACTCTGTAGAGGGAAGAGAGAGAAAAGTTATTAGAAAAATGCTGCTGCCACTGACCTGTAGCAAAGCACCAGTGTTTCACTTTACTTGATTACAGCAACAGTGAAATGCTGTATTGCTGCTTCAGTTCTAACACTGCAATAATGTCTTTGGTACCTGAAACCATATCTGCTACCATCAAATGGAAAATGGTTTAATCTGTGGTGGATAGCGCAGGATGTGCTACTACGGTTGAAGCGCTTTGATCCCATATACCAAATTAAAGTGTTACAGCTTCATAATTCACCTTTTTGGAGTTTGTATTTCTACATGCTAAACTAAGTGACCTTTGGGACACACACCAGCCAGGTTCTGACTGCTTGCATCTGGCAACTGTTCCTTGCAGTTTTCATTACCAGGAATTGGCTTTCCCAGCACAAGTAAGCAAATGGCACTGTGGAACTAGTGACATTCTTAGGAATGGTATTGAGTTATTAGTCCCAAACACATTGTCAGCAGAGCTGTTTATATTATTAAGTCAGTTACAGGAAGGGGTATTTTTTGTAATGGAGCTTGAATGAGTAGATGTAGTTTGTTCCAGAGGCGATACCTGTGTTTGCAATAGATAAACTCAGTATTTTGGTTGAACTTTCACTTCTTTTGAAGCTTTATCTAAAGGCACAGCAATAGTGAGTTATTCCTGTAACACCACACATTGTACGTAGACAAATATTTTTCTATCAGACATTTTTGTAAAAGCTGTATCTATCTGATTTTATGCAACTTGTGATAATAAATGTGATTTTTATTTTAGAATAAAGCTTGAGTATGTCTTTTCTCTCAGACTTAATTCTGACACATCTTTCCAAAACATCAGCTTAAGTTAGAATGGTCTTGTTCATTCTAGTCTCACTACAGGCACTAAAACTGCAAAAGACAAATTCGATAGAGGTCAGAACTAGATTTCTAACTTCATGTATTAGATACTAGACCTCAATATCTAGATTTACACACTATGCAGTTGCCTCTTAAGACTTCACATTCTGGTTACTTGGTTAACACATCCACTAGATTTCATCCCCATTAATTGGCCTTTAATTGCCTCAGCCCCATTAATCATGAAACCAGCAGCAGAGGTCATAAGACAAGCATCAGCTTTCAGTCCTCAAGCTGGACTGAAAGTAAGTATGAAGGCCAGAAAAATAATGACTTTTTCAAACAATTTCTGCCTTTGTCATTTCTTTATATGACAGAGGAAAAGCTTTCAGGAGCTGGCAAAGCCAGAGGCAGCTGCCATTCTTTAATATAGTTATTTGAAAAGGAGCTATGAAACAACTGCTTGAACATAAGCCAAGACTTCTTACCTGGTAGCTTTTTCTCCACTGGCTTCTGTTCGGGTTTCTCAGGACACTTAATTGTCAAAGCTTAAGGAAGAAGGGTGAGGCATTAGTGAAAGAACAATAAGCCCTGTTCTGGCAGAGGCACAGTGTTTCTAGTCTGCTTTTATTACAAGTTGTTTCCCTTAGCTCAGCCTGATCTCTCAAAAATTAGGATGTAGCCCACATCTGAGCAGTTAAGATAGCATTTAGTCATTACCAGAAAAATTAATTAATTTTTAAAAAATTAAAATAACCAAGTTTTTATTAATCTCTGGTAACTTACGGTAGAAGTTACTCCCTAATGCTTAAAGATAGTATTTTGTGATCAAAAGGAGTATTACCTCAAAATGCTTAATTTCTGTTTCATTTTTAAAAAACAACCTGCAGAAGAATGGATATTGCTTATTCAGTTTAAAACAGGCTCTTGGTCCTCTCAAAAGCACCATATAAAGACTTTTTGAGGACATTATTAGCCTAATTATTTTACAGAGATTAGAAGACTTATCTTTAAAATAAGGTCTGTATTATGTCTAGCCAACAAGATTCCTTGTTCTGTTTAGTCTTCCACCTAAATGCATTAGAATGTAATGCTTTAAAATACTATTTCGCCCATGGAGTAAAAAATTTCAGTTCTTCTATCAACTGGGAAACATGAATTTGCAAGTCCAGGATGTAACCTGGATTAAATATGTAGAAGGCCCCAAATATCAAAGCTACCCATATTTTTCTTGTCTGTCCTAAAGAAGTTATAAAAAAGATAATATCAGAAGACAGTGCAGCTGTTGAGATTAAAACCTGAGATGTCTTCTGTAAAAAAGCCATTCACACTGTCAGAATGGAGTATCAATTACCTTTGTTCTCCATTAAATCTCAATTGAGAAAATCATTTGGTTTGGGTTGAGGGGGGAAATGAGAGAGAGTACACAGAATCAGGGTTCCAGTCAAACTCACTGATACAGTTCAGAAAACAATTACAAGCTGGAACTTTTGAATGTTTTGTTCTCCATATACACCCAGGAGACACTAAACTCATAAAATATTCTAAATGCAGAAGAAACAATTTTGACCATTTCTGTCCTCTTACTCAGGAGCTGATTTTTCAGAGTCAAAGGCTGCTGTCCCTTCAGTTCTCCTTCTTCAGGTGCTCCATATTCTGTTGGAAGAGAAGTTCAAAGACTAAAACTCAAGACCTAAGAGCACTGTGGTGTAGGACCAGGCAGGAGTTCCCTTGGAACAGACATGGTAGGTCCTGCACCACGCAGTGCCGCAGACACGAGCCTTGTTCAGCTGCTACAGCATTCAGGACATGGGGGTGCTGCTTAACGTTCCCACTGCTGAGGGAGCTACTGCCTGCCCAGCAGTACTGGTAGGGCAGATGCTCACAGGTGCTGGGATCTCCGAGGCAGGGAGCCTGAGTTCCTGAGGCAGCAGTGCCCCAAAGGGTGCAGTACTGTGCAGCTACCCCACAGGAGCAAAAGCCCATTGGCACACAGGTCTACCAATGGATGGGCTTTCCTAAGGCTGTAGCAGCACATGGAAAAATGACCAAAGGGAAGAGAAATTGAAAACAGAACAAACCTGTGCTGCCACAATGCCAGAAGTGAGGAAATGCTATGGTAATGTGCTTGTACTTACTAAGACAAAGTGCTGGGTATCTGGGATGGGCAGCAAGAAATTCTTCACGTGGTTTGTTTTTCTCTGGGTTCCAATGCCCACCAGCTTCTAACCAGTCCTTTCCAAATATTTTGCGATAATCAAGCTCTGCTCCTCTTCTTTCAGCAGGAAGGATCTGTACTGACACAGGAACAGCACAGAATATAATTATGTAACTTCCCAGAGAACAAAATCTAATCAATGACACTGACTCCTTGGTCTTATTTGGTGTTCAGTATGTTTTAATGCTACCAAGAATCTTAAAAACCATGTCTCCAAATGCTGACTGATCCATATATTCAGTACATTTTAGAGCCATTAAGAGTCTTACAGCCCCTATATCTGTGTACTTGCTGAGCCATAAATGAATACCTAAGCGAAGATTTTGCTGTATATGATGATGCAAGGATGATTTTTGTAGCAATGGATCAGATGCTGCTTCTGCTCTTCTTTATGATAAACATTTGCTGAAAGTTTGATTTGGTTTGGGTAATGATATTTTCCTATTGCAGAAGGCAAATGCTGGTATTGCTGTCACTGAAACTGATCAGACCATGCTGCTTTTTCTATGTTTTCTTTTTTTTAAGCGTATGGTTTTTGTTAACAGTCCTGCAACTTAAACACACCTCAGGCACTGAGAAAAAACCACCATTGACCCATCTTGTCCAAGTCCCCACTGAGTTAGCAATGCTCACAAAGTCGGCTCAGTCTTGTAGCCCTACTGACTGCCCCACTGACAAAGGGATGGACTAGTTGGCACTTTACTTTTCCTGCACCCAAATAATCAGTAATCTTAAAAGAAACTGAAAACAATTCCTCAGGCAGTGATTTAATGCTTGCCAGACTCATGCAATTTGTTGAAATATCACATACCTCACAGTTGTTCAAAACCTCCAACTGACTTATCTTGGCAATAATGAGCTGTATCAGGGTCTCTGGGTTCTTCTCTGTGTCCGTGAAGGGGTTATTGTTACACTGCAGTGCCCGCAAACTTGGCAGTTTATCAAGCTCATTGATAGATGACCACTGAAATGGAAGGGAAGAGTCTTTTGAGGAAATATAAAACATAACTTCATTTCAGAACAATACCAATTTTCCTGTACAACAAACATGACTGGAAAAATTCTTTTGATCATCAGAACCAAATACTTGGATCCTGTTCATTTAGCTAAGAACTCCATTACATTTAATTAAAACCCAAACCAAAACAAGGAATTAGTCAGAATTTTAGACCATTAGAATTCTGTGAGAGGGATTATGAAGCAGCAGGGAATATGACTAGCTGCCATAACATAAATGTGTTTAACTGACACATTAAGAAATGTTTTTACATTTTTAAATTATGTCTCTGTGTTAATCAAAGTGTTCAATAGTTATCTCAGATCTTACACATACTATCAAAGAAAGTTTAAAAAAGCAAACTTCAAGTTACTCTTAAACAAAGATACATTTATTTACAAAATGTGAAACCATCACAATCTAACCTACCTGTGATATTTTATTGTCATTTATTGCAAGGCGTTTTAGCGAAGGAAACATTTTAGTCTTGCATCCTAGGAAAAGAGTAACAAGCAAACAGTGAAAACTTCAAATAAACAGAATTTTAAAACTATAAATAAATTACTTCTTTTACATACCAAATCCAGCATCAGGAAAGTGTATAGAAGATATCCCAGTGTTTCTAAGTATTAGCTGTTCTAATCTGAAATTTAATAGATACAATGATCACTGTATGTAGCACAGGAAGTTTTTTACAAAGAAATACAACCTAATTTTTTTTTCTTTTCTTAATAAAGATCTTCAACTTTTGATGTGGTGCAGCATCACTGACAAATGAAAAGCAGCCTCACAGACAGTACCCAGACTTCAGCAGTGCTCAGGGAATAAAATTTTCAGTGAGTAGGTGCAACAATTTCAAGCTTTCAGAATGACTCCTGGATTTAAAATGTGTGATTTTCCAAATGATTTTTTTAAAATAGCTTGTGGTTATTGAAAATCATGGCGGCTATTTTAGTGCACAGTGGAAGATGATAATTCTGCAAATTAGCAAAATGTGGTAAATCACATTCATTTCATAAGTGTATAATGAAAATCTAGTAACACACAGCTTAAGAATGTGTTATTGTACAACTGAAGTAAGATTATATTAACATAGCTCAACTAAATAATGCAGTTACTCTCCTCAAGAGGGCAAAATGCCTCTGCTTCAAGATCTCATTAATCTTTCATGCAACATCAATACTATCATATTTCAGCCAACAAGGACTATGGAGATGAATATCAAGGACAAAGGATTTCCAGCAAATTTGTTTACAGCTACCTGGGGAGCTGTGCTATTAGATGCAGCTGATTTCCATCCAGTAACTGGTTGTCTGAAAGGTCTAACAACTTCAGGGTCTGCAGGACAGTATCAGGCCTGATACATTGGGAAAAAAACCAAACATAGAATATTTAAAGTTATTGGCCAATGAAAACACTATTTTCCTAAGTATATAATTGCATGCACACAATTGTGCACATTTATAAATGTTCTGAAGTACATCACATGAAGTTTGCATCAATTACTGTTGTGGTGATGTAAATGTCACAGGACTGTCACTTTATGCACTAAGTAATTTCATGGTACATCAGTGGCTAACAACTGACTGACTTACGTCACTCACCTTTCCAAAACTGTAATATTATTAGAAGAAAGGTACAACTCTTCAAGTACTGGCCATCCTTGAGCACAAAGAAGAACCTAAGAGCAAAACTTTATTTAATATAACAAAAGATGGGAAAAAATATTTCAGAAATTATACTTCATGCAAATTTGCTCTGAACGTGTTCAGAACAAGCTGTAGCTCCCAAAACCAGAGGAACAATTATTAAAGATTTCCTAGTCTTCCCTTTCTTCCAGATGGCTCTCCTGTGCCTGGATCTACCAGCCCAGATGACATCAAAGGGGTTCTGCAGTCACAGGACTTACTGTCCCAGGCTTGAGGCCACCCTCGCAGCTGAGACTGTGTGACCTGGAAACTGAGTTAATTTATTCAGTGAGTTGGAGGGACCAGGTTTTCCCTATGATGAGGTGAGGATATGGCTGTACAAACTCTATATATGTGCAGAAGTTCCAGAACCAGCTAACACACACATCTCATCAGGTCTGACAGATTATGTTTTAATATCTTAATTTATCAGAGCTTGAAGCCTTCTCTGTCATAGGACTGTGCCAGCCCATAAATCCACTAAAGGCCAAGAATTGCATTAATTCAACATATCCTGAAGTTTTCAAGTTCTCTGAAGAAAATAAATTAATTCAAAAGGGGCTACAAATTGAACAAAGATACTTTTGTTTTAGATCTTATGCCCTGAAATTGCATAAAATATATTATTTTACTTTACACAGGTTTTTTTCTTTGCCAGTATTTACAGGAGGTAACAAAACTTTAAAAAATAAACACTTATTACAAAACGATATAAAATACTGGCATAAAATAGTTCTGTATGCAATTGTGAAAGGGTCAAAAATTGTGCAGTTCTAGCACATGGAGTTTCATAAGCACTGGAACTGATTGCCTTTTCTACAAATTTGTGCCTGTGAGTGGCAAATTATTCTTTTCACTGAGTCTTTTTTCTGGTGTGTGTTCTCCAGAGTCAAGTGTGAGCTCATCCTGCTACTCCTTCTCTGGTTGGGAAACTTACAGGGGCTCTTTTATCCATCTACATTCCTGTTTTAAGGGAATTAGTAGATAATAAATTATTTTTGAGCCCCCAACTCTTTCCAAAATGTGATTGTAACTGACCAGGGGATTCAAAGTTTTTGAGATGCAAGAACACAGACAGACAGATACACAGCACAGTCACCTAAAGCTTGTTTTTACAGGAGGTTACAAAGGCCACAAGAAGTGGAGTTCAGAGATCTGGACAGTCCAATTCAATTGCTTTTGTGCATAGCTGACCCCTTCTCCTATAAACATCCCCTCACCTCGGCACCATTCTCCCCGTTACAGCTGCACGAATCCATCCAGCTGCACTCTACACAACTGACTCATAACAGACACCATGCCAAGGGTAAACACTGAGATCTCCTCAAGAGGCAGCCTATGAATTGGAGCTCAACTGCTTCACACCCAAAAATATGAAACATCAACCTGCTGCCATATCTGTAACACACAAAGACTTACAAACTCAGATACAACAACTTTTCCTGTTCCAAACCCAGAGCAGGAGACACCAATATTTCATCTCTTTAATCTGATAGTATTTCCCCATGTCAACAAGACAGACCAAAATTAATTATCCACTGGTGATGAAGAAGCATGACAAGAAACCTGCAGAGTCAAGAGAAATGAGGTGCATGTTCAGTAACAGAGATTCCCCCACAATAGCCCTGCATTGGGATGGATGGATGGATGGATGGAATAGAAAAACTGCACAAAACTGAAGTATCTGAAGACTTTTCAATAGGCTGACCAAATGACAAAAAAATTGCCAAATGATAGGTCACAGCACAAATTCTAAGAAACTCAAATTGCTAAATTTTCGGCTACTGCTTAAAACAGCTTCCACAGAAACAAAAGTTCACAGATCTGACACTGAATCAGCTCTCAGGAAAGACTGGGGCCTCATTGTGGATAGCTGATGGGGAGGTAACAAATAGCCAGAGGAGTAGCCACTGATACTCAAAAACAGAAGAATGGAAATGCAAGAGCTATTGCAAAGAAATAAAGATGAGAACAAGAAACAATTGTCACCATGTAAGTCCATTATGTTCCTATATTTTTAGTCTGTTTATCCCAGGAAGCAAAGAATATACTTGGGAAAGGCACAAAGAAGCTAAACAAGAATTAAAGCCATGAAACAGAGGATAGCAGTTCTCAGTTACTTTCATATAAAACATTGGGACTTACAAAATGAAATTATCAGGCAGCAATATCAGAACCCAAAAAAGGTTAAATTGATGTTAAACAATATGTATAGCAAAATTTTCAAATGGGTTCTTAATACAGTTAGATAAATCACGAAACAAAAAATCCAGAAATATTAATTAAATAGAGGTATATACTCATGAACTCACAAAGCCACACAATTCCAGATTACTTTCTAAGAAGCTCTTACCATGTGCTTACCCTTTGCCTAGAATTTTTCCCAACTACCTGCTGCTACTTGCTAGTGTCAGAAGCATGATCCTGAACTTCTGTTCTAACCCAGATTTTTCTTTTACCCTGTATAATAGTAGATTATATTATAAATATAAAATCTTAGTTTGAAAACAGAACGACAAATATAACATTATGATTTAAATGCTGAATAAGAAAAAAGGGTTTGGAGCCATAAATATGAATTCATTACACTCAAATGCATTAATTAAATTTCTAAGCCAATGGCTGCTGACTTTAAGTTATTTTACAGGACATTTTTCCCCCTTGAAAGTTATATGTTAGGTTTTGAACAATCAATCAACAATTATAGAGTAATAAGCTCTTTTACCTATATACTAATATTCTCAGAAGTATTTAGATATGTACCAATAATATACCAATGAAAGAATTCTTTTTGAAAACTGATGCTCAAGGCATGTGAATGTGGAGCTTTGTATTATCGCATAACAGTTAAGCATGTCCCTCTCCTGTGAAAAATACTTCAAAAAAGAGGAACAAATTTTTAAAAATCCAAGTATAACTATCCCAATGCCATATATTCTTACAAATAACAGCAAGTAATTTTGAAATGCTGTTCACCATTAGATTGTTTTAATTTTAATTAAAACATTCCTAAGAATTTTGCTTATATTCCCATTGACAATCAGTGTATTTCTCACTTGCTTGGATTATATTCATTATTATTTTCTATTTAAAAGTTGACTTTTCAAGTAACTCCCCTCAGAGCTTAAGCAGTGACATTTTCAAGTGGTTTGTTCCCAGAGTACTAACGTCAGGTACATCCCTTTATTTTTCCCCTTTTGTTTGGCTGCCTCGGAACACCACTTTCCAGCACAGGCTTACGTCTCCCAACTTACAGGGAATGAATTGGAACAAATTTATAAAACAGATTTTGGGACCAAAGAGGTCTTTATGGCCAATGATGAATCATCAGCTAAAGGAGAGTTTCAAAAACAAATGCAAAAGCTGCATCATTTTAAATTGCTCTGACTAAGCTGGGGCTTTCTCACTGCAATTTAGTTACCCCTGGAGAACTCTAATCTGCCTGCAGCCATGGCTCCAACCAGCCTTTCTGTCACCCCTTGGAGGGATGGAGGACAGGTGCTGGCAGCTGCCAACATTTTAAACACCACAATGCACAGATTTACTCTGATGAGCACTAGATGACATTTAAAGTGTTTGTAGCCACTGAATTCTTCCATTCCCTTCACCATTCATATTGCTGCTACTATGGAAGGATTATCAACTGTCCTGCCATAAATCCCACAGGCAGTTTTAAGAGCACAGTGAATGGACACTAAACAAAAACACAGCAGTGACCTTCCTCTACCCCTCCTGTAAGACAAGAGATAAAGAAGATTCTTTCTACCCAAGCCCCAGTTTTGTTAAGTGCTCTTTTACTGGATGGCAGCTGGCAGCCAAAATCTGAAAAGTCATGCGATTTTACAATGCAGTACTATAAAATCTGACCCTTAGAAATCCAAATAATAGTCTGGAATTTAGAAGCCATTATAAGTAACGTGACACTGCTGAGATGCACTTCCTAAGCCCCATATCTGAAACAAGGCCCACTGCTAAATATAGTTGCCAACAGGACTGCATTGCTAATAAGACGTCATAGCAGGGGAGAGTCATTTAAATGTGTGCATGTTTCAGTGCCTGAAACAAGTCAGAACTTTGCTTTTCCTCTGCTCTGTGCTGCCAGTAACCAGGCATCATGTAGTTCAAGAACCATCAATATGGTCAAAGATACTAATCCAGTCTCCTGCTGATGCAAAGTGATGCCAAAACAAGAATTTCTCATCGTAAGGAAGTATTTTCTTTCCATTTGCATTTGTTCTATTGCATGCATAAAAGTACAGGTAAACCTTCAACAGCTACAAGGAACCAAAAAGTGTTCACTTAGACAAATTTGGGGACACAAAGCTATATTATACTCCAACTGCTTTATTTTGATTTAGCAATTTACAGATGTAGATGAAGTAAAATGTTTCTTATTAGACTCCCATGCCAATATTACTTCCTTTATTATGTAGGACGTACATTAGTTAATATGCTACTAATAGTTACCCCACAGCTCCTTTTCAAAGGATGATTCGATTTCAGAAGAAAAATATAGTGCACAAATGTTTATTGTGCTTTCCTTGCCTCAGAAACCTCATGATATTAAATTTTTTTGAAAATCAGGAAAGGTTATTACCTCTGTCCATGTTATTCCAGTTTGATTAAGTGCCAGAATCTTCAAGTTTGAAAATCCACTGGATATAAAAGTTGATGTAGATGGAAATCTCATTTTGTTTTCACTGTGTAAAAAGAATAATTATTTGCATGATGAATAATCACATTTATTTAAGTCATTAGTTTGGAATTACATATTAAAGAAAAAAAAATTACACTCCCCCAAAATTAAAATCACTGCCAAGATGTCACATATTTTAAAATATAATAAAAAATATATTCAAACATACTCTTTCCTAATTTACTTTCCTGCTTCAGGAATGTATATTTATTTGAGAATGCGTATTTATTAACCTGTGGCTTCTTTCTCTTTCACTAAATTTTGAACATTAAAAGAATGATTTTCATTAATATTAAATGAAACAAAGCCAGAGCTTGGGCTTAAACTCTTTAGTGCTGACTGAAAATGAAGAGCCTATATGACTATCCAGACCTCAGTAAAACAAAGGTATGTAAAATCCATTCTCAGTAGTTAAGTATCACTACAAAGAAGAAATGATAAAGATTCTCAAATCTGCAGTCTTCAAATCAGTTTTCATTATTCACCCCAAAAGAGAAGTTTTTATTTCTTTCCTAAGGCATAATCTACCTGCATATTCTCATAAAAATCTGTCAATGTAGTTTATAGTTCCATAATTATGGGTAAAATTTCCACATAGAGAACTGGTGGATGGTTAACCACTTTTATTCTTCTTCCAACATTCCATGCACAAAAAGAAAATCAGTAACAGATTTACCTTCTTTATTTTTTAAAGCAAACAGAAGGTCAAACCAACAAAAAACTGATTCAGACTCTGTCAGTTTGTAGTTAGAAGCATCAGATTCCAGAATCAATCTCATTTTGTTTTCCATTTTTTTCACTAATAACTTCTGAAACCCCTTCAGTCTAGAGTACACTTCTTAACAATGAAAAACTGAAAAAATTATTCTGGGTGAATTAAAATAAATCCTCTGTATTCTCATGCACGCTGATAACAATAAATCATTATATGCTCTAGGCAAAGATAGATTTACAAATAGCACCCAGGTTGCAAACAGCTGTTCAGTGCTAAATATTGAAGAAAATGGAACACCTTCAACTGTTTTAAAAATATATTTTTGTCACATTAACGATAAGAATAAATAAAAACCCTGGTGATTTAGGCTGCTACCTAATCCATTGTGATATTTCACACAGAAAATTACTGTGGCATGTGCCAGTTACAGTGGATAGGTGTCTCCTAGAAATGTTCTTTATTTTGAAACTATTTTGTGAATTTTCTTGTTTCGATAGAATTGCTGCTTTATTTAACAACATCCTCCTTCTTTTTCCAATGTCATCATTGTACAAGAGATTTTCCCAAGATCTATCACCATGATCTTATCAGTTTCTTACCAGCATCATTTTAGGACAGAAATAGACTAGGTTTTGGGATAATTATGGTTTGGTTAAAACATTATGGATAATTAAGTTTAGTGTCAAGACACGGTTGGTTAAACAAAAGGGGGCTCCTAAGTACAGATCTGCCTGAGCAGCCAGAATGTATCAACAAAAGTAAAACACAGAGTTTTAAAACTTGGAAGAAAATGTTCTCCAGAACCTAGTTTTACACAGAAGCTGAACTCCTAGGGTTCTAGTCTTTTCCTGAATACAGATGTCAGAAAAATATAGCCCACACAGGAATTTATGAAGAACAAGATTTAAAAAACCAAAAGAAGTGTTTAAAAACTTAACTCCCATTAGAATGAGTCTTCTTGTATCCAGTTACATTTTGAAAGCCGAACCCTGATCCTCTTGGGTTTTGCCCCTACCCCAAAGGAAGAGAAACCCAATATGAATATTTATACCTGACATTAAGTGTTTCCAGATTTTGAACTCGAGAAGCAATAGCTACTACTGTCTCCCAAGATGATATCAGATTTTTTGATAGGTTTATATGCCTCATGTCTGAAATTTCTTGTTAAGAAGAAGAAACTTATCTCAAAATTGAATTTCTTTTTTTCAGAATTAGAATTAGGGTTTGATTTTGAATCAAAAAGAAATAGATTATACTAAGGGATGTTACTGCTCAGTTACAGCAAATTTTATTTTGATTTGTGATATGGAAATGGCTTATAGTTTTATAAAAGGGCTTAACTATACAAATCCTCAAATCGATTAATTTCTATACTGACAGGAACTCAGTCCTTATAAGTCCTTATAAATTAACGAATAATAACTGCTTTGTAGTCTTGTAACACTGCCACTACATGCAGTGTACTAAACACATTATTTGTTACATATTGGAAACCTCTGGTGTCTACAGAATGTATCAGTTCTATTTCTACAGGGTTGTCTATTCTAGAGAATTTTTAAAAAACCCACTGCTGGAGTCTTCTGAAACTGCAGTCACAGTAGCAACCTATGACTATACTTCTATTTTTTTCCACAATTTGTATTTCCTCTCAAAAACTGTGGGCGCCTGGCTTTTTAACTTCTTAACATTGCATTAAACTTCTAAATATAAACTTCACTTTTAATTTTTTTTTTTTTTTTAATAAAAGGATACAAGTATCATTCATTGAAGTGAACACTTGGAATGCTAAAGTATGTACTTTATTTGTGGTATCATGTAATATGGCAAAAAAGGATACTGGCACACGTTCTGCTGATTTCCTCTTCCTGACCAGCATGGCTCACTGCACACTCACGCACCGAGATATCCACCAGTTTGTTCAGTTGTCTACACAAGAAAGAACATTTTGTTAAGTAATCTTCAAACAGAAATAAGAATGTTACATAAATGCCTGGTTGTTACAACTACATAACATCCTTTTCACGTATATCTCTCCTTTGGAATTAGCAATGTGCAGATTACTACACTGCAGCGTTATTCGCACTCGAAAACAGACACATCTCTATTTTTTGCCTTTACATCACTAGTACAAAGTCTGGTTGAACTACAGTTCCTACACCCCCCAAAAAAACCCTCATCCAACTGAAATAAAGAGTGATAAAACAGATTAAATATAGCTTTATTGGAATTTAATTAGAGGTTCCAAGTTAAAAAGGTTTCTTGCAACACTTTTTGCAAGAGGTTCAGAGTTATTTGGGCATTCTTTGTATCACTTATCAAAAGTATTTTTGAGTGCTTAGTATGTTCTGGGAGATAAGGAGAATAGTTGTGGAATATCAGCTCAGAAGGAGACTGCCACCTACTGAACTAATACATCCCTACTGCCGGAGGCCATTAGAACTGCAATTTATTACACGTCATTAAGTTAGTTCCTTTCTTACCCTTCCAGGTACATGAACATGACATGAACTGATTGAAAAACTTCTTCACTAGCAGTACAGTGGCTTTGTGCTTTTCCGCTCTTGGTTACAAAGTCATTAGTGATATGAGTAAAAAAAGATTAAAAAAACCTGTACGCTATTAAGAAAACATAAAAATACCCCTATTTAAAAAAGACCATGCATGTGTATGATGACTGCCAATACCATGATAATTTGTCTCTCATTTCTCACTGGATATCATCACCTGCTACTTTATGAAACCAGAATGAGGATTGTGAGCACTCAAACATGACATAATCCCAGTTCCTATTTGTAAAACATGTGAATTACAAAGCCACAATCGGAAGATTTTCTGTCTCTTCCACCATAGTGCAGTCTGGCTTGCTTTTAGACACGTAACAATTTTATATGCACAGCAGTCAAATCCTTACAGTTGAAATACTACCTGACTAATCAATCACTAATAATGTATCTTAGATTTTCATATATTACACTTGCCTTTGCTGTTCTGCAACAGAATCCATGCCAACAAATTCCACAGTCTTTGTTCCAAATACTACTGTATTCCCTGTCCCATACTGAACATCTTGCTTATCTTTCAATCCATACCGATCCTTTACTGCAGTAAGAAAATCTACTCCAAAATTTGCCTTGTTTGGCCGGATGAATGATCCTCCTTTAGGATGCCTAGAATAGAGCAGCCAGGAAAAGTTGAAATATGAAACATTATCATAACAATGACTAATTAATTACTACCTTAAAAAAAAAATACTGAGAACCAAAGCAGTGAAAAGGCAATTCTACAGGCTAATTGTAAACATCGCTGCTCCCAGCAAGCCAAGTAAGACTTTCAAAGTATCTTTGATAGTACTTGATACAAATTCACATTGTGAGATACCATGACAACTGGAGCACTAGCTCTCCAAAATGTACTTACACATCAAAATTACAGTGTCAGTGCCATTATTAAAAATAACTGCTCTGTTACTTCCAAACTCATTACGAACTCAGGTTCTCCAGAAAAAGAAGGTTCTACCTACGGATAGACACAAAGTAACCTAAATCATACAATAAATGTGCCTGGAGTCTTACCAAAGCCTAAGGAATACTCAGAATAGTGATTGCTACATTGTATTTATCTTGCATAATTCACTTGTAATTCTAAGAGAAAGCAACCTTGTCCTTCAATTCACACAACTGGCACAACATACAGATTGTAGCACTCAGAACGCTTACACAAACTCAAACTTTCAAAAATCCTGATACCAACTTAGTAACAATTTTGAATATTCAACAGAAATATCCCACTAATAATGTATGTTCAACACAGTCCTATGAAGTTTCTTGTTTTTTCTTGAGCACTGAAAACACTTTGTTCCTTGACAGTTTCTTGCCATGCAATTGCTTTGACATTTTCTATCAAAGTTAGTGAGGAAACACAGTATCCAGGGTGAACTAGCAGAGAAAAGTTATAGGAATGGTATCACCAAGCAGATCAGGATCTGATAGGAGCATCAGCCAGAAAACAGCAGGAAGAAAGTTGGAAGCTATGATTACCTGTGTGCCATCAAGCTGAGAAGATGACAGGCTTTGGTAGGAAAGAACCCAAGAGGAAGATACCACTTACGTAAATAAAACTTCTCAAAACAGCATGTAAGCATCACGTAGCTAATTAGCAAACCATAATATAAACCACCAATGCTACAAAGTTCAAAATTCTCATAGAAAAAGCCAGTAACAAAGGCCCTGAATCCTATGGACCTATTACAAGTAGATGGAATAGCTTGGGCACCATACATTTGCATTTTTGCTAAAAAATCAGTGCTGGAAATTTCCTGTGCCAATTTCATTCATTAATGTTTCTACTCTCATATCCTAAAGAAGGACCTAAGTAGAAACTAGATACTATTTACTTTCAAAATATTTTCAGTCTAGTTTTGTAGTGACTAAGTTTAGAGTGCAATGATTGCAAAGAAGCAGAACAGTAAACTCTTAAAGAATGTCAACCTGGTATGTACTTTTCATGTTTGATAAGCATTTTCAATACATTTTTAATCCAGTCTTTTCTCCCATTCCTTTGAAATTCTTCATAGCTTGCACTTGATTGATTTAAATATTGAACTTCCTCAAACATAAAAATGATGTGATTCTTTCTTAATACCTCTTCTTAAAACAGTAGATTGCCTTTTTATGACCTGAACTAGAACATCTCTTGCCTGCAAATGTATCGCTTCTGCATTTAATTAAGTCAAACAGCTTCACATCTGGCAGATAGTACAGGATTCTACTTGGGGCTCTGGAAAAAAATCCTTGTTCTCCTGTCTATCTGTAATTCACCCTAGGTCCCGCTGTAAGTTTATTCTAACAACTGTCCAATTTCCTATCACCTCGATTCTCCCCATTTTGTCATCACCATGCCCCTGCACTCAATAGTTCTGCTGTCCTCAACCCTCTGGCCAGAGCTAATCTAGAACCTCACATCTGCATCCCTCCTGTCATACCATTTAGAGCTGGCATAGCCAAGACCTTTGAGCCTCTCCATCACCATATCCATTCCTAAGCCCATTTCTGTCCTCTAAGGTCAGCACTTCTACTGGCATCTCCTTCCTCATTTTCTGTGCAGGAAACAGTTCTTTCCTTAGGAAAAAAAAAAAGCAGAGGAACTACCTTGCCCCTTGTCATTTAAAGCTACAGGAAAATGTTAGTGTATTTATCTCTCAAGACCCTTCTCTTTTTGTCTTGATCACAAGATCATAGGTTTTCTCTCTCCTGTTGCTATCATTTCCCATTACTCTGCATGCTAATATGAGTTATCTAATGTATATTTAAATCAATTCCACAGCCTAAACTTCTTTTTCAGTTCCAGTCTATTTATTTGATCTACTTTTTCAGGAACTGCCACAAAGGACAGGAAAGGAAAGTGCAATAGGAACCTACTTTCAGGCAAAATTATTGTGTATTCAAGGAGAGAGGTCACTGTAACTCATTTTCCCTAAAACATGCTGCCTGTATTAAATTTCCTACTAGGGCATATGAACTGTACAAGCTGTATGTACATAGCAAACAAATCATGTACGGCACCTGGACTAATGCAAAAACACACCTATTAGCCACCAGTCTCCATAAATGGGAACGAAACAGATAAATCCTAATCCAAAGAGTCATCCAGCATGCATATCATGAGATGGAAGAACCTATGGATTACTAATCAACCTGACTTAAGCTGAACACCCAGAAGTCTGAGAATAAGGATTTTGTTCTCATGTATGGAAATTGTCTTGCAACAGAACAAAACACTGTGTGGAAATAAAGTGGTAAAAGCAGAAAATGTGGAATATGTCCAAGTGGGGCTCTGGCAAGCGGCTGGCTCTAGTTAATACTGACATTTCCTACTGACTTTTAGAATAGAGAGGTTAACCCCAATCTCAAAAGTCATCTTGTAGGACACTTCCTATTCATGATTCAGTAGCCTGAAGCATACAACCCATCTGCTGGCATGCCCAGGGCACTTCAAGGACATTCATTAAAATTTAGATTAGCCGTCAGCTTCCACTGATTAAGGAGGAAATTTGGCATCATTCTTTGCTGATGTAAAACAAAGTCATGGCAGTGCTCATCATTACAGGTACACGATGGCTCTTCATATGCTAGGGAAATATCACACACACACTTCTCTGAAAGTACTGAAGAATAATGCAGGAGTACACAAATCACAACAGTTACACACTTGAGCTGTCTGACTGCAGAAGCTTCTGAGCCACAGAGAGAGAGGTCAGCTTTATCAGCCTTGGCAGCAAACATGGATCAAAGGGCTTCTTTGCCCAGTACCGTCTGTTTGCAATGATCACTCCAGGCAATTATCATCATGACTGGAGTAAATGCACTACAAGGCTCATAAGGTGTCATAAAATGGAGCTGTTTGAACCCATGCACGTCTTTTCTACAGAGGCCCTGAACAGATCTCTTCCTTCTAGGGGAAAGCGTTCAACAGACAAAACTTCCATTAGAAGAACCTACACACTGCAGTAAAGAAAATCCTTCAAGTTTTAGAACAGGCCATGGCACCAAATAATGCTTATAAATGACACCTAGCACTAACCTGCCATGGTGTATTAAATTCCTGACTGAACAGAAGAAGCTTTGCAAACACAAGCAAGTACATCAAGTTCTTGAAAGTTTACCTTAGCTAAACAGACATGAAACTTGACTCTGAGCTTCCACAAAACAAGGAAAGAAAGACATCTGAGGTTTTAGATGCTATCTTAAGGTACTGCTGGTGCACAGCACATGTTAGAGCAGTGGTTAGGGACAACCTTTTGTTTAACACAGTTCTATTGGCAGCAAAGAGCATGAGTTTCTGATGGACAAAACTTCTTAACTGAAACCCTCTCAGGAATCTTAAGAATGCATTCTGCCTTTGCAAAATGGAAATCACTTTTTTTTCATGGACACTAAAATGATATTGACATTTCTCCTGTATTTGAAGAGTTTGTGCTGTAGGTAGATATTCCCAGAGGTAAATCTGTCATCCCTGAAGAAAAAATAGCCTAATCTAATATAAACAAATCTCTCATGGAGCAGATCATCTTGAATGTCATCATGCATCCCTGACAACCAAGGGATCAGGCCCAGCCAGCATGATTTTATGAAAGGCAGCTCCTGCTTGACCAACCTGACCTACTCCTGTGACCAGGGGGCCTGCTTAATGGATGAAGAAAGAGCTGTGGATGTTGTCTACCTAGATTTTAGTAAAGCTTAAACTCTGTTTCCCAGAGCACTCTCCTGAAAAAGTGGCTTCCTGTGATGTGTGTGGATGGGTGTACTCTTTGCTGAGTAGAAGACTGGCTGGATGGCTGTGCCCAGAGAGTGGTGGTGAATGGAGTCACATCCAGCTGGCGGCTCATAACCAGTGGAGTTCCCCAAGGCTCAGTGTTGGGACCAGTTCTGTTTAACATCTTCATCAATGACCTGGACAAGGGCATCCAGTGCACCCTCAGCAAGTTCATAGATGACACTGAGCAGGGTGGGAGTGTTGACCTGCTGGAAGGCAGGAAGGTTCTGCAGAGGGATCTGGACAGATCCCTGTCCAGCTGGATTGATGGGCCAAGACCAATTGAATGAAGTTCAACAAGGCAAAGTGCTGCATCCTGCACTGCGGTCACAACATCCCCATGCAGAACTAGGGCAGTGATTGTCCCCCTTGTGCTCAGCACAATGAGGCCACACTTTAAATGTTGTGTTCAGTTCTGGGC
This sequence comes from Corvus moneduloides, assembly GCF_009650955.1. Classification (NCBI taxonomy): domain Eukaryota; kingdom Metazoa; phylum Chordata; class Aves; order Passeriformes; family Corvidae; genus Corvus; species Corvus moneduloides. Next base: position 76,610,243 of record NC_045478.1, read on the forward strand.
TCCTCATTACAGCAAGGACACTGATGTGCTGGAGCAAGTCCAGAGAAGAGCAGTGAAACAGGTGAAGGGTCTGGAGCACAAGTACTATGAGGAATGACTGAGGTAGCTGAGGATGTTTAGCTTGGAGAAAAGGAGGCTCAGGCAGGATTTTTTCACTTTCTACACCAACCTGAAAGAAGCTATATCCAGGTGGAGGTTGGTCTCTTCTCCCAGGTAACATGTGACAGGATGAGACGAAATGGCCTCAAGTTGCACCACGGGAGGTTTAGAAAGATATTAGGAAAATTTTCTTCACAGAAGAGGTTGTAAAGCATTGGAACAGACTGCCCAGGAAAGTGGTGGAGTCATCATCCCTGGAAGTGTTCAAAAAACATGTGGTCATAGCACTTGAGGACATGGTTTAATGGTGAACATGGTGGTGGTGCTAAGTTGATGGACTTAATGATCTTAAAGGTCTTTCCCAAGCTAAACAGTTCTATGATTCTTTTGGGCAGGAAAATAAAATTCCGAAACAGTAACATACAATTGGTCACAGCTGCTGTCTATACACAAATTATAAAACTCAATGAAGAGGAAAAAACTGGTGCCATGGATGATTCAGCATTTCAGGACTACACAAATACACGGAAGTCCAAGTTCCCATCAGAAGAAAACAACACAAAGGGGGAAAAAAACACCACAAAGATCTGGGCAGCAACTGCAATTCTGGCAGGCGGAAAACATCACAGAAACAAGCTTTACTATACTTTCTTCCATTTCTCTGGCCTGCTGTGAAACTCAAACTTGTGAAAAGGGATTAAATTTCAATATGGTCAATACTTCACAAGATCTATTGAAATATCAGGATTCCTCTGGAAAGTGATCTGGGAAGAACAAAATATTCTCTAGCAGAGAAAGAACTATAACTAAAAGTACCCTAAATGTGTGATTAAATGTGTGTAATTGCTGTGATAACAGCAGAATGTTATGCCTATCTTGTGATATAAGCAGGGAAGTATGCCCGCTTACTGCTGGAGGATCCACACATCTTTCCCAGCAAAACAGCAGGGATAAAACCAGCTGCTAAAATAGCAGTGCCTATGTAAATGCTCTGAGTGACTGGAATACCCAAAACTGACTGAACAGGAGGGCTAATGAGGAAGATGACCCTTCTGCCAGATTAATAGGGGCAGGGGGGGACACTCCACTTGACAGGAAGCATAAAAGAAGCCTGAACAGAACAGAACAGTTATAGAACATCTGTAACTGTGAGGAGAAAGAAGAGGTACACCAGAGCAGCAGTCAAAACCTGGCTTGATGCTGTCAAAAGTTACCCCAGCAGCAGCACATCTCTGCCTACACCACACAGAGCTGCCTCATGGTCAGATGCTGAGGTGAGCCTGGGCCCAGCAAGGACGACATCGTGAGGAGCAACACGTGCCCCACATCTCAGCGTGCTCGTGTGGCCTCGGAGGTGCTCTCTACCAGCAGGTGCATTAACAAATTGCAGGAAGCAGTGCAAGGATGCAGCAGCTGGAGCACCCATGCATCCTTCAGGAATTGTGTGGGGCTAAGGCACTGGCATTCCCAGGGGAGGAGGGGTGTGCTTGTAACCCGCATTTCCCAGGGGAGCACCTGCATACAATTGTGTGAATGGGCCTGTGGGACAAGAACCTATTGGAAAGCATATTCATGTTTCAAAAGGTGTATACAAATTTTAACACTGTTTTAAGGCTTGATTACTCCTCATTTCTCTTGAAGGACTGTAGAGTATAATTTAATTACATTATATACTAGTGACAGCAAAAATAGTAGCTTCCTCAGTTATTAAGAAACAAGATCCTATTACCATGGAAAAAAAGCCCCACAAAAATACCACTAGATTGTGCATTGCCATTTCTAGCTGATACAGGGTTGATGAACATGGCTCATGATGTCAGCGTAATTTGAAGTATGGCTGTTTTGTTCCTTGGTATTCATATTCTTAAGAAGTTCAATTATCACCACACAATATATGACCCAGATAAACTTACTGCCATGAAACATAAAAGTTTAGGTCATGTTTTCAAAAAACTTACTATAGAGATCACACAGAGCTGTAAGCAGACCTACTGTTCCAAGTAAGGACTAGAAAGAAGATTCTCTGGTAATGAGAACCTCAAAATCAGCTTTATTTTGCTCTTATGATCTTATTTTCAAATGTCACTCTGAAGGATGCATTTTTTAAAGCAGTTAGTTTCCAAATTGCCTTAAAAATAATTCTAAAACGTTCTTTCATTGCATTTGTTTACAGTACAACCTACTTGATCAGCAGCTTCTGCTTATCAGAATTCAAGGAGGGAGCAAAGTAGGCAAAGGATACTCATGATAAGGTGTAAGGTGAAAAGTATATATATATTTTTTTAAAATGTGTATATACATCTACAAAGAAACATTACTCCCTCCTAATCAGTAGTAGTAAAGAGGTGATGTTTTAAGTTGTGGGAGGGTTTTGTTTTTTAGCGTTCTTTTTCGCTAAAATAAGGTAACTATTTTTACTTAAGTTTGCCTACATCTTCACAGTCAGTACAAGAACTACAAATGTGCCTGAGCACAGGAATTTATGTCTGTGTGTCATGGTGGACTGCTAGAACTGTGTATTCTCTTAGACTCCAGAAGGACCTTTTCTGATTGGAAAAAAGCAGAGTACAAAGAACGGGTATTGTAAGAATGACATGTTTAAAGACCAAGACATTTACATTTGTTATGGGTATTGAGCTTCACTCAAAACATTGATTTTTATATCAATAATTGAGATTACTATCTGAGATCTCATCTTCTGGAAGCACACTAGTGGCTGCTAAAAACCCAAGAGTCTATACACATGTATGTAAATATCATATATGCACAAATGTAAAGCAGTCAAGTTTCTGAAAAACATTCATGAAGTGTTCAGTTGCTTTTTCTGTCCAGAGAGATTTGGAATGGTCAGCCAATTATTTCTATCTTTTTCTCCTACAGCAGAACATAGCTAGCTTCAACTTGGAAACTGTTTCAATTACATTCAAAGCATTTAGGAAGCAACTTCCACTAATATATTAATTTAAGAGACATGGTTGCTCTAAAACCATCATTTCCAATTATTTAGCTGAAACGAAAAATCCAACAATGTTGAATTTTTTTCTTGTATTAAGTGAGTTTAGCCTCCTCAAGCCTTGTTCTATTATTATTAGATACAAGGGAAAAAATATCCAGTCCCCACAGGGGAGCATTTTCTTCTTTACTTATTTTTCTAAAGAATAGATTTTCTTCTCTCCTCCTTCACCACATCAATGCTCAGGAACTTACTGAGCTAGCAGTCTGCAGTAATTAAGAGTTGTTGATGACTTTCTTCTATTAATTCATCCAGTTACTATTTAACTTACAAACTTTTAGCTGTTGCATGTCTCCTGGCATAGAAATCAACAACTTGCTGCAGTTAATATCCACCCTGGAGTCCTGTATTCTGCAGTTTCAAACTTGTTAAGTGCTCAAATCTTTACACTTAGAAGTAATGCATGCATATACTTAAAAACTCCACACAGCTGCACCATGTTTTGCATGTACTAAATGCAGTGAACATATTCAACGATTCCTTAGTGATACAAATATAACCCAAATCATTAACAGGAAATTGGTATTTTCCCTTAACAAGATACATGCAAGCCATCTTAAATTCAAATCTAAACTGTATTTGAGACAGTTAAATACGGACCAATATTTCAGTTCAGAATTACCTAATGAAGATCAGTAGAAACTATTGATTTCCTAACTAAAGGGTCTAAAACCTACTAACCGTAATATTACTAACATCCAAAAGTCTCATTTTATAACATACCTCTGAAAACATGACTTGCATTTTCTAAGTATTTACTATATTCCAGTACCTGTAACTGGATTGATATCAATGCAAGAGCCTCTACAGATTAGGTAGTCAGAGTACTCAGAATTCTTTTTAAAATCAGAAATCTTTTTAATACTGGCCAACTGATAACAGAAGGGTTTGCCCTAAAAATCGCCAAAGGGCCTTTTCCCCTGACCATTCCATCACCACGCATGACATGCCAATGCTGTGAATCAACTCACCTGCACTTAAAATACTGTGTTCCTTCATAGCTGCCATCATGCTTTCCCCTCTGAGGATCATCCCATTCCACGCCCAGCCAAATTCCTGGAAAAAAATGGTAGATACGTTTTCAAATTTAGGGCATTATATCCATAGAAATCACGGCTGGAAAGAACCTCTGCAGTTCACCTAGCCTAATCTTCTCTCTCAAAGCAGGAGATTATCACCAGCACTAAGACCAGTCAGTCAGGTAATCTGTTACCTAGCCAGACCTTGAAAATTTCCAAGGAGTGAAAGATTCCAAGACATCTGGCGAGCATATTCCAGTGCTGCATCACTTCTGTAATGGAAAAGATTTTCCTGCTGTGGCTGTTGTCCTTTATTACATAATCTAGTACTAGTAAGAAGAGCTAGGCTCTGCCATCATTGTAACCACCTGTCAAACAGCTGCAGGAAGCCATTGGATGTCACTTTTTTTCCTCTTCACCACATTAACCAAGCCCAGATCCCTCAATGTCTTCACAACACACGTATGGTCTGTGCCCTTAATCACTCTGGCAGTCCTCCAAGACTCCTCAAGAGAGGAGCAGATCTTTGAGATCCTCTCAAGTTCATCGGCATCCCTCTTGAACTGAAATGGTCCCATGCCAGATACATTACTCCAAGTGTAACCTTGTTAAGACCCCCTGCCCCCAGAGAGGGATAACAACTTCCTTTAACTTGCCGGCCATGTTCATCACTTCACTCTAAAGTAACCTAGTGCAACATGTATCTTTGCTTGTTACACGAGATCACTGCTGGCTCATATTCATAACAGTATCCAACTTAATTCCCAAGTCCTTTACAACAGACTCTGAGTTACTAGTACTTCCTGGCCTATACTAGATGTGGAAATTTATCCTTCTTGAATCTTTTGGATTCAAACCTAAAGTTCATAAAGCTTGATCTGGATTGCAATTCTAACTTGTATCACAGCAGCCATTTGAGGGTGAACACTGTTCCTCACTCAAGTCACTGGCAAATATGTGAAACAATACAGACCCCAGCATTTACTTTTGTAGTACTCACTCGTTACCTGATATCAACTAATTACATTTCTACTTGACAACTTTCAACTCACTTAACAGTCCATTCACCTATCTTGTATTTCTTCAGCTTCCAAATAAGATTCTTTATGGAGACACTATTAAAAGACTTATCAAAGTCAAGGAATATTACATCCTTTGTTCTCCCTTTATCCACATTCACAGTCATATCATCATAGAAAGTAATTACACTTGTGAAGCACAATTTGTTCTTATTTACAGGTACCAAATACTCCCAACTACTATTGTCCTTCACAGGCTTGGAAATGGATTCCAAGGAAACATGCTACAGATCTTTCCAGAAACTGAAGTGAGGCTAATGAGTCTACAGTTCCTGGTTATCCTTCTTGCCTCTTCTAGAACTGTGTGCAGGGCTAGTCTTCTTCCAAGCACCAGCAATCTTTCCATAAGTTTGAATATCTATAGTGGGTTGACCCTGGCTAGATATCAGGTGCCTACCCAAAGCCACTCTGTCACTCCCCTCCTCAACTGGAGAGGGGAGAAAAAATGTAACAAAAGTTGAGGTTAGGACAGGTAGAGATGACTCACTAATTACTGTCATGGGCAAAACAGATTTGACATGGGGAAAGTAATTGAATTTATTACCAATCAAAACCAAAGTAGAATAAAAAGAAGTAAAACAAATCTTAAAAATACCCCCACCCAAGCTCTCACTCCTTCCTGGGCTCTACCTCCTCCCCACCAGTGGTGCAGGGAGATGGAGAATGGGGGTTACAGTCAGTTCATCACACCTTACTTCTGCTGCTTCCTCCTCAAAGAGAGGAGTCCTTCCTGTGCTCCAGCGTGGGGTTTCTCCCATAGAAGACAGTCCTCCATAGACTTGTCCAACATAAATCCTCCCTATGGGCTACAGTATACTTCCTTTGGAACTGCTCCAGTGTGGAACCCTTTTTTCATGGGGTATAGTCCTTCAGGAAAAGGCTGCTCCAGCATGAGTTCCCCACAGGGTCACAAGACCTATCAGGGGCCTGCTCTGGTGTGGGCTTCCCCTAGAGTCACCACTTCCTTTCAGGCATCTACCTGTGTGACTCCTCCATGGGCTGCAGGTGGATCTCTGCACCCCTATTGATCCCCATGGGCTGCCAGGAAACAGCCTGTCTCAGTAGGTCTGCAGGGGAATCTCCTCTCTGGAGTGTGGAGCTCTTTCCCTTCCTTCTTTATTGATGTTGGTGTCTGCAGGGCTGTTCCTCTCACATATTCTCACTCAGCTCTTCTCTGGCCACAGTTACTTCTGTATAATGAGTCTCTATTCCTTCCCCTTCTTAAAGATGGTTTCACTGAGGTGTAATTACCATTGCTGATGGGCTCAGCCTTGGCCAGCAGCAGGTCTGTCCTGGAGCCTGTTGGCATTGGCTCTGTTGGACACAGAGAAAGCTTCTGCCATCTTCTCACAGATGCCACCACTGTAGCCCTTGCTGCTATCAGAACCTTGTCACGCGAACCCAGTATAGTATGTTATCGAAGGAGTACTTGGTCTGGTGATCTGCTGCTGCTGCCTCTTACCTTCCCTGACTATGCCAGCAGAGAGATCAAGGAAAAGACTGTAAAGTACTTCTTACACTCCTTTTGACAACTCTGACTTCTTAAAAAAACCCCAAAACCCACATAGATTAGAAATTGACATACTAACACAAGAACAATGAGGAAAAATCAAATTGTAAATTGCCTCGCTCTATTTGGCAATATTTGGGTTATTTAATTAAGAAGAACACGAGTAGAACCTCGAGAACAACCATAAAATGTGAAGATTATTACTTTTGTGGCGCTTACCTGCTGTACGAGACACGCTGCCCACATAGCGCACAGTCCCATAGTCGGTGCCACAGGAGACCCGCCGACCCAGCGCATCGGGAGGCACCCCAGCAGCCATCCCGGGACAGCTGGAGTCCGTGCTGCTCCCAGACCTGCAGGGACAGGAGAAAGGCCCTTAACACACGCGCAAGCCGCTGCTCTCACAACGCCCCTACCTTGAGCTGCTCTTTTGCCGGCCGGCTACACGCCGGGCTCCCTCCCAGCACTACCCCTTGCCGCTGGCACACCCCGCCCCGCTGCCTGCTCCCGGAGCAGCCTCCTCTGGCGCTGCTCTCAGCCTCAGCCTCAGCCCCCACACGCGCGGGGCCGCGGGGCGCAGCTCACGCACCGGAGGGGCCGCGCCGCCGCCCCACTTCCGCCCTGCCCCGCCCGGCACCCGCCGCCCGCCCCGCCGGCGCTCCCGGCGCCCTCCTATTGGCCGCGAGCCCCGGGGCCGCCCTGCCCTGGCTTGCTATTGGCCCACCCCCGCCTTCTACCGTACTCAGGTCACCGCCTTCGGGGGCAAACCGACCCGGGGCGTCGCCGCCGTAGAGCTTTCTGGGTAGTGCAGTTCGTCGAGGGTAGCCAGCCGCATGGGCTTGCCGGCCCTGGACTACAGCTCCCAGAATGCCGCGGGGTGAGAGGCAGGCGCTCTAATAGGGCGAGCCGGGCCCGCGGGGCGGTGCCAGGAAGGGAGGCAGCGGCCCCTCGCCCGCGTGCCGGGGTGTCCCGCCCGTCCCTGGGAATTGCGGCTCTCTCTGAGTAGGCGCAGACTTGCGGTGGGATGTGAGGACGGAGCAAAGATGCCTGGGGAAGCGCTGCCCTGGTGTAAAGCAGCGCGCGGTGGGCAAAGCCCTGCGGCAGCGGTGAACCGACACGGAGCAAGAGATGGTTCCGAGTCCGTAACTCAAGGCTGGGGCGCTCTCTGGGAGCAGCGGCTGAGGAGAACGTGGGCGACTCGCAGAGCAGTAGAGCTCCCCGGAGCATCCCCAGGCCAGAGGAACTCCCACGCAGTTGTATTCCCCTGTACGCTGCTACACTTGTTGCTGCATTTATTTCGACATTCAGTATTTGGGAAAAATATCGTCAAGACCTGTAATGATTAGCGAACACATCTTAAAAAAAAAAAAAAAAAAAAAAAAAAAAGTTAAAATCGATGTGTCCACTGTGCGTAGATTAGCAGCAAAAACTGAAAGACCTGACTGTATTCTAGTACCAGTTGGTGAAGAACATAAATTTAGTAAGAGCTCTTCAGTTTGATAGAGATAGGCATGGCAAGATCTAATAGCTGCGGTTATAAGAATCAAAGTATCCTAATTGTTGTTTTTCACATATGTTAATATCTTGTGTTTCATAGTTCAATGGCCCATAACAGCTTAATGCAAATAATATAATCTGAAAGTTGGCACCACAAAGACTGGAACAATCATCAAGTAAATAATTAAGCAGCTCTTGTAGTCCTATGCCTCCATTACATTAAATCTGTCTGTTCTTTTGGCAGGCAGGATATTAGTACTCTTTACTCTGAGTCTGTAATACTGACTACATAAATCAGGTGTGGGTATTTGGTAACACTAGCACATTCCAATCAAAATAATCTGGATAATGTGTATATTCTTTAGTATGCTGAGAGCTTGCATCTTCAAGTAACAGGCTTCAAGGGTATGCTGTACTGTCTTGCATAAAGCAGCTGCTCCCAAAGGGACAATCCAGCGAAGATCTCTGTGCCTTTATCACATAGTCCTCCTTTGCCATAGGGTTATGATCCAGTTTTAAGGTTCTTAGAAATGCCTCTGCCCGAATTAAGGTGCAAACAAGACCATATGCCAGTAACAATAGTAAAGGTTTTATTTGATGGTAAATATGAGAGAGAGAGAGAAAGAAAGAAAGGAAGAAAGAAGTAGAAGATAGGCGGGGGGGGGGGGGGGGGGGGGGGGGGGGGGACATAAAGAGTGACAGGGACAGAATAAGGAAAATATCACCACTCCGTGGCTCCCAGCGATGTTCGTTGATCCTCTCCAGCTGCTCTCTCGGTGGTGAAGGTGCCCCCAGAAGGCACAGAGTCCCATGGGTGTACATGCTCACGCTGGGTGGGCACGTCCGGGCGTGTCCCCTTGACTCTGGGTCTGTTGCACCACGTGCGGCCCTGTGGGGCCAAGCCTCTCACGTGAAAGTCCCTTGGATGTGCCCTGTGGGGTTGGGGGTTCCACAGCTGGGCCAGTTTGTGTAACGGAGGATGGGTGTTTATTGCCTCTCACCAGAGGCTGCATCATGCACCCAAAACCTCCTCCTCCCCCTCGGTTGGGGGGGAGTCTGTGTAAACCTGGCTTCTGTGAGCTGTGCTCTCCCCCCACCCCAAACTCACCCGGGGATAGTTGCAGCTGGTGGCTTTGGCCCTTTGTGGATGCAAACCTTTCCCTCAGCGTGAGATGACTGACCAATGCATTTCCCTCTATCTAATCAACAGTTTGACTTTCAGTTCAAAGTCCCACTCTTCAGGGAGGCTTCTTCAGTTGCAGCTTCTTTATCAAGAGCAAAACTTCATATCAATGTTTGAGGCATGAACTATTTTCAGTCTCTGACACATAGGTAATCTGTTATTTCAGGCCAACTAATAGCATTGGGGGAAAAAATAGATACCCTAGTCCTTCTTCCACATCTTTGGTGGTGGTGCCGTCTCATCTGCGTTCCTAAGCCCACTCATCTCCCACAGAGGGCACTCTTGGAACGATCTGTTCCAGTTTCAAACCATGCTGAAGCTACATGGATAGTGGTACAAGTGACAGCAGTTAAGTCCTCTTGCTCTCCTTTTCTGACTCCTCCACTGTTCCCAAGGTCAAAGCTGAGAGCCTGCTCCACTTTGTGTACTGCCTGACAGGAAAAGTCCTGAAAACAAGAAAATACTTTCTGTGATCTTTCTGATCCCAGCTGCCCATCTTATCCCTAGTTTGATGTGTAATCCATCCATTCTCAGAACCTACACGCATGTTGTCAGATTTATGTGTTTAGTATTTCTAAAATGATAAGGAGAATAGCATAACTTACTGTTTATTCTTTCTATTTCTTTGCACTTCTTGTTTCAGTGTTGTAATCAACAAATAGCCATAGCTCATGCTCTGTACTAGACAAGGAACAGGACAGTCCCAATGCCAATTTAACCAGACCAATTTAACATTTTCACCTCATTACCTCAAATTACCACTTCGGCATTTTATAAGCACTTATGTAAAAATGGATTTAGCTTCTGAATTTATTGAACATTCATGCTGGTTAGTGTACAAGATAAGAGATTAGGTTTAAAGCACAGTTTTTACATTTCTGTGAATAGCAATGACAATTCCTCTGTCTAGCTTTTACTCTGACCTGTACATTCCATCCCACCCCCAAAAGAAAGCAGTTATCTACAGGTTCTTCAGCCAAAACCACAGAAAAACTGTTGCAGTTAGTTCCATGCTTCATATACTTACTCTGCAATTATAGGAAATTTTACTTTTAAAGAACTTTGTTTTGTTTTTTTTCTTGCAAACCTTTTTTCCCCCCTCCAATCTGTTCACACAGGCTTGGGTGTTAGCCTGGTTTTAAAAACTTCAGTCAGTGAAAGGTTATGCCTCCCTCAGCCAACAGAAGTTCTCTGCAGAGTAATACAAATTGCAAGAGGACAGTTTTTATGCATTTCAAAATACATAAACAAAATGTATGCTTTTGCCATTTTACATACTTCAGTAATTACTGAGTGATTAAGTAACTCACAGTATATGCTCTAGAAATAGCAACTGCAACATTATGAAGAGAGTGAAAATGACCCACTGTGCTCAAGAGATGATGCAGCTGCTTAACTGTCAGCATGTAATTCATATACCAATGAGTAGAACATTTTTCTAGAGTTCAAAAGCAGAAAATTATCTATGATTTCCCTTCACCTCAGAGTTAGCCTTCTACACAAATTCATGTCAGGTTTTGCAGTGCTTTCCCTGGAAGTGTCACCTTAGGCCTTCTTGGTGTATCTCCCATGATTCTCTATGCTGTACTAAACAGAGATGATTAGTAAATACCTTTTCAGTAGGTTAATTGAGAACTTGCTTGTTCCATAGGGTATACAGGTGAGGAACACTATCAGGGTTAATGTGGTTTAACCTGCATCTTTATTAGAAGTTTTGCAGATTATATGCTTGAAGTGAGTTAATGAATCATGGATTATTCTTAGCCACACCTCACAAGGTGCCTCTGAAGTAATTTTAAAATAACTGCTGCAGAAGAGGTTGAACACAGATGCTCAGCTATGAAAAAGTTATTCAGGAAGGATATTAATGTGAGGTAGCAATCAACTCAAACAGGAACATGGCAGATTATGTTTCCCTGTCTTCAAGAACAGAAAAATTGTTAAGAGAAAGAAAAATACAGTGATGAAACAATGTACTCTGATTTATCTGTACCTTTAATCAAAATCTTTAGATGATATATGCAAGTTACATAAATAATTATCAGAATAAAAATTTTTTAACTTAAGTATCTCTCACAGTCTATTTGGAAAGCAAGAAGGGAAACTCAGAGAAACTAAACACACACTTAAGCCTTTCCTTACAAAGTCAAGTAAATTCTGTAAAACAAGGTGAAATTACATGAGGCAGCCTCAGGAAGCAAAAATGGGTTTTCTTATTCTCTCAAATCCTTTCCATGGCCTTTGTCCACCAGCTAGCTCTGACATCCATCAGGCTCTTGCTGAGTGGGATAATTCATTAACCTGGACAAAAATTAACTTCTCTCCCTCAGGGCTAGTGAGTTAAGTTCATTCATAAAAAGACCTAGCAGGCATTACCACTAAAGCAAAATGGTCCTGAAAGCAAACAGGTAGGGTAAGGAAAGTAGCTCAAGCTACATGAGACAAAAGTAATTTATGGTCATATAAAATGCTACAGGCTTTAGCTTCCTGGAAAAGAACTTTCAGGCATTTTGAGATTGCAGAAAATCTTGGATTAATCTTGGATTACTTTAGTGAAGGCAGCCGATGAGCCAAGATTCAACATTTCAAAAGTAGACCAAGACTATTTGTTTGTCCAGGATCAAAACCAACTTTGATGGTATTATGTGTGCTTGGTATTAACAGCAGAATAGAAATATAGCTGAAAGAAGAATTACAGTGGAAGTACTGAGCAAATAATACAAAGAACATAGTAAATACCAAACCTGAAATGTAAAATGATTAAGACAAGACAAAGAAGAGCAACAGATGCCCATATGGCTCTTGCACATGAATAAAAGCCTGGCCCAATTCAGTGACAAAGGTGTATTTAAGTTCAAACCAGTTTTACATGAGAAATGCAAACCCCCTCACAAACCCCATGTTTTTATACCTTGTTAGCATTTTAACAACAACCAAGGAAAATAGTCATTAATATAGGAAATTTCCATAGCACATGCAGCCGGATTAGCAAAATTAACAAAAAAGCAGAAGCATAAAGAAATGACAACAGTTTCTTTCCCATTAACATTTTTCGTTTGTTTGTATCAACAACTGGCTGATACATACAAAGTTGCTCCGAGTGGGTACCTGAACAGCCTGAGTTCAAAAGGAGAAACCTCTCTCCTAAGCAAGGTCTTGAAATGATGCAATTTTCTTCATAATTGATGGGGTAAACATCAGCCTTTGAAAAATCATAGACATATGTCCCATCCAATGGCTGGCTACTCTAAGACAGGTGACAACATTCATTTACATCCAAGCAAGCACACAATCAGAAAACAGACTGAGGTAGGGGGGAATGCTCCAGGCTGATGAGTATTTGCCTTTCTCTTAATGTGAACTGCAAGAACAAAACCCCCAAGAAATACATGAAAAACCTGATCAAAGCAGAACTTGTTTGGAATGGTAGGAAGATAACGGGAACAATTCTGGCTCAAAGGGACTGACATTGAAACCAGTACCCCCTTTGTTTCCCTGTGGGCATCTCCCCTTGCACCTCGGATTTCCATTTACAACAGTGCATATCTTAGGAAGAGCAGGAAAAATCCCCACTCCCTGTGTTGTGGGAGACATAGCAACAGAGAGGGGCACTTACACAGCTAACTAATTCTGTAGTCAAAAGAACTCCCATGCTGCTTTAAAGAAGCGTTTTTCTAAACACAGCTTAACCTCAGGAGCCTGTACCAGTGATAACATTAGAGAATAATGATGAGACTGCACAGACTCATCTTATGGCACCAAACATAAAATCTGCCTTGACTAACAGACATTGTTACTACTGACATTTAGTACTCTGAGATGCTCTACCAGCTTAACAGATGAAGGGGAAATATCCCAGCCTCTTCCAACTCCTGAATACATCAAGAAAAGCTCTCACAATCCTGGTTATCTTAACCAAAGTGAAGAGCAACAATGCTCAAGTTCTGAGTCTTTTCAGATATACCTTCAGGGTATGCTTTGAATACTGCCATCAAACGCCTTGAAGGCAGAAGAGCAAGACAGAGCTGCATGGTCTCTTGTAACCTGGAAAAAGAAAGCTGGACCAACTTGTCACTTCTTACCCATTTGTGGTTTAAATGGCCTGCAACTTGAAAACATCCATGTACCTACTCCTAACATGCTACAAGATATAGAATTAGCATAAATACTGGGGTGAATTGCCAGAACGAAACAAAGGAGGGATGACATAGCAGAAATCTCAGATGGTAGAAAAGCTTTATAGAAAAAGTAAGGAAAGCTACCTCATTATGAAAGTTTGATTACACAAAATCGTTTACATCCAGCAACAGAACAGAACAGAAATGAAATGGCACTAAGTGCACTTTGCATTGTGTTGCAGTTACAATATCCTAACAGGCACAAGGATACATTTCACAGTAAGACTAGGAGATTCTCCTGACAACAATAATCTTTTCAGTGCTTTCCCCTATTCAACACTAACTGCAACAGTGCTTAGAAACTCCCAAGACATGGCACAAAATAAATGTAATTTGCTGCAGACAGTATTTTCACATAACATATTAAAATTTTACAGGCTTACTGAGCACTGCAAGTTATGCAAAAGGAATTACAATTCTCTTTCATTAACATTAAAGACACCTTTCACCAACTTTAAACTATTCAGTCCTGGCAACCAGGTCCATTCAGTGAAAAGCCTATTATTCTGTGCCTAATCAGACAAAAGTTTCTCCTCAGCATGCAAATAAAAGGGGTAGGCTATCATCCATAATTACATAATATTTCTGACCAAAAGCAGTCATCCTCAATTTTGTCATGTTTGATCACTTTCAGAAGGATATTAAAGCTGTCCAGGGAAGACATTATAGCAACCTTCTTCAGTTAGTTTTCTCAATGGGTTATCATAGCTCTCCCTGTTTTCCAGGTACAGTAAATGAACACCTGCATAAAACTATCCTTTTGCCATCAGAAGCCCAGTACCTCTGTCCATTTCAGAGTATGCTTGAGCTAACACCACAGCTAACGGCACCAGTCCTACTTTTGATCCAAACCATTACCTTGCTACCCCAAAGCAAAGCTTAATATACCTGTGAATACTAAGGGAACTGAACGTGAATAAAGCCAGCCCAGCCAAGAAAAAAACAAGCATCTCTGCTTACATTGTATTAACCTTTTTCTTTCTATATATTTATTTATATATATTTATACTTATATATATGAGCAGAGAACTTTGTTACTTATCCCCACCCCTAAAACTTGCTCTCAGTCCCAGTTCTATTTTGGTATGTCTACAATTTTAAAGCTCTATTTAAGCAATTAACAAAAGTGAAGTGGTATTGTAGCTTGTAAAACAAGATACTGTACTTTGTTTTAACAGAAAAAAAGACAGCTCTTGTCTCTTTGGAGAGATCTAGAACATGCCTCCAGACAGCAATTCAGAACAGGAATGAAGTATGAATTATGAATAAAGTCTTGGAGAAGCCCCTCAATTATAAGCAGAGATAAAAGAGACCTGCACCAATCATGGTGTCCTAAAGTTACCTGGTATGAATAATTTTCCATTTCTAACAGCAGCTCATTATGGTGCTAGCTACAGTTACATATATGAGCTCTAATGCATAGATTTAAGTTTCTGGCTACAGAATGACAATTTCAAAATCTAAAACCAGGTTAGCAAAATTACTCACTGCAGAGCTGGAATCAGCAGCAAATCTACACTTTGCTGATGTGATGAAATCTTTTTTCTAAGGTACTTCAAAATCTTTATGAAGTCACAATTTCTTATTTGCATATGAAATAATATCTTTTATAACTCACTTTCCCCTGGAAATACCCACAGAAACTGAATAGGATATTCACCCTAGGACATAGTAAACTGATCCACCTGATCTTCTCAAGTTAGTTAAACTTAGAAATATCACACAACAATTTTACGTGCATTGTGGTTGCAAGTATCTTCTTTTGTTTTTTAACACACATTTTGGTTTACAAGAGCATCGTTTAAAATGCACAATAAACACATGTCAACCTGATTTAATTTAACACAGAATTTCAACCAGAATCCTATCATAGCCTGGTTAGGGGCCTGAGAGTTTTAGGTATGAAATAATCCCTGTGATTGTGTAAAGACTATTACATTTAGATTCAAAACTTGTTTTAGTTCTAGTACATCTGCTTTAACAAAACCAACTGTAAGCAGTTACAGTTAAGACTTCAGAGATAATAGGGTATATATTTCAAAACTCAGTGACAAGTTATTTTTAACAGTAATTTTTGTAACATAGCTACAAGACAAAGTTTTACATGAGACTGATTATCACACCTCTCCATCTGGTTATTTTCCAATTTTAAAAACAGTTTTAATCCACACCCAGACGTTAATTTTTTAATTTGCAGTTTCTTTGAACATTTTGCTCAGCTGTTGAACTAGTGCTACAAGCTCAGGGTTTCCCCCAAGAGATTCAATTTGTTTATAGGCTTCAGATTCAAGCTCTTTCAATGTATTCCGAGTGTACTCAAAGGAACCAACATTTTCAAGGTAATGTACACAGTATTTTTTTATATCTATGTTCTCTGTCCTTTGACGTAAAATGTTTTGCACCTGAGTACTTTCAGGTCTTGACCAAATTGCATGAATGGTTGGGAATGAGAACTTGCCCTCAGTTAAGTCTTCACAAAAACTCTTGTTCTCACTATATTCTTTGGAGTGCAAGTTGGCATAGTCATCTCTTATTTGGAAGAAGAGACCAAGTGTGTTAAGCAGAGGCTTTAAGTCTTTTTTATAATTTGAGAACAGCTGCATGAGGCCTACAGCTAATCCAAAGAGACCACCTGTCTTTTGCAGTACCATAGCTTTATACTCAGCCTCCGTAGGACAGGTGTAAGTATCCCTCCAGTAAATATCCAAGCCTTGACCTTTATGGAGTTCCAGAAGTTGACGGGTAAAAACTTTAACAGCATCTGGATGATCAAGGGTTAAAACCTTCTCTAAGCCAAGAAAATAAACATAATTAGCACAGTTGATTACAGATGGAATTCCATAGATACTGTGTGCCACTGGAAAGCCCCGCCGTAGCTTTGAGTTATCTTCGATATCATCCACAAGCAGGCTTGCATTGTGCAACATCTCTGTCACTTCAATGATAACCTATCACAAGAAGAGAACATTGTTAAGTCTCTTACTGTAATTTAACCATCAGTTTTGCAAGACTATATTTTAAATGGATAATGTTTTAAAGAACTATATTCTCTATCACTGAGGTTCCTCTTTAGACAACTTGCTTTTCACTGCTAGTACAGATTTATGATTCTCTTCATCACCCAGTTTGCTTTAAGTCCTAGATCATAAAGTCTTTTGTGTAATGTTTTCAGATTCAAAGTTAACTTACTTCCTGAAGTGCTTCCACTTGCATGATCCTCTTGACTGTTGCTACAGTTCTAAAACATGCCATTATCTAGGAGTCATGCAGTAACTGTTACTAGAAACATGACTAGGGGAAAATAAAATAAACACAGTGTTTTGAAATGTTCAGATTTACAAATCTGAAATCTCCCAAAGTCAGTTCTTGAGAGTGTCAGGTATTATCCATTATCACATTTCGCTTGTGAACCTGGTTTTGATAAGTGGAGAGAGAGTTCATCTTTCTTTTCCCACACTTCGTGCAGTTACATTCAGTACTGAGCTCTTAAAGGACAGACTATTCCCTCTGAAACATCATTTGGAAAATTCTTGGCAGAAACACAACAGCTAAAATTTCTTTTGGGAAGCTTTCTACACACTGCTTGTTACTAGGTAGACCAATATCACACACCACCTGAGGTGTGCAATAAACCCTTCACAACGCCAGGCTTGTAGCTGACTACATTTGAATAGAATGAAACTTTAATAACTCAACAAAGAATGAAGAGTCTTAACACCATACATTGCTTTTATTCCACAGGTGCCATGCAAACAACAGGTATATTCAGCACCTGCTTAAATGGAAAGAAATTTAGGCACGTAAACTGCACGTTGTATAAACTCACTGTAAAACATATCTGATTAAGATATGATTTCAAAGCTAATGAACCAATTACATTTGTTAGCTACAAACATTGCATTCAGTCAACATTCATCAAAACAACTGTTAAAAAATACTAAGACCACCACAAAATGGCAGCAAATATCTAGTATGGTCCTATTTGGTGGGTGCTGTAGGACAAAACAAGGACTTTGCTGTAAGCATTTTCTTGAGCACCAAGCCACCTGGTGTTCACTGACTATTGTTCCAAAGATTAAAACTCAAACCCCAGCAATTTAATCCCTTTTCCAAGATACAAGTGCAAGAACAACCTACTTAAGCACTCATGAAATCAAAGGATAGAGTACTTACTGAAGACAACTTTACACACCTATTTGTTTGAATAATCTTTTGGTCCATTATCTCATTCTCAGTACTATCAGGAAAGTTTCCCTCTGTTGTGTGAATTCACTGGATAAGCGTATTCTAGTGTTTCTCTTGCTAACCTATTTCATATCACTGTCAGTTTCCTGACCTCTTGCAACTTCCATATGTTTAAGATTTAAAGGAAACAGTGTTTCATGACTCTGTGTTTCTATCAAATTATCTGGTAAACTTAAGACAGTGTGAAAAATGCTTCAAAGGCGAAAGAGAGGAGTGAAACAGTTCAGATATCAGAAAAAGCTTATTTTAGAAGACATCAGGAAGTAGCCTGAGAAAATTAAAAGACTGGTCTCCATTATGAAAGCTGAAGACCCAGTAGAGAATGCTCTGTTTTCTGACAGCCTAAATCTATCTAATCAGTACCTGCTGGACTATCACTCCAACACACAGACTTCTTCTACCTCCTTATCTGCAATAGCTTTAAAATTTGCTTGACTCTCACTAGGCCATTTCAGTGCCTTCTCAGAAGAAAGATCACCTGACAAACACAGTGTCCTCTAATTCACCAAGCTGAAGTGTCTCAGTGCAGCACCAAATGGGAACTAGAAATTCAGTAAGTGTTGAGGGGAAGAGATCACTTGGCTGGGGCAAAAGGTGCAACAGTGCCAGTTAATAGTAAAATAAACTATCAAGGAACAGTAGCCTCAATTGTATAATCTAAATAAACTACACAAATAATCTAAGGTAAGAAAAAAGTCCCAGAATGAGTGCCAGCATTCAGATTTTTAATAAAAAAAATACAAATAGCTGGAAATTAATCGGGCTGTTAGACACAGGGGTTATCTTAAGATTATGAGATGTCAAAAAGATGACCAGAGGTGGTCCTCCAGACTTCAACCATCTCTAGTTATTAAAATTAGTATAAGAATGAACAAAAGCTGTAATAATTGGGTCACGAAGACTAAAAGATGACAGGGTCTTGTTTTTTCCTCCAATTACAAACAACTTGAGTAGTAAAGGAGACATTAAAGCATTGGTTTTCCTTATAAAGATAAAACAAGTGGTCCAAGTTTTCAATAGCAGTTACATCATCATCAGTTTAAAGTGACAGAACTGATAACTTCTGCTCAGACAGAGGCACTGCAGCTTTAGCTTACTATAGCACTAAGCAAAAATGGACCACGTTGTCATGGGTGCTCAGCAAAAGGGCAGGAGGCAACAGTCAGATTGCAACATAAAAAAATCCTAGTTGAATAGAATGGAAGGGCTTGTTATAATGAAAGGGGTTCAGCATGAGAAGACAGGCCCTGGAAAGCTGCAGAAACCCCATCACCAGATTTTTAAAACTCAACAAAGCTCCCAGAAGCCTAAAGCAGCTACAGAGCAAGCCCTGCTTTAAGCACAGGGTTGTCCTAGATAACTTCCAGAGGCTTCTTCCAATCTGAATTCTGATCTGTGATATTAGACTAAACCCATACATAAAATACACAGATTGCTATATTATATGTTTTATTTGGATATTTGTCTGAGCACAAAGCATAAGGTGTCTAGCTGAAAGACAGAAAAAATTTTGCTAGAAAGTTACACAGACAGGCCGAAAAACAGAAGAGTTCCTAGATTATGAAATGCAGCCTCTTAAACCACTTTGCTACTTGAGAGCTATGAAGTGTCACTCTTAAGCCACCCTAAAAATGGCTCCTTCACAAACTCTAAAGATACTTTTGTGAACAATTAATGAAGTCAGCAAAGGACCAGCTGGTTGTCAAAAGCCACAACCAATTGTATTAATTCCTTGCATTGTCTTGGACAGAAAATGTTTTGCACATTCTGTATGCAGTTTAGCAAAACTGCAGTCTAACCTAAAACAGAGGATAATTTTTCATTTGGCAAGCCACAGTGTTTAAATACACAGCCATGCATCTTGCACACTTCGTCCAAGAGAAAAGGGAACGTGAACTCCTAGGTAATGCTTCTCATCAGAAAGGACTGTAGACTATATGATACACCTGTCTCAGTTTTATGTTTGTAAAGTTGATTTAATTGCCGTCCCTGATATTCTAGTATTAAAATCTTAAAGCTTTTATTTTCAAACACTGTATTTGTGAAATCTACAAGTTAGTTAACTGTCTAGCTTCTTTTGTAATAACTCAGTGTTAATAACTGAGTTATGTTAAGTGGGTAACAATGATAGCTGCTTATCTACAACTTCAAAGGTTGAACACACTTGGAAAGGAATAACTATTCTAGTAAGACATAGAAGTAATTGCTTTAGTGTTGCATCACAGTAAAAGCTTTGCATTGAAGTTGTTCTCCTGAAAGTTTACTTTACATTCAGAAATTAGTGCATTTAAGATTTCTGATAATTTATGCTATGTAAGAGAATCATCTGTTATGAGTAGTCTTGGAAGAAAGGTAACAACCTTTTAAAAAGAATTAGTCAGTACCTGTATTTTATCTTCCGGAACATTCAGCCAGTGATTAAAGGCCTGTGACAGTTTGGTTCTCACTTGCTTACCTGCAATAAAAATATTATAGGCATTTATAAAAATAATGAAGTTCATTATTAGGGACAACAGTTTGTCTTAACAACTATAGCTGATTTGAGAGCTGATTAAAAAAACTGATCAGTGTGATGACACAAAAGTGGAAAATGTATCAGTGCATGGCTTGTTCCATCATCGAATAAACATCAATTAGCAGCAGTTTCAGTTTTAAACACTTCACAGGAATATGCAAAGCACATATTTACAGGTTACTATATTTAGTTTTCACAATTTAATTAGTAAGGGATCCTGAGCATGTTGGTAGCCTGTACAGATCAGCTAGTTTGCAAGGCATGTTAATTTTAAGAATAAAAAGTTTCAATTATGATTCATTATTAGTTGAAAGTATGGGTATTTATTGAATATCTATTTCTCTCAATTTTTAGGTCTTTCTCCTGTAGTATTATTCTTCACTTGCTACTTTGTAAAACACGAAAGTGACACTTCATATACTTACTAAATAACATTTTACAAAAATCTAAACAGAACATTCTGAACAGCATAGAACCTTCCAAGAATTCAGATGTTTATCTTATACCTGAGAAATCGACCTACAAATAGAATTTGGTCTGCTTTGGTAAAAACTACTTTGTTGGAGCCAGGCAGTCACTCTGTTTCAAAGGAAAGAAAGACAACATCAAATGACCCAGTTTAGTGTTAAAACAAGTCGTTCTATTCAATCCAGATACTTTCTACATGACAGAGTGAATTTCAATACACGTTAACCTTATGCCTATACATTACTGATGCCTGCTTTCTTCAGTAATATGCTAGTTTTTATGTACAAATTATCTATTCAGCATCTAGTCATGTTCAACATGAAAGAAAGTCATCCCCTATCCACACTGAGACAATTCTGCTCTGAACTTTGAGAAGCTCAGTTATGTGTATCTTGGAATAACCACAAGACAGGTTTGCAAAAACAGCTCTGCATATACAGCTCACAAACAAGCATTTGGAAAAAGCTTTAAATAAACTTCAAAGCAGTGCAACATAGACACCCATGGAACCCATATTACTTGACTCAAGTAATTACTGAGACATAATTGAGATATTCTGCAATACTAGTTCTCATATTGATAATTCCATCTTGCCCATAGCACCAAAGAAATGTCAACATTTGAATCTCTCCCTAAGGCTTCTCTATGACTGTGCAACCAGCATATACAGAACAAAATAATAAAAATGGGTAAATTCACTTGCAGTGATAGACCCTGGAGGAACTGGACTGAGAATTTTTCCCCTTCTAGTTAAGTCACCACCAGGTAAGCAATAGCTTTGTGGGCTGGGCTCTGTAGCAAGGGTGATAACCTTCCTCCCTGGATCAGAGGTCTGCAATTTTTGTCTCAGTTCTCAATGATTTCCACTGCTTCCTGTCACCACCATCTTTTGGTTTTCACTAGACAAGATTAACAAAATGGTCCTCTTTTTCCCCCCAGCAGCTCTGTCCTCTGCTTCTGCCACATGTGAACAGGCATTCTTACCTGGACATACACTGTCATTGGCTTATTTTCTCCATTTTTGCTGTCTGTGTTGAGTTTTAAACACTAACAGTTTTCTGCAGAAGGGAAGGATTGTTCTGTCTCTCCTTGAGAATCACTGTTACAAACAACTGCCAAACTGTATGGCTTACCAGTTAAGGATTAACAAGTATTTCACTACATTCATAAATAAAACCAGTCAGAGATAATACCACATTAAGGAACTGTACCTTATCTGTAGCTGTTTATTCTCTTCTAAGTTACTTGGATACAGACAGCACCTACTTTCTGCCTTTATAATAGGCAGCTAATTCTGTTTTTCTGAATGTGTTTCCTAGAAAATACACTTAAAGAATGCTGGGTGTTCAGCAAGAACCATTATTTCATCACGAGGAACTAGACTACTAGAACGCACTCTAAGTGGATTAGTAACATGCACAAAGGATTAAGCCACTTCAGTTCCTTAGTACAGACAGCATTTGAATTGTTAGACTTGTCTACCCTGACTAGCAAGGCTTCCTAGACACTGACTATTCATGGAAAAACACTACCTGTAGAGTGAAGCATTTATCTTTCCTTTTATAGGTGCAGATTTGCTCGTCTTCTAAAGGAACATTATTGCTACATAAATGCTATTTTATCTGATTCTGAAGTCAATCTTATCTGGTCTATGCGATAGTACAGCAATTTTCCGTATGCACAATTTATGCCTGCAGCATAAATGCTGTGATGGCAAAAGACCAAACCCTTCTAATACCGGTCTCTAAAGCCTAGATGCAGAAAGACTCCATTCCTTGCCACACCCCTCCTCTTCCCAAACTAGACAAGAAAACAATACAGGGACACCAGGACAAAATTAAAACGAGCACTGCCAGAATTATCCAGTTTCTTCACTATCATATTTCACCGCTGTGTTAAGTATTCTAAGCAGGCTATTGTAAAATTAAAGAATTGAGGTCTAACATGCAAAATTAGAAGCTCTACCTACAGTATAGAGCTATAATAATAGACATTACTGCACCAAGCTTTTATCAAAGCTCTGTTAAATGCATTCTGTTTTATCTGCCTAAGATCCCAAATTCTTACCCAAATCAAACAGCAACTATGAAAAGCTTTTCTCCTTAGTAGTGCTAGGTGGAAAAGGTGAGAAAAATAGTCAGAAATTCCTTCTAGAGCTAAGAATGTTAAAGCTTTATCCTTAAAACAAATATCAAGTTAGATTAAAGATGTTGTACTGAGGACATTCCCTCCATTCCCTCCCTGCTTCTCACCTAAAGAAATAAAAAAGGAAAAAAATCAGCCAACTTACTCTTTATTTACATGCTTGTTCTTGTGACAGGGCACAGACCCAAAAACTACGGACCCCCATTCTGGACAGGCTCCTGGTTAGTATTGCTTCACTCTTGCTGCATTAAAATAACCACAAATTATGCCCTTAAGGCAGCACCCTGCTTACAGAGAGGGTACATGAAAGGGCTAGAACAGCATGGGAAAGAGCAGAGGGATTATTAACCTAGACCCCATTAGAGCTAACTCAACTCATTAGCCCAGCAGAGAACTCAACTCTTTGCTAGGTTAGCTTTCTGTCAGCTTTATGTACTGAGTCAGCTTATGCAGTGGATCTGCCACAATCAGTACAGGGCGAGCAGCAGATGCTGAGGACTAGGGGAAGGGGCACTGCTCTTTGGAGGAAGAAAGCTCCTGTATTACCTCAGCTGTATTGTACACTTGCACGTTTAGCTGCATCCTCTGATGGATTAAAACTAAATGGATAAAGTCCCCAAGCGGACCTCTCCAAGCAGCTACAAGAACACTACAAACAGCATAAGTGAACTGCAGGAAGACAAGCTGAGAGCAGGCACATACACTTTTAACCTGGCAGCCACTTGTGACTGATTAAGGTCACTGGTATAATTCTCCAGCATAACTCCTCTGTTCAAAATAGGGTTAACTAGTTCAGGGTTGTGATCCTGATTTTTGCTTTGTTCCTTCTCACAATCCTGAATACCACTATCACATGGTCACTGCAACTAAAGTTGCTTCCAGTCTTAATGTCCTAACCAACTCTTCCTTTTTTTAAGGTGGCAGTCCAGCATAATGCCTTCCTTCATCAGGTCCTTGATCACCTGTGTTAGCAAGAGGTCATCAGTTCACTCCTGAAACCTCCTGGACTGCCTGTGTCCTGCTGTGATGCTTCTTCTACAACACTGTGAGGTAATTGAAGTTTCTCATAAGAATCAGGGCCTGTAAATATGAAGTATCTTGCAGTTGTCTGAAGGTCTCATCTGCTTCTTCCTGCTTAGGGGGGTCTGTAGCAAACACCCACTACAGTGTCACCTCTATTGATCTGCCCTGAAATCTTAGCCCATAAGCTCTCAACAGGCTCATCTGACTGAAGGTAGAACTCCATGCAATTCAGCTGATCTTTCACATAAAATGCAACTCCTTCACCAGACCGATCAAGTTCAATAACCCAGCAGAAAAAGCTGAACAACAAAGCCAGTCTTGATTGTTTAGCTTGCTGAACAAGCCCAGGAAAGACTGCAGCCAAGACCAGAAGGACAAGAATGAGAAGATGCACAGTCACAAATGGGATCAGAATCTACCCCTTTCAATAGCAAGCTGTTAACCATATCAGTTCTATGACAACTGAAATTCCATGTACTCCTTAGTGCTGCAAAATCAGCTACTGCTGTTAACTCAGACTCTCAAAAATACAAGATTCACCATGTGTGTGAATCAGGCCATTTTTGAGACAAACCACAACAGAACCTATAAAAGTCAATCCTGCACTTTATGATACTAAATAACAGAATACTAGATTAAGCAGAACATTGATAAATGTTCCACTACAATGAGACTTAACAAGAAAAGTTATTGTTTCAGAATCTGTGCTCTTCTCCCAAGCAACAATTTCTGCTCAAGAAGGAATAAATGTTAATTACCATACTAAACATTAATTACCATACTACCAGTTAAAATAGCACCACACTGAAAATACCTTAAGCCTACTAGCTTCCCAATCCCAGTGCTGTTGGAAGTTGAAGAAATACACAAGCTTACTTTAGGTATCACCCCAAAACCGTTACCATTAAAAGTCTTATTTCAGCAAAAGGAAGCAGAGTAATCAATTTCCTGTACTGAGCAATTAATCCTTAGCAGTTACAAAAATTTGTGTTCTTACGCTATTGACAACATTAGCAGGCACCTTCCCTCCCCTGCTACCAACCCTAATACTGTTACATATCAAAGTTTGTTTACATTAAAAGGGATTGTGTATCTAAATTCATTCAACCATACGTTACTAAATTGCTTGGAGAGTTTAACTAGTCTTACAAGATACGGAATTGGACTGCTGTAGGGCCATAGTGTACAGATTTGACACTCAGCCAAGCTTTCTGCAAAGCTCCTCAGAGCTCAAACTGATCCAACAGAGAAACAGCTCCATGTCCCGACCCTTGCGCCTGCTCACTTACAAGACAAGAGATTACCCAGGCAAGTTTTTAACAGGTTAGGTGATTGATACCACCTATAATTTGATCAGCAAACTGAGAACTGGCATAAGTTAAGCAGCAGGAGAACAGTGTCAGAAGCATAGAGGATGGAATGAAACTGCCTCTTTCAGCAAGAGCCTGTTGGATCAGCTCAGACATCTCATTTGGGCTCCAATCTAGGTAGGAACATATCTGGCCATTTTCTCCACCCTTACCAAGCACTGACTGATTCATACTGACTCCAAGATTCACATATGTAACTGGCTCCTACTGATCTGTACTTGGCATAGGTGACCTTAGGCAAAGCCAGTGTTTCAAACACAGTAAACACGGTTTATTTATGATTGTGAACCCTCACTGCTTCACCTGTTACTCAGTACAAGCTTCCCACAAGTACACCACTTTCACCTGCCTAGTCTAAGAGAAGCTTTCCCTTTTGAATCATACCCTCACTGCTCTCTATGCAGTAGTGGTGGTATCTTATTTTTCACCTTCCCCAAAACATACACAAAATTAACAGTAAGTCAACATGGTAAAGTGGACTTCCAGAGTTATACTTTAGCAGGACAGGATATAAAACACCCATACTGCCAGTGAGTGTAGGGTTATATAAGCCACCAGTATAGAGTTATTAGGGTTCAACTCACAAAGTAAAGGAATTTAGCCACAGGAATCAAGGTGGGAAGGTTAAATGTATATCCTAGATGTGTCATTTAAAGTGAAAGGTAACTAAAGAGCTATTGGTCAAGCACTTTTGCCTATAGAAGATTTTTTGGGCACTTTTTGCCTGTTGTATATTTTCCACTAGGAAGCTAAGCTTTTCTTCCTGGTACCTACAACAGCTTTAAAAATAATTAGCAGCTAAAGATGCAGAGGTGTTACAACATGCCCTGGCTAATGAGATAATCTAATCAAACAAAGAGTACACTTAAAGATGGTGTTCAAGGAATGTAAATTTCTTCAGGATCAGGGCTTAGAAAGCTCTCTAGTACCACAGACTCATTCTCAAGGTAGTTCTCTAGAAAGATCACCACCCACTTCAACATAGCAAAAGGAATACACATAAGGAAATGGAAAATAAGCCTTCTGGCATTAAAAAAGCTGATAACTGCCAAATTCTTTCCTTTTCTTAGTTTTCAACTCAGTGCTAATTGCCAAGTCAAATGAAATAACTAATGTTGGCAAGAAAATCCTGGATATTTGTAGAGGTTAATAATGAAATTCATTATACAAAGGCATAATGAATTAGGACTCAGAGGACCCACCCTGCTGATATACAGGATTTGTTGCAGATGTGCAAAAGCCACTTAGTACTCTGCCTGTGATTGATAATGCTACTTGTCTAGGCAGAAGGTCTTCTACCCTGGTCAGATATAATTTTGACCAGAAATATTTCCTTAATATTTACCCAAATTTTTTATCTTCCTAAACTCCTTCAGCGTGCCGCATAAGCTGGACAGAAGGCAACCAAGCCATTACACAATAGTTCCAATGACAAAGTTGTTCTGCCACTATTTTTACAAAGTTAGTCACTTTGACATCCTGTATGGTCTTTCTTACACTTTAGGTGTAAAAGCCACAGCAACCCGATTATTTAGTTAAAGAGGCTTCCAAGGGGCATATCCATACAGTAGTTTGCTTCCAAACTGCTTCTTGAATTCTACTGTACTATTCAAGACTGAAAACATCACGGGAATGTATTGCTGGTGACCTGATACTACACAGACTGGCTGAATCTCTGGCA
The DNA here is from genome assembly GCF_009650955.1 of Corvus moneduloides. Lineage (NCBI taxonomy): Eukaryota > Metazoa > Chordata > Aves > Passeriformes > Corvidae > Corvus > Corvus moneduloides. The sequence goes on from NC_045478.1 coordinate 76,637,268, forward strand.
AGTAAAGCAAGCTACGAATCATGGACATCTGAAATTGGCCATAAGAGCACCTATCTCTGTACATGCTGAGGAAGATAAATTCCAGGAGAAACAGGCTAATAAAAACTCAAAAAAAAACCCCAAACAAAACCAAACAAATATACAATCCAACAAAAAAACCCCAAAGAGCACCTAAGCAAACAAGAAAACCTCAATCAACCCTCCCCCCTGCCCCCCAACAAAACCCACAACCCACTGAGTTCAGTACAGCAAGCAACTAAAGAACAAAACATTGTCAGCCCTGGGTTTAAAATCAGGATCAAGTCTTCAGTACTTGCCCTTATCAGTTTTTAAAAGCCACTAGTCAGCTACTCCAGAGAACAGAGTAACTGCAATATTACTTACACTACAGACACAAGAGCTATTGTACAAGATTGTACCAATCTCACCAAAAAAAGGTGGGTCTAATAAGAGGAAGAAAAGAACAAGTACTGAAAAGTGTTACTTTTTATTACTCTTATATCCACAAATCAAGAATGGAAAAATTTCTTGGCTTATACTTCCCAAGACAAAAGTTGCTATAAAACCAATTTTGATATTTAAAACAACACAGTACAAAGAAACTTGCCTGGTAGTTGAAGCAAATATTGGTATGGCTCTAGGATTCTTTTAGATGTTTCATCCATCCCATCCATTTCTTTATTTCCTAAGATGGAGTACACTGTTAAAGAAAGCGTTGTTAACACTACTTAGATTAAAAAATAGGGAAGTACACAATAGAGGCATACAACTTAAAAGGCAGCTGACTTACAGGTTAGGTGCAAATATTCCAATTTTGCACATGACACCTTCAGCATATAAAAGGTTTCCAGATGTCATTTACCAAGGAAACACATATAATACACACTACATACAGTTTTCTTTTTATTCATGAAGTTTAAGCCAACTCCTAGACTTTGTTCACTTTTTTGCATGAGTTAGATTGCTTAGGTGATGAAGTATTTAAACTTTACCATTAACAACAATGAAGCTCCACTGCAAGTCTTTAAAGACACTCATACAGAACCCCACATACAAACTCATACAGATACACATACAAAACCTCACATGACTAATCTGATTAGATCTCCCTAAATGCTTTCCCCATACATTAGACATTCCAATGTCTAAGAAATGTCTAAGAGCAGAAAATACACCTCAGACCAAGGCAACCTAAAGAAGTAGAATACTAGCTCCAGTCTTTTGATATAATTCCTCAATCTTTTGTTATAAGTCAAAATATAAATATACCATTTTTCTACCACTGTTCAAGCATACAGACAGCTCTATACACTTTCCCATACACCATAAATGTAACAGACTCTTAAAATTAATCTTTTAGGATCCAGGGCCTCCAGAGCTTGACAATTTTCTATTGATTAGCTTCACTTCACATACTTTTGGTCATCTCTATCTGCATTTTTTTTCCATACGGTTTTCTGTAATAGATTTTCTGTCCTTTCACCTCTAGCCTTCCTTGCTGCACTGCAGATGCAGCAACTTAAAACAATTCTTCTCATGTGGTTTTAAGACAGGACCTGCAGCAGTAGCATAAAGTCTCATGCTACTTCAGCATCGTTTCTCAGATACTTTGCTAGTATCCTGCAAAAGATTTCCTTTTTTCCTCCTGGAGCAAATGAATAGTTAGGTAAATTAATGTCCCGATTTTGGCTAGACTAGAGCTAATTTTCTTCCTAGTAGCTGGTACAGTGCTGTGTTTTGGACTCGGTGTGAGAACACTGTTGATAACACACTAATGTTTCGGCTTTTGCTAAGTGGTGCTCATCGTAAGTGAAGGACTTTTCAGTTTCCCATTCTCTGCCAGGGAGCAGGTGCACAAGAATCTAGGAGAGTATAGCTCGATCAGCTCCTGTCTGTTCCCATTCCCACCCTCCACACCCATAAGCATTTGTAGCAGTCTGTACTTGGGGAGCTGATCTGTGTTAATAACTATTTTCCAAGCTTAGGTTTAGATAAATTCCTTGCTTCACGCTGTGTGCTCATCAAATGTATTGGCACTTTAGGGGCAAGAAAGGCTATTTAACCAAATATAGTTGTCAAAAAAATGCTCCTAAGACTGCATCTTTTGGGAAGGCTTTGCATAGTTTCTTGGCAGTGATGCTGCGATAAGCAGTACAGCCTTTCCATCGTATCCATGGTGTGCCAGCACAGCTAGCGGTCAGGCCACACACTAATCAAAATCAGATTTGACACCCTTGACTCCTTATTCTGTTGCCAGCTTGTTGTTGTAACTGAAGTGCTTTCAACCAGCACTGCCACTGAGAGTCAGCTGTCAAACTGTACCCTTACATATAAAGAGTAAGTCTCAAAGGACTTCAGCGAGGAGGCAAAATCAAAGATTTTCAGAGTCCACCCCCAGATGTTCTAAGCAGAAAGAACCTGGTAGAGATAGATATAAGGATATACTATCAACCTAACAACTCCCCTGTGACTATTATTTGTCAAAAAGCCACACAGATGGTGATAGAATTGAAAGTGCACAGCTATCCAGCTAGGCTGAGAAGAGATGCTAGGATTGGAAGTGCTTTCCTGTAAAAGTTCTTGCTTAGAAGTAAATGTTAAAGTAGTTCTTCTTCCCTCAGGGAATTAAGTATCTTGCTCATCTGTAGGGCAGTAAGACCATATTCAGAATCCCCAACTAACTTGAAATTCATTAGTATTGTACAGCATCAATCTAAATATTTGCCTCTTTCTGTACAAAACTAATAGGAGTTAACCTGAAATACTGCTTATCAGCAGAAAATTAGTCACGTACTTCTGCCACAAGTACAGAGATTCTTACTTTTTTTTCTTTCAATAAAAGTGAGGCAAAAAGGCTCTCATGAATAAAGGTAACTCATCTTAAATCACTATAATTAAAATTTTCTATACTACTATTCTACCATTAAATGAAATTTTAGGTAAATCTCCACCAAGGAAAAAAAAAAGTCTCTTTATTCATCAGACAGCTACATATTTAACATACCCAGTGGAACATAAACAGCGAGCAGAACATCCCCCAAACTTATACATAGAAAAGGACGCTTGATAAAGAAACATGTAAATGAAATTCATTACAAAAGCCTCTAAGCAAAAATACCATGATACCAGATGTGTAATATTACTGCTCTTTGCACGAAATTATCACATACGGGGCCTTGGGAAATGGTTGTTACTAAGAATTTCCGGCCGAGGTGACTGACCGATTTGTTACAGAAGTTACACTGTTGCACTGAGAAAGACTTCTCTGATTTAGACACAGTATCTCAACTCACCATCTCCTAATAAAAAGTAAAAGCCAGCAGTTAAACAATATATGAAAGGGAACACAAAGCCTGTTGTTAGTGAAAGTGCAAGAATTGATTACATCTACACTTATGCATAGGATTGAAGCACCTAAGGCCATTTTACCTTTTAAACCAGCACACAAACTTTTTGCATTTCAATTCATATGCGTGACAAAGTTAATTTTCCAGTTATTTCTCAGTATCTTCACATAAGCATAAAGAACAGCCACACACAACAGAAAGCCCACAGAGCTACCTTTTGGACTGCATCAAACCTTATCTCTAATGACCTCTTTGAAGACACACATTACACTAGGATAAGATGGTGATGTGGGCTTCCATAATGTGCAACTACTCTAAAGCTATACTTGAAGCTGTGATCTGTGTCTAGGACCTTTCTAGAGAGGATGAAAGCAATATTAATTCTAGGTCGAATGTCAAGAAAAAGTTTCCCTTTGGAACTTTGCAAAACAGTTTCTCACCCTATCCTGTTCCATCCCACTCTGCAGAACCTTCTTCCCCTCCTCCCAAATAGGGGAATGTAATAGTCTGAAAGAGTCCAGGCTAAATATACAGACAGTATTTTAAAAAGTATCATCATCTCAGGGGTCCAGTCATAGTGCAATTACAGAGAAAATAAAAGACAACTACCATAGAAGCAGAGAGCTGTAGTATAAAATGAACCATTCAGAAAGTTCTCAAATCAGCTCCATCATAGAACTTAGTGCACTGAGACACCGGCTTCGTTGTAACCGGGGGCGGGAGAGGGAAGAAGCCCCAGATAGGGGGAGCAGGTAGGAGTGAGAAGGTCAGTTTCAAAAGGAATACACAGAAAACGCAGTGAATATGTATTGTTTCAAACAAAGACCACCAGAGGTCTTAATCCAAACGTAACTGGGACACTAGTCCGCACTCCCTTTCTAATTAGGAGAGTCGCGTTTATAACCCCTCCTAGGCTGACACCGAACAACACCTCACATTCAACCTGTGGGCGGGCAGCTTTCCACAGGTGGAAGGACAGTCACAGTCCACACATTTCCCCCAAAGATACAGCTAAGTAAAAAATAGCTTTCCATAGCCGCCACTCCAACAGTAACGCCAGAACGCCACGAGCATATTGCTCCTGGGATCGTGGTTCTATTTTAATGGGATTTCCAGGTAAAATTGAGCACGAACGCTGCAGAAACCAGAGAACAATACCTGGGCCGCCAAAGTCCCCGCCCGCAGACGGGGAGGGTCTCTGAGCTGCGGGCTGACCCGAAGACAGAAGATGAGTCGGCAAAATCTGCGACGGCAGCTGAGCGCTGCGTTACGCGGTCAAAACTCACATTTCACAGAGAGCACGAAATTGCTGCCGCTCTGTCTGCAGCTGCCGAACTCCCGCCGCAGCCAGACCAAGGGAAATAAGGTTCATTTTTTTCGGAGTTCAACACGACAGGCGCAGCCTCTTCAGCTGCCTCCAGAACTCCAGGACGAGCGGGCCCAGCTCTTCAGCGCCATTTTAGGAGATCGAGAGCCGAGGACGCATCGCTCCCCCCGCCCGCTGTCCACCCCCATTTTCTGATCGGCGCTGTCGGGCTCGGCCGCCAGGGAGGGCCGGGAAGCGCCGCCCGCCGCCAGCCCAGCGCAGCCCCGGCCCCGGAGCACTCCGTCAGTCACTCCGCCCGCCCCGGCGACCGCCGGCACCGCCCAGCACTACCGGCGGCCCCCTTTCACCCGGCCCCTTCCCGGGCAGCCTACAAGCCCCTCCTGGAGCGGGGCGGGGCGGCCCCAGGACCCGCTTCCCCACAGAACCGGCCCCTCCGAGCGCGGCGCCCCCTCTCTTCCCCACCTGGACGCTAGCGCCCCCCACCAGCCACAGCCAGCTAACGGGGCAGGCGACCTCACCTCGTCCTCGTCGTCGTCGACCTCGTCGCCGCCGCCTCCTCCTCCGCCAGCAGCCGGAGCCGCGCCCCCGAGCAGCCGCCGCTCCGAGACTGGCGGCGGCAGAGCCCAGAGCGGGAGCGCCGCCCCCCTCCTTCCTTCCGCCCCGCCGGGCGCCACCTTCCCCTCCTGAGGGGAAAATGCGCCACCGAGCGCCCCGCCGCGCACGCGTAAGCCCCGCCTCCTCGGCTCATTAGCATTCGCCTGAGGGCCCCGCCCCCCCTCTCGCGCGGTGCGCCCTGGGAGTTGTTGTCCGCTGAGCCGCGCTGCCCTGCCTGCCGGAAATGCTGCGAGCAGCGAGCAAGAACAGCGTTCCCCATGAGCACCCTCGGCGCCGAGCCTCAGTTTCCATAGAAGTGGAGAAGAATGATGTCAGTATTTCCGACGCGAAGGCCAATGGGACCGCGGGATGGGCGGGCCCTGCGGACCGCGGCCCAATGGGGGAGGTGGAGAAGGGGGCGTGGTTCTGCCCGTTCGCCCGTCAGTCAGTCATCGGTGCGGGAGGGGGAGGGGGACCGAGCCGAGCAGTCACCGCCGCCGCCGCCGGGGCCGCGCAGGACGGATCGGCCCCTCCGCGCGCCGTGCGGGGCCGCCGCCAGCGGAGCCGCTGCAGGAGCGTCGAGCGGGACCGGGGGTGCCCGGAGCTGAGAGGAGCCTTCGCCCAGTTCCCTTCTGTGCCCCCCGCCTCGGGCCGGGGGAGCAGCGGGCGGGCGGTCGCCGCGGAACAAAGGTGAGGGCGCAGAGCCGGAGAAGAAGCCCCCGTGCCCCGCCAGCGGCGGGCGGGGAGGCGGCGAGGGGCCCCGTGGGGGCGCGGGGCCGGGCGTGTGGCGGCGAGGGAGGGAGGGGGGCGCTTGTTTTTCTCCTGGTAGCGAGACTGCGGCGGGACTCGCCGATCCTCCTTCTTCCCCCCCCACCCCAAACACCCAGTGGCGGGCCGGGGGGAGGGATTGGCGGCTTCTCCTCCAGCCCCTCTGCCGGGAGGGAAGGAGCCCCCTCCTCCACACTCACATAGACACACGCTCCGTGTCCCCGCCGAGCAGGTCGGGCCCCTTTCTCCCCGCCCCCCTCCCTTCCTCCCTCCCCGTCCCCGCTCCCTTCTTTTCTTCTTCTTCCTTTTCTTCCCCCCCTCCGCCGCCTCCTGCCTGCCCTCCCTTCCTCCCCCCTCCCGGACCCGCTGCGCCGAGCCGGGGAGTTGCGGCTGTTGCTGCCGAAACTCCTGCGGCGGAGTCAGCGCTTTCCTTTATTTAGGGGGGGAGACGGAGGGAGGAGGAGCCGCCGCGATCTGGAGCCGCAGCCCCTACAAAAGCGTGTGTGTGTGTGTCGGGGGTGGGGGGGACTGCTCCCGACACCCCGCTCCCCCGCTGCGCACACGGGCACTCTTTCTCGTACAATGGAGGAAGAGCCTCCCTCCCTCTCTCTCTCTTTCCTTCTCTCCGCTCTCCCTCTCCGCGCGGTAAAGCGAGAAGGGGGGTGTTCTCTGCGCTGGGACCCCCGCGGGTGCCCTCCCGCCGCTCGGTGCCCGGGGAGGGGGCGCAGCGCCCCGGGGAGGTGGCCGGGGCGCCTCCCCCCTCCCGCGGCAGCCGGGGGTGGGTTGTTGTTGTGGCAAGTTTCTCCTCCTCTGACAGAAATGGCGTCAATGGCAGCGAGTGTAGGGGAAGCCGCGGCGTGTGGGAGCCGGGGGGAGGAAACAGCGGCCGAGGAAAGAGGGAAGGGGGTTAGCCGCGGGAAAAGGGGGGATCCGGGAAAGGAAAGGGGGAGTTTCGGGAGGAGCCCAGCGCCCCCACCCGATCCTTGGCTCCCCCCCCCCCCCCCCCGGTGCGAGCGGCTGGTGCGGTGCCTTAGCGCTTTGTTTTAAATTCCAGGTCCAGCCTCGGCCGCTCAGCCACGATCGAGGCTTTTACCGCAGCCTGAGCTCATCATGAAGGTAAAACACTCGCTCGTGTGCCTGGGAGGGGAAAGGAGGGAGGGTTGCATGGAGAAATGCTGTCCTATCTGTCAGTCCATCTGTCCCGACCCCGGTGCGAGGCTCGGTGCTGGTGCGGATCCAGACTGCGGGCTGCTTCGCCCCCATTGCCGTGTTTCGGTGCCTTGGCTCGTTTGCTAATCGTGGGGCGGGCTTTGCTCCACCGCGTTATGCTGGGGGAAGCTGTAAGTTCCCCGAGCAGGGGTTGTTCTCCTTCAGAAACATTGTTTGTAGGAGAATAAGGACATGGCTGCCTGGGCTGAGCTTGCTTCATGGAGGAGCAGGGCACAGTCACCCTGCTCGAGAAAGTAACGTTGTGGGGAAAATGCTCTACAACATTGTTTACTTGAATAGAGGGCAGATTTACTTACTTTCTATTCGTTAATAGGAGTTTTGTTGAATGAATAATCTTGATATGATCGGGGAGGGTGCACGTAAGAGATTCTCTGCAGTGAAATGATTGCTGTAAGGTGCGGAAAGATTCTCAAACAGGTTCTAATTTTCCTCTCGGTGCTGTGTAGTATTCATCTACCTCACTGTGATGCATTTTTCTTTTTCTAGACTATTTATGTTTGGTATATTATGCAAGCTTTATAGAAAAAGAGATTGTATTGGTGGAATAGAATGATTTCTTCTGTGTGTGGTAAAGAGCTGTGTATCTAAAAGTAGTTTTTAACAACTGGGTTTGTTAGGGTTTTTTTTACCATTTTGCTGATATGTTTCGCTCAAACTGCCATTTATGTTACCATGACCCCATGTAATTCATCTCCCGGTCCTGCTGGGCAGCAGTAAATCTCATTTCAAAATGCTGTAAATCTTATAAAAAACAATTGTTACAAACCTGTGATACATCAGTTCTTTGGTATTTATTAATTAAAAAGAGCAGTTTGTATGTGGGTTCTTCCACTATCATAGTTGTGCCTACTGTCTGTGAATGAGTGTTATATAAAATATGTACCCAGTAGTATATTCACTGCTGGAAATGGTAAATGAAATAGACTCTTTTAATTCCTAGATTGATCTGAATTTCTGAGCAGCAAAGTCTTTCTGTGTAGCTGTTAAAGATTGAGCATGTTTTTTTTTACTTTGGTGACTCTATGGCAGTATTTTTTAAAAATCATGTTTTAATTGCCCTCCCTATGATTTTTCTTTAACAAGGGCTAAGATCTAAAATCCTGCACATGTCTGTCTTATTAAAAGTAAACGATTTATGAATTTACAACAACAGGCTGTTGAAGTATGATAGGGAGCTTTCCAAATGTGGCTCATTGCCTGATGGGGATACAGGAGATGGAAGCAAGGTAAATAGGAGGCGGTATAGGAAGCTTTTTTCCCCAGAAGGAAAAAGCACTTATTTAAATGACAGTTAAATTTACATATGTTTCTAATAGTCTTTTTCCATGTAAACAAATCTTACGGTTACCATAGAGATTAGGTTCAGATACTGTGGTTTTAGAGCCATATTAATATGTAGATAGACAGTTGGGAGCATGAGGAGGTCAGATCACAAGTAGAACACAAAGTGTTCTGTGAAATAGTGATATAGATCCACTTCAGGCAGAATTGAATGTATAACAGATGATTAAATTTAGAGTAACAAACAGAAAACCCTGTTAATAGAGCCGTATTTTTTTTTAAAACCCTCACAGCTTACTTATTCTTTGATAAAGTTTGTGATACTATTGCATGCTTATTTTTAAAGTCGGGATAAAGTCTGTCAGAGTGTTCAGGTGTTAAATTCAAGTCTGTAATTTTTGCAATTTCTGTGTGTGTGTAGTGTTAAACTTACATATGCTTGAGATAACTCCCAGTACCTTTATTTACTGTGCCCGGTAGAGTTAAGGGAGGTTAATCTGTAAATTCTTACTTTGAAGCTTTAGTTTTTACAGGGGAACTTTTAACAGAATTGTGGTTCCAAAGAAATTTCTAAGATTCAACAACCTAACCGAGATTATAGGAGTAATACAGTGCATCAGTCCTTCTGGCTGGCTTAAATTTGTAATTTATTAGTTAAACTTACAGGGATACAAGCTTGTCCAGTAAGAAGCAGTAGGGGAGAATGCTTAAGAGAATTATTAGCTTTCTGTTTGTATCTCTTCAAGGTAACATTGACTACACTAGATCAAGATACTGTTTAAATATGACTGTATATTTTTGTGCATTTATTTTGTAAGTTATCCAAAGAGTGTGCCTCAAGGACACTTCAGCATATAGAGGATTTAATGCTTTAAGACCTAGTCTTGCTTTGAGTCTGCTGACTGCAGACTTCCTTCTGACTGCATGATTGAGGCCTGTGTTTTGATTTATGCTTTGGTCATTCTTTCAAGTGCAGAGGGTTGTGGATTCTGGTGCACAGAGCCTTAGAACTGGATTCCATGTCAGTATCTTTGTCTCTTTCTATGAACTTGAACAACTCATTTATCTTAACTGACTCCCTCATCTGTGTAGTATGGATAAAATGTTGAGCTTTGTAAAATGCAGTGAGGTATATTTAGCAACAGCACCAACGATTGTATTGATACAAAACTGTAAGTCACTCATACTCTTTCATTTTGCAGCCCTTTGACACAAGAGAGGTATGCCGCCTGCTAGGAGATTACCAAAGCTGTTGGTATAATTGTTCTCCTTGTAATAACCCAGCTTAATCCAAGGAAATAAAGTCCCTCGTATAAACCAGTAACTTTAGCCTATTAAGTACTCCTCCTCTGGACTGCAAAGACCACTTAAAAACAGACTTGAAATATGTCTTACAAGAAGTGTTCAAGTCTTAACATAATTATACTTGTTATTGTGATGTTCTACTAAATCAGGTTTTTTCCTGCGTTGATTGACCTCTGATAGTTCATACAGTTGTGTAGATAATGGCTAGGATTGCTTGCATGTTGTGAAGTTTTTTTGTTTAGTTTAGCCTTTTGACCCTTTGTATAACGTCTTTTTGTATTAAGTATGCATCAGAAGAATGTAGAATCTGTTTGATGATTTAAAAAATAATTGCATGCCATCAAATCCTTACTAAGTAAGTAGCAATATATATAAAAGTATTCTTATAGCGTACTTTTTTTTTTTTTGCTCCAAAATCAGGAAATAAACTCCATGAAAGCAAAGTGTCTGCTTTTAAAGAGAGAAATAAACATAGGCTTGGTTTCACCGATGATTGGTACTAAGAACTGCTGCAAATGCTTGTGAGATTTTTAATATGTATCATGGCATTTGCTTGATATATAAATATGTGAATGAAGGTAATATACCCACTGTAGTTAAAAAGTTCACTGCTAAGTGGAGATCAAAATAGTAGATGTCCCAGAAGCTAGAGAAATGCTCTATGAATTAAGAGATCTGAAATGCTTGTTCAAAAGTTTTGATACTATTTGCATGTTAATGTTTTTCATTCTGTAAAGTACAAAATATTTAATGGTTGTTGATAGTTCCGTTTGGTAATCCTAGATGTTCCTGAGTGCTTACTCAGAGTTGCCACACTAACAAGTTAAGAAAGCCATGCATACAGTTTATGGTAGATTTTTTTGGTTTGGTTTGGTTTTAATTCATCCTGAATTCACATTTTTGTTTCACTAGTCTGTCCTAGTGACCTCTCCAACTACCCACAGAGATCACTAGTGCACACTGATGCTGTAGCTGCTTTCCCTTAATGTGTGCCAGACCATTGCTCATATTCTTTGCCAGTATGGCAGAGGACAAAAGGAAAATATCTAGTAAACTTCTCAGTCACTAATTTCCAACTTTGAGCACAAGTCAGTTGAAAGTCTCATTGGTCTTATGCAGGCTGGAAACCAGTCATGGAATGTAGTGACCTTTCACTTTCTGGTTAACTATTTGAATTACAGCAGAGATGGAGATTTCTAAAGGAAAGGTACCATTAGAATAGTTTTTGTGAAGGAGGCAGGAGAACAGGTAAGTCTTAAGAGGTGGTTTTCCCCTATAACTTGTTTTTGCATTGTGAAAAAAGATTTTCTTAAATTCTTTCCTGATGTTCCAGTTTGAACAAGTGATCAGAGGGAATTATTGACTTCCTCATGCTTGCATAATTATGTAGAAAGGAAAGCAAACACCACTTGCACCAAGCAATTACAAGTCATGTTGGAGTAATCTATGTTATTTTGAAATTGTTTATTTGTACTTTTTACATGCTAATCTTTGTATATTTTACAGTGGCTAAACAGCATGGAAGTCTTAAACTCAAATCTGCATGGGTAGTATGTGGCTGTTGAATAGTTGTATTGATAAGGACTCAAAGTTAGTTAGACCACATAGTGGAAAAAAAGGCTGTCTTAGACTGAAAAGACTGAAGTTGTAATAAACTATGAGCATTAGTACAGTTAAGTTGTCTGTATTATTATCTTCGAAGTTGGTGAAGGATTTTTGGATCAATGCTCTTACGGCAGCATAACTATTGTATCAGCATACTGTCTAAGAGAAATGTTAGTAGGCAGAATAATGAATGTGCATATCTTCACTGGAGCACTTTGAGATGGTTATTCAGTTCACTTTGTAATCCAAAACAAGTATTGTATACATGTAGAGCAGAAGCATGCTGTGTTACACATTGCATGCCTATTTTCAAAGAAATTCTGCATTGTAGTTGAAAAGCCCTTTGAAACAAAGTGCAATGGTTTTGAGATACTAAGCTTTACAATCACTATCACATACTTAATCGGAATGCTTTGCTGATTGTGTAAACTGAAAAAATAAGTGCTCACTTTGAAAAAGGTGGAAATGATACTGTTGTCACAAACTGGTTTCAAAGTTTTTGTTTAAATCCTACAGATATGCACATTTTCCTTAGAAACATATGCTTTTGTAATAGGCTGGGCAATAAAAGGGAGTTTGAGGTGTCCTCATGTGAAAAAGGTAACAAATTTTACAGAAAAACCTAGAGCTTAACTTTACTTGGCACCCTAATGTGATACACAGCCATCCAAATGCTCGATTATCTATCAGTTCATACTTATTTGAAAGCAGTTAAGCCACTTTCTGTTCACTACCTATTGTGAAATGCAACAGTTAGATTCTCTGCATTTCTACTTAATAGGCCCTTCAGTTGTTTTTACTGAAACGTGCAAAGCTGAAAAACATGGGTCTTGAACTGTTTCTGCCATAAATGTGATTCAGGTCACAGTTGAGAAATGTTGGGAAGTCAGGTATTGTGGTGCTTGCTTTTTAATTGATGTGCTTTGGTAAAAAATATTACTTTTTGCCTTTTCCACTTAGCACTTAGTGTTGTCCAGTTACTGTGCTTGCTATCACTCAGTGGGTATTTGCATGGAATGGATTTTTAAAGACTTCTAGAAGACTTCAAAAGGCCTCCAGGGAACTAAGGAAAATTGTTTAGCCCCATGCATAAACTAAATGTTAGTGATTTAATATGTGTTAGAATAATTATTTTAAAAGGTTTTGATGGAAAGTCATAAATCTGGGTAGTTGGGTTTTTTGTTCTTTTTTTCTGTTAACATGGGGTGACCAGATGAGGGGATATTTCAGGGAATTCAAGTAAGGAAAAGACAGCAAGCCGCTTTGATATTCAATACTTGACAAGACATCTATTTTCCTTCTGAAGATTAGTTTTAACCAGGGGAGAAATTCAATAAAAAGAGCACTATTGGTTTTTTTTGTGGGTTTTTTTTTGTTTTGTTTTTTGTTTGTTGGTTTTTTTTTTTTTTTTTTTTTTTGCTTGCCAGACTATAAAGCAGTCATGACCTGTTTAGCAAGAAGTGTTTGTAAGCAAGCTCTGGAAAGCCAGTTGTGAGAATGTCAGAGCAGGGTGGTGGAGGGTGTTGCTGAGTTACCTGAAGAAAACTAGGACTGCGATGAGCTGGCTGCTTTATGTGCGACCACTGTGTGACGGTGACTTCCTGAGTGAGTGTATATTTATTAATTGAATGTGGAGTACTATTTTGGGGGTTCCTGAACCTGTCTTCACTATGAAGAAGATTGTGCTGAACTATGAAAAGGCATTTTCCTTACTGTGAGCAAAAGCAGTAGTCCTTTCCAGTTAACATGGAGTTACTTGCTCCCACTGCTGTTGTCTTTGAGCCTGCATTTGCTCTAGAGTGAAGATGGTGGTCAGTACACCAAAGAAAATACTTTTCAGCATCCAGAACTCCCAGATTAAGTAGTCTTTGATTGTGACTTACGAAGATCACCTTAAGGAGTAACTATTTAAAGACAGCATTCATCAGTTGTCATTTTAACTAAGTGTGAATGCAAACATCCATAGAGCTTTGTTGCAGAGCAGATCACTCAGGTTGGACTAGTGTGAATAACACTGTTCTTGGACAGAGGAGTTTGCTGTTCTTACTGTTTAATCTGTTGGTTTGTCCCCCAACAACCTGTAGCAAAGGATTTTGTTTCATAAGTAGTTTGTCAAATTAAGCTTGTACGGTCATGGAAGAATGCAGCCTTGTCTCCTTCTTCCACTCCTGGCTGTTTATTCTTGTTGTCTTCTGTGCTAGCAGTCGATTTGTGTGGTGCCAGAGTACACGGAACTAAGCTGAAATTAAGAGCAATCAGATACATATACTCTTCACTTGCAGACTGTCCCTGTCCTGTCTGATCCCTGGCAGAGGAAGAAAGGACACAAAAGCAGAAGTGCAGGAAGACTGATTACGATTGGTTTAAGCTGCATGTGAACACACATTCTTCCCCATCTCTCTGCCAAATTAGCAGTTTACAGTCATTAGGCTAAACATTTTGTAAACTCTCTACAGGTGAAATTGCCGTAGAGGGTTTTTTGTGCTTGCTTGCTACCTAGAACACCAGACTTCTTTATAGGTTTGAAGTCCATGTTTTCTAGAAGATGTTGAGTGAAAAGATGTAATTGAATTGATGCTGTGTCTTGAAGGGAATGAATAAAGTTTAATTTTAAATATGATAAACATTGTTTTAAGAAATGGAGAGGTCTTAAAGAAGAGATGGTATCAGATGAAAAACCCCATTTCTTAAGGAGGCCAGTATAAGTTTTGCTTTCCCTTCTCCTTCAAGTTCTTATTCAGTATTTGGAAAGAATACCATTAATAACAATTACATCTCTACTTAAATTAGAGAAACAGTTAGTAGTATAATTTTCTGCAGAAAAATATTTCTAAATATTAGATTTCTATCCTATAACAATCTCTATATACCTAGATTATTTACATTAATAATACGTTCTGACAATAGGTATTTTTACCAATGGGGGGAAGATGTAAGCAATTGGGCTACCTTTATTCCAAATTAGAACAATAGGAAATTATAATTTTGGGAGAAATTACATCACTCTTTGATAAGGAAATTGAAGGGTATGTGTTAAGAAGACCCATATATTTATGGGTAGACAAGTGGAGACTTGGTGACAGTTGGGTGTTAATGCCAATTGGAGATCGTAGAGTGAGGTGTGTGACATTTTCTGCTTATTACCACAAACTTAACACAGATATTTGGATGATATATTATCTTCCTTTCCAAGAACCAGAGTTCTCGCTGAGCTTTTATCTGTGATCCTTTCTCTTTTCCCTCTTAAGTGTCCTTCTAACTTAGTATTCCTCATCGTTTAGACAATCCTTCTAAATGGGATTTGGGAAATGGGATTTGACTTCAGCAAAATTCAGATCCAAGTGTATCTGATGCAAGGTTTCAGCTAGTAATAAATAATGTAGTAGGGAGTTATTTGTTTTTTCACATTCTCTTCTGATCTGAAAAAAAAATGTTTCAGTTTGTGGCAGGGCAACTTGACCCACTGTGATAATTTTTTTCCTTCCTATTTTCAGCTATCCTCTCAACAGCAGATTACAAGTGCTAAATCTCGTTTGTACATTTAAAATGGTCCACTTTGTGTTTTCTTAAAAATAAATGTGGAATACATTCTTCTAAGATTACAAAGAATACTTTAAATTAATTTAAAATGGCAGAAGAGACTTTCCAATATCCTGTATGGGTATTTAAGTGAGAGAGTGTTAACTTAATCTTTTTGTTAATGCCGTCACACTTAGGTTGGTGTAACTTCTTTTTCTGGGAAAAATAATAAGGGATTGAGAGTTTTTTTAAAATGAGTACATGTTATACCAATATTGCAGAATTCAGGAATTTGTAATGGAATATGTGTTTTTCACTTTTTAACTTACTTTACTGCTTATTGAAAGATAGATGTTGCTGTAATATTAAATGAATGTTACTTCAAATTAGATCACTAAACTTAGAAATAAAATATATATACTTCTTAATCTTTGTGCTTCCATAAATACAAATGCATTTTTGAAAACCTAGCAATAATTTTATAAATTTCCACTTCAGTTTCTTTAGAAGGTTGTCCTGCTAGATGGGCATCAAGGGAGATAGTGAAATACTTAAGCATAAGTAAGACTGCAATACTGTTTGGAAATTAGAGTTTGATATGTACCAATACCTTGCTGACTGGAACAGAGACAAAAATGGAGACAATAATTCGACTTTGAGTAATTTCCATTTTGTAAATGCAGATTCATTCTGAGGTGCTCTTCCAGAACTTTACAATGACAATCCACATACCTTTACACATAGAACATGATTTGGGTAACCATGTGGTGTCTTTGTCTTTTTGCAGAATTTCATGCCTATTTTCCTGCAATGTTGGACAATTTAAAATACATTAAATCTTTGATTCATTCCTTTACTCACAGATTACTAGTGCAGTTTTTACATTTCTAAAAATCAAGTAGTACAGAAGATTGCGTTACCTGGTGACATACGGTATTGGCTACATGGGTTGAAACCTGCAAAGTCACTCTTCAAATATATTCTGATATTCTTGATCCATTTTAGAATTGGACTGCCAAGGCTCCTGCCAAGCGTGTTCCCTGGAATAATTTAATATGGAGTTCCAGAAAGTATGTATATTAGATGCCTACACTAGATGTCTACACTAATTCAGTTTTTCTTTGCTAGTAGTTCTTAGGCTGTTGAGCTAATATTCTGGCATCATTTACTTTGCAAGCCAAAATGTCAGATTGATAAGGTAAAAACATTTCATTTTATTAAAAAAAAATCTTCTGTTTCATACATTGTACATAATACAAAGTATGTATTTATGTGTACACTTGCCAGTGTAGGTTGATTTAGGTTTTTAAATGCAAGTAAAATGAATGAGCTGCTTTTGTAACATTCTATATAGGAAGACATTCTCTTTAGGTGACAGCATAATAATAATAATAATAATAGTAATAATAATAACAATAATAGTAATATATATGAGAGAGATAGGTGTATGTCCTGCTATGACAAGACTTTTTCATTGGCGTTGTGTGTGGCATTGGTAGCATCTAGATAGCAACTCAAGTGGTAGTAGGTCAACTTTAAATTAGTGGAATGTTTTTATTTGTGTCTCCAGTAGCACTGGTTTCAGTTCAGTAAAATTATACTTACTCTTTTGCATTAAAATAGAGAACAGTCTTCCTTTTTGTCACTGGAGTAACTTGCTATGCAACAGCACTTATTTGAACATTTGAAATGGTCAACGAAATCCTAATTATGGTCTGACAATAAATATTAAACGGCATTTATTATGTGGAATAAAAATGATCCACGATACTTAAGGTGGCCTCATCAGGTTTCTCTAATTATGTATATTGTATTTACTTAGTTGGAGTTTTGAGGAAACAAATCAGCTTTTAAGATCTTCACAGAAATATATATATATAACAAACAAAAAAACCCCAAAAGGAAATGGTAAACTTCAGGTACTTGATTCCAGACAAATCAAGGTACAGTTCCAGAACTTTGCTATCTTACTGCTGTAGTTGGATATCCTTACTATGTTTGCTCAGAATTCAACTTGGGAGAAAACCCACTGCAATACTTGAATGCAATGTGCAGATGGGACTTGTGTTTACAAGAAAACTCCTTAGTCTTAAAGGAACTGCACCATCTTTCCTTTTTTTTCTGGCAGTTTCTCTTTTGTGTCCACTAAAACAACATTCCAGCCAAGTACTATGTGGGTACACATCAGTTGCTTAGTAAGGCCAGTGTGAATGCTTTAACTGGCTGTTCCTCTTCTAGCAGAGTGATGCACAGTATTTCTGTGAAAGTAATTATTACATTGGGCTAATTAGTCATACAGTAGTACTGGAAGATTAGGTTTATCCTTTAAGCCATGTATTTCAGAATTTCTCTTCAATTATCTTCTTAGGCTTCGGGAAAAAACATTGATCATAAACATACAATTAATTAGAATTTCATTGGCATATGAAGTTGATACTGTAACCTGGTGATTTGATGGAGACACTGATACTTTATTGATAGGCATTGTGAGAATCCTGCATTGTGTCTTGGGACCAAAGACCTCTTGAGGTGCCTCTTGTTCAACTTTTGAGAACAGAACAAGGTTTCATGTGTAAAGTCATAGTATAGTTGTTGACATACAAAAAACTTAAGGTAGACTTTTTCTCTTTCACTTCAGTAATCCTAAATGTTACATTTTGAAAAGAGGCTAAAAAAAATGAAGGTTTTAGTATAAGAGGCTTAAATACTTTTAAGAAAAAACCTAGGCTTTACATAATAGCTTCAGCGCACTTGAAAGCGGTGAACAAACTCTTACACTACCTATGCAACTTCAAAAATTTTATTCTCTGTTCTTTAATATGTTGAAGAGTTTTGTGGAATCTGAGCAAGGATCTTTCTTTAAATAGTCTCTCCCTGGAAATGGCTGCCATTAGTCACAGGCTAAGCCAGCTGAAGATGTTTTGGAAACAGGTGCAGCAATGCGTAGCCAAAGAAACTGAAGTATTCTGGGTGGATAAATTGGATAAAAGGTATGAAACAAGTAGTTTAGGTTCTTTAATTCCTTAAATTCTGAAAGGTAACCTGGCTGATTACTAACTGTTTATATATTGTTCTTACTCCCTATATTGCTACAGTGGCACTTACACTTTCTGTGTAGCATGCATCTAAAATATGTCTTCATAATTATGCAGCACTTGACAAATCTCCTCCAAACTTGTCTTCAGCTGGGTATTTCTGTTTTCTTAATATCTGTTTTATTTTTAATGCTTGCATGCTTGGTTGGCCCTGGGTATTTTCTGATGGAAAAGTCGAACTTATTTGAACAGGAAAATCTTGCATCACTGTTCTGAATAGTTGCCACATTGACTTGCGTTTTGCCTGTTTCCCCCCCAAACCTCCTTTCACAAACTTAGATACTGAGCTCTTACATATAGGTAGAGAACAACTCTGCAAGATGAATGCTGTTGTGGAGAGGAATAAGAAAGAGAAATTATTAATTTTCTTTTAATACCCTTGCTACTGACCATGCAAGAGTATTTGGCCAGTAGTATTCTCAAAAAATGAATTGAGATGGGAGAGAAGTTTGCATGTGTGCTTATGTTTTTTAAATTTCTGTAAGTTAGGAATTGTGTTCCTACAAGTTAGGACACTTGTAAAACTAGCTCACAGAAGAATATTATTAAAGAAACACTGTACTTTTTATGATGGAAAAAGATTAAAAAATAAAAACTGTGGACTTTAAATTTTAGTCCTCCCTTTTTATTTAACCCATGTGCAATTGTACTGAGTTACATACTTAACTCCAGAAGAGGCATTTATTTCTATTATTCTGGGTAAAGCAGGATATACAAATAAGTTGTTGGGTTTTTCAGCTTGGAGAGTGAGGGAAGGATTTACAATTTACTTAATAGTTTGAGGAACTGTCCATTTGAAAGAAAAGTGTATTGTGAAAAATAATGTTTATATTTTTCTGGAAGAGGATTACATTAGTGAAAGTCAAGTTTATTCAATAGTGGAAGTAGTCTGCTTGTGTGCATGATTATAATTTACTGCAATTTTCCTAGGTAAATTGTTTGTGGTACTAATTTCTTTGCTGCCCTACCTAGCTAACCAGTGTCCAGCTTAGTTAAGACATCTGTATTCTGCAAGGATGTGTGTATTTTACCTGACAGCAGTGGCCCAATAGGTGATGGTAAGAAACATGAGGTTTAACAGAAAATAATGTGGGTTTTCTTTTTCTTTCAGACCCAGATAATAGGTTATGTGATTATAATTGGTTATATAGCTAAAATCTTAACCAGTCTACTGTCTGCTCTTCTTGACTGGAAACTATCTTACATTTTACATTACATTACATTACAGCTATCTTACATTTTACTGTAGTGGTAGACCAAACTTTATCTGAACTGGTTTTTGTGCTGCTTGGATGCTTCTACACAGTGCAAGTGTGTGTATAGTAATGCTAATACTTCACTTCTCTTTACCCTTATTTGTGTCTTGTCTCCAAAAGCTGCCTTCTCATTGTCTTTAATGTAGTGCTGTGGGTTCTGTAGCCTGTTTCTAAGGAGATTTGAAGATACAAGATACAAGCAATCTTGTTGTTAATAGGCCTGTTATTATTCAGGTACCTATAGCTCCTTTAGAATATGAGGGGGAAATCAGAACATTGGAAAACTTTGGCTAATGCAACTCTTCTTATGTAATTGTATTTATTTGCATGTATATAGTCACCTTTTTCTTTTCACATGCAGTAGTTGTGGTTACTTTAAATTTTTTTTTTTTTTGTGGTTACTTTTAAAATTTTTTCCCCTTTTCCTTTTTTTTTTTTCTATTGGAAGAGGAAGCTGAAGAATTTTTTTTTACTACTTTGAAAGGTGTAATATCTTTCTGTAGAGATAGATCTCCATATTTCCATAAAAGATAGTATGGAGATAGATATTGGTATTGCAGTATGATTTACTGGCAGTTCAAAGATTGTAGGACTGTACTCCAGGTGTTAGAAAATACAGCCTCTGCATGGACTCTGGCTGAAGTATTATTGATACCTTGCATGCATATAGTTATTGCATGCTATTTGTATCTTAGCTAATGTAATGTAAAATAATTTCTTATTAGGAAGAAGAATGTTCTTCACAGGAAGCTTGGAGAGAAAAATGAATGTTTGATAAGTGTAAAAGAGGCAAAAAACCATAGGAAAGGATTATCATCAGGACACTGAAAAATATATCTAGAATGTATCATACCAAAGACATTGCAAAGAGACCAGGATAGACATACCTGTAAAGGATAATACTTGTAATTTTTACTTCCAAAAATTTATGTGGCAAAGGTAATAGTGGTCAAGTTTACACTTAACTCATACACATACACATGACCATATGGGTATATATTTTAATATCTAGAAATTACCTATAGTTCTTTAAAAGGTTCAATTTGTTGGCTAGCTTGTCTTTGAATTTCATTACAATTATATTGTTAGAAGTTTCAAATGCATAATTGTGGCATAGGGAATTCCAGGAAAGCCAAATATAAGGGCTTACTATTTTTGAGCCAAACCATTGCACTCCTGGTGTATTAGTTGTTTTATCCAATTGAGATGTGTTTTGTTAGCTCTTTGTGTAATGTTTCCCTTGGAGACTCAAGAATAGCATAGCAGGTTACTGGTGAGGAATAAATGGCTAGTTTAGACCAGGAATGAAGATCTTTCAAAATGTTCCAAAGAAGGATTCGCTTAACGCTAAAACCTAAGGAAAAGTGTAGGGATTAGTGTGTATCTAGTTGAAGTCAAATATTGTCAAAACCCAAAACAAGTGAGAAGTATTTTTAGTTCCGCCAGTTTGCAGAATGAGAGTCTTAAAAGTTATTGCTGGCACTGACCTAGAAAGGAAGACAGACTGTTGG
Source organism: Corvus moneduloides (assembly GCF_009650955.1). NCBI lineage: Eukaryota > Metazoa > Chordata > Aves > Passeriformes > Corvidae > Corvus > Corvus moneduloides. The sequence goes on from NC_045478.1 coordinate 76,658,106, forward strand.
TCTGTGCATGCTAAATCTCCTGAAGCCAGTGGAGAAATTTGAGGATAGTTTTTCAGAACAAGTCACTGGAAAGCAGAGCATAGCCTGGTTTGCCTGTTCTAAAGTGCATCCTCAGGTTCTGTTACTTGTGTTTATATCTTAGTGAATATGAGCCCTGCACTTTGTCTGAGATGAAAACAACCTGTTTGGAAAAGCCAGGAGAAAAGCAAAAGGCAAGTTGGTAGAGAGAACAGGAGTTTTTTCTGTAGGTAAGGTATCTTTGTGCTACATGCTAATAATTTAGTATAGTCTGAAATGGAGACTTTGATGACTGTATCTCCACCAAGTCTGAATTTATCAGAAGGAACTAGATGCCACAGGTATAATTGAATGAAATTATCTTTGCAGTGATACTGAACCTTCCTTCAGCTGATGTTTTTAATCGCAATGTCAGGCTCTGTGAAGGGGAAGAAAGTCTGCATATTCATATTAGTGCATCTGAATGCGTGTGCTGTGTCAAACAGTGCTAATGGGATCCCTGGGTTAAATCCATGCAAGACCATGAGACCATTGAAAGAATATTTTCTCATATTTTGATCTCTTTGCCTGTGTGGTGTAAGCCAAAACAGGTTTTCTGGATTCAAGTACGCTTTAGTGTCTGTTACTGCTCTTAAATTCAGTGGAGTTGCCCTGTGTGAAGCAGTGACTTGTGAGCAATCTCGCTTGTCCAGCTATATGGTTTGGGTTAATTTTCTTGTTCTACTGTAGAGCTCTGCTCCTTGACAGACTTTTAAAGACTGCCTCAGGACTGGATCATCTTCTTGGTACAAGTTATCTGTAGTCCAGTCACAATAAATATTGCATTTTTCAGGAAAGTCAAATCGAGCAGTGTTTTTTGACAAGACTGATCCAATTCATAAATTGAATTAAGTAAAGTGTCTATTTTGTGGTAAATTCTGAAAATTTTGAAATTAAACTTGAACTTAGTTCTCAGTTTACAATTGGACTTCTTATTTTACAAAACCAGATTAATTTATAAATGTTTTGTTCTGTGATCTAGTGATAATGGTACTTCGCTAGTTCTCTATAAAGATCAAAACTTAGTCTAGTCCTAGAGAATGCTCAGTTAAATCACTAATACCTGCTTTGTTTTCAAATAATGTGTGCTGGATATGAAACTTAACATTAACTGTTTTTTTGAGTGCTATCCAAGTAGATTAGACTTTGAATACAAACTTGTGTTTGACCTTGCATATACTCCAGTGCTGAAGTGCTTTCAGCCAGTTTAAAGCCACTTCAGGGTTTTAGTGGAGATGTTTGACTGAAAGCTGTTTGTTTGACATCCAGATCATTTGAAGAAGAGACAGTTAGCTTGACTCTCAAGTTTTTAAAGAAAAAAAGAAGTAGCATGGTAAATATCATCTTTCTCATCCAGCTAAGGGCCTCATACATTCAATTTTTAGAATTTGGGAAAAAAAGAAATTAAAGAGCTAGAGTGTGCAATGAAAAGGTAGATATAGAAAATGCTATCAAACACCCAGAGGAAATGGTGGGAAGAGAAGAGGATTATTTTCTAAGTCTTGAAATTTCTGTGGTTTTTTTGCAAGAACCTTACAAGTTCCAAATTATTGTGGAGTACTACTTCATCTTGTAGTTTGAGGCAGGCTGCCAGTTTGCCCATTGACTTATCCTCTTCTACTTTGTTAACTCTGCTGTGGGATCTTACAGTAAAATGATACAACGTACTAAAGTGAAAGAATAGTAATTTAGCAAAAGTAACAGAAACAAGTGAATTGGTGAGTTGAAGCACTTTAGCCCTTAATCAGAGGTGTATCAGAACAGATGCAAAAGGAAGGATGGACAAGGAGAGACATCATTCATGTGGATTTGAGTTTGGAGGGCCAAGGCTTTCCCCTTTTACACTTGGGTGTTGTTAAATTAACTCACAAAAGAAATATGAAAGAACACACCATCTGTTTTAACTGCTGGTGGTGAGCATCTAGCAGTACACACCTCCCCCCCACCTTCCCAGTTTCAGGAATTAAGAACTACTGTAGGCAGTAGATAGTGTCTGTCACCAACTTTGATTGTTTAAGGTGGACAGAGATTTTAGAATATTTATCGTAGCATTCCTGGCTTTCTTAGAGGAGTAAATAGGTTTAACCCTTTTTACTAGACTGATTTTCTAACTTTGCATAATGATCAAAACTCCATCCTGCTATTATTCAAAGGAACCAGGAAAAAACTAAATAAATGAGTGTGACTTGCAATTAGAACAGTTTTACTTGATTAGATTTCTACCATAAAGAAGCTATATACTCTTGCACTAGTTAGGTTTTAAAACACTTACATTTTTAGAAGTTTTCTGTCAGTTCTGTAGCATTCAGGCTGTTGTGATGTTTTGCTTCTTGCCACTTCTCAGCACACAGTTCTACACCAAATGGTCATACTTTGATTCTTATACAGGTAGTTGTGTGTTTTGTCTTCAAATACAGCAGAGGCTGTGTTAGTGATTTCTTACTTAAAATAAGATTTGTTTTTCTTTTAGTAGTTCCCATTTTTCTTCTTCCCCTCCTGAATTTAACTAAAGGGCCTATTCCATCTGTTCCTTTGCAGAGGTAAAGCATTATGACTATTGCTATTTCAAAAATCTAATAAGCAACTGTATTAAATACAAGCTATGTTACCAGATTTTTTGTAAGCACTAAGAAAAATGCATTATGAAATTCTAATCCATTATAATGGGATGTCTTCAAGGCTAAAAACCCCACAGCTATAATAGCCACAAAATTGCAGGATATCAAAGCAATGAATATAAGTACACGGCAGCCAGCTTTGGCCTACATAATTTGTTGAGAGGAAGTGGGGACTGACTGCAACAGTTGAGCTTTTAAAACTAAAGAAGTGAACAGATTGTTGCTGAGTGGAGTTGTGTACAGAGTATTTTTAAAATTAGTATTATGGTAAGTAAATTGAGCTCTAACCAGAGATGAAACCATGTGCATACTTCCTGTCTGTCTGAGACATCGCACAAGTGCCTGGGGGTGGCAAAATGAGTTTTGACATACATCAGCACAAATCAGAAGTGGTAAAGCTGGTATTTCTTTGAATGAGTGATTTTTCTGATTACTTTGATAGGCTGTTTTGTGCATGGGGCAATTCACAGAATCTTGAAAAGCACAGGTAATTGTTTAGAAGACTTGATGTTCTATAGCTGCCTTTTATCAAAATATTTTGTTTTAACTGTGGGAGTTCCTTGTTGATTCAGCATTTGAGTGTGAATACCTATAGCCATATTAGGCTTAGTTTGAACTGCTACCTCAAAAGCTGCTTGATCATCCTTTTAATGTGTATTTAGTAAGACTGTTGATTTAAAGCCTCAAAGTGACGGAGTATTTTAATCGATCTTATGATCTCTTCAAGCAACTAGTTACACAGCATATTAACATCCTTTTTTAAAAACCTAAAAACTGTTCATCCTGAAGCTGTGGGATTTTTAATGCCCTAGACTATAAGATGAAAGGTCCCTGCAATATTGCTTTTTTCCTTTGCAATGAAAGAGCACTTGTGCCTGGCAATATAGGCCAAATCTAGTGAAGGACTGTAGGTAATCTGTGGGTGTTTGTGATACTTCTCAGTGTGAGTGATGGCACTGTGGAAGTCTCCTTTGTATTATAAATGTGCACATGTGGCACTGGGTGCTCTGTCCTCTGGGCAGAAAGAATTTGGTAAGAGTGCTTTATAAAGCAGGGTAGATTCTGTTGGATGGTTAGCTCAGAACCTATCTGCAAGCACTTATGACTTGTTCAGGCATCTCATTTCCTTTAACATGCTTTGTGTAATGGATTTGCAGTAGTCCAGATCCTCTGGAGGAGTGAGGCCGGTGCTTTATTCAATGAGCCAAGACTTCCAGCACATTGAGTGGAGAACTTTGCTGCCTTCTCATCTAAGGTTTTAGTGTCTGGGGCTGAAGGCAGCCAGCAGGCTGAGCTGGGGAGCCATCAGCAGTCAACACTTGCCAGAGTTTCATGGTGTGGTACGTGTCACATTAGTAGTTTGCTGCCTTTGAAAATGGAACATGCTGCATGCTATCCCCACCTCCTGAGGGGGCAGTTCTTGGAAAAATAGCCAAAAAATAAATGGAACATGAGGCAATGTCATACTTCTGCCAAAAAGGCAAATGCCGTACTGGAATGTTAAAGTATTACTTGAAAATTGTGTGAAATTATATTTGCTTCTCTTGCAATTAACTAGGCCATACCTGTGTACGATTTTAGGCACCAACTAGAAGAAATATGTGAGGTAATTAAATCAAACTCCAGAGGGACAGTTAAAAATACAGGGCCTATAGGTAAATATATATATCTATATAAAAAATTTTTACCTATAGATAAAATTTACACCATAAGTTGTTTTTTCTTTTTCTTTTAGAGATGAGATTACTCTAAGGAGATGCATCTCTTGAAAGCTGCAAAGCAGAAGTACACTTGTCTCCATTTGCAGTATTGACAAAACAAGAAATAACAGTAGCAAGGAGTATTTAGATGAGATGTTATAGAAAAGCCTGTAAGCACTGCAGAGAGTGTGGGATATTCAGTCCTAAATGTAAGAATAGATATTACAGACACCTGTTATTAATAATACAGCTAAAATGATCCTGCTGAGAGGAACAACCTTGATAACCTTTTATGTGTAATTAAGTTTTTGTTTGTTTTTCACAGGAATCTCATCCATTGTAATTTAATATTTGATAAAGTGGTTAGATTAAGTTATTTTGGTCTCTTTGTAGGTATTTTCTAAACTAATGTTCATAGTTCTTTCTCAGTATCTTGTCCCTGGCCAGCAGTTCTACACTGAATTACTATGCAGCAATAGAGGGAACATGGCAGATTTAAAATCCTCTCTCATCTAAAATTTTTTGTGTTCCTGTATGACATTAGACATTTTATAGTACCATGCTTTTGGTACAGTCTTGTGTACAGTTGGCTCTCTGCTACAAACTAATTTTGTCTCCAGAACCACAGTGTACTTGTTCTGAGTTCCTGAATGCTTGGATTTGTGCATAGTCTTCATGTGCAGATCGGTTGTGCTTAACTTAGGAAATAATGTGTCTTTAGGAAGGATTTATTCTCAATAAGAAAACTTCTGGTTTTTCACTTCGTTTTGTATTTGCATTTTTTGTTTTGCATTGTTTGACAGTTGTATGTAGGTTTGACATACTTTTGGTACTCCCCCATCATTCTCCTAGCTAGCAACCGTGGCAAAAACTAAATCCAGAGGCTACACACAATTTTTTTACCAGACTAATGATGTGATTTAAAGTGTTATTCTGTTATGATTTTAATGTGGTATTCTAAAAAGTACTTTATAATAAATTACAGATTAGCTACAGTCATGATTTCATACAAATATACAAAATAACATCTTAAATGCTTAGACTTTTGGCATATAACTTTATCAGTATATATTTAAACACTGTCAGACTAATAAAATCATAGCTGTATTTAGTGAATTGACTTGGGTTAGTGTTTGAGAAATCTCATTCTGCTGGGGGATTTTGAATTGTATGTCATTCCTTCAGCTTTCCCGTTTTGTTCTAACCTAAGAACAAAAATAACTCCTCCCCTCTTTTCCTTCCTCATAGTCAGTTTAGAAAGTGTTGTACAAAGAATGGAAGTAAACCAAGGCAAGAAATTTTATTTTGTATTTGCAGAAAAAGGGGAGTCATGGTTCATGGTTGGATTTTTTGGGTGTTGGTTTTGAGTATTGGTGGTCTTTTTTTGGTTTTTCAATTAAGCATTAATTTGCTTCTAAAGTTTTACACAATAGAAAATAGTATTCAAAATCGATGATAATGCAATCTTAATATGCCACAATTTCAGTGAAAAAAACCCCAACGTTCTTAGATAATTACCTGATTTTAATGTTTGCTGTTCCTGCTCTTGCTATCAGTTTTACTATCTAAAAATTATGTATTTCTATCAACTACAGTACTAGTGGTACCAGCTAGAATACAGACAAGTCATTTCACATACAGAGATTTTCCTGTTCTGTATACTGTTATACTGAATTTATTGTGCAACTAACTTCTTGAAAAGAAAACAATCAGTAAGTTGCCCTTGACTAGAAATAGAAAAAATGCCAAAGAATTATCAAACTATTTCAAAAATAGGTTGTTTTTTTTTTCTCTTGAGATTTCACTGACTGTTGATTTTTCAGACTTAATATAGTCTTAGTCTCTTCATCATTTTGCTCAGGAACAGCCTGGACTGGTTTCTTTGATTAAACTATCAAATGATCTTTGTTCCAATCAATTTGGAATGCAAGCGTATCATGATTATATCATTCTTTTCAGTGCTTTAAAATACCCCAAGTTTTTCATAGCAGCATCTCTAGACAGAACTGTGGCACATTTTTTAAAACGAGGCAAGTTTTCCAGACCTAATAATTTAAATACTGCATCTAAGCAATATCTGAAGCTTTTAGTTGGAAAAAGGGTGTTTGTCAATGTAAAAATTGAACTTAACTTAGTTAAAGTGCTAAACAGGTATCAAGAACATACTTTTTGCTTATTTTACCCTCTAATAACAAACACTTTACTGATTGCTTCCTTTTTTTTGACTTACAGTTCTTCATACTAGAATGAATTTTGGTTCTTGCACAAAACACAGGAAATGTGAAAGAAGTCTTTAAAATATTTGTGATTACAAGTCTTCATTGAGAAGCTCCTTATTTCGAATTATTGTTAATATTTTATCTGTATCTATGTAGAAACAATGTTCAGACTTGAAATGTACAAAAAAGTCTGGCCAAAATTAATGAAGTTGGACCATTTTACAGTACTAGGATATTAATGTTAAATAGTTTGAATATTTAGCTAAACCTTACAGGAAAAAAAAATGCAATCTGGTAGCTATGGCAATAATAGACTTCAAGAAAGATTTTATATTTAGGGGGATAAACAGCAGGAGTAGGCATTCAAAATATCTTATCTTCATGTAGTCTTTCAGCAATACAGAACAAGAGACCTACGGAAGGAATTGTAAAGAATTGTCATTATTTTTAGAGAGCTTGATCAGCAGTTCTGGAGTGTTTTTTTTTTAAATAAAACATTTTGTAGAGTGATATGCTATATTGATAGAAAGAATACAGATTTCCATTCTTAGGTCTGAAAGTTTTATAGAGAAACATCAAATGCCTACTTGCCTTTGAGTAAGGTGTGCATTACCCCTATTCTGCAGACTTGAAAGTTGGTACAAGCCTGCTGGGCCACATCGTGGTGCAGCAAGTCTGTGACCAAATTAGGAACAGAATCAGAATTCAGTGGGTTTTATTCAGTATGGTAGGGGAAAAAATACCTTAATGCTGTTAGTTTTTAAAGCATAGTCACTTTTCTGGATTTGCTATTTTGAAGAGGAAATGAGGTAATTACAGTTTAGATGTTTAGAAATTACACTACACAGTAAATTTCTGGATGGAGAATTGAGTTGCTCTTCGGCAGTGATTAGGATAGACTAACTTTTAAAATCTTTGAATTATTATGTCTCATTTTCTTAGTGGAGTTAAAATATTTTTATAATTTTATTCATCAACTTACAGTTCCAAGAAAAAAAAAAGGAATTAGTTTCATAAAAATTCAACTTTACTTGGATAAGTAAAAATAATGAAAATCCATTCTGCATTTAATACAGATAAAATGAATAAAAGAAGTGTTACTTGTGATTACTGAATTGAATTTCTTGTTTTGGGTCTCTTGGTTCTTCATGATCTTAGAACCTGTAAATCCTTTTCACAGCTCACTTTTATTTGGAAAGGAAAATCAGCTTTTGAACCCTTTCAAGTCTTTAAGAACTTTAAATAAGCTTGGCACTGGAGTGATCTAATTTGAAATAAAGAAAATACCTGCTTTGCAACTGTAGAGAAGGCTAAAGCTGCCAGAAGTTGGTTTAACGCTTCCAGACATCAGTGCACTAAGCTCTGGTAACTTCCACCTTGGTCGAGGGGATAGACAACAATGACATTTTGCCACAGTTACGTGCTGTAGAATGTTTGGTTACAAGATTGGTGAGGTGTTACTTGAAACTTCCTGTAGATTTTAAATTGAAACTGGAAATAGGTTTCATTACAAGAAGCTCCCCTCCCCCCCTTTATAATTTGTAAATGTTTGGTTTGGTCAGGATGTTTCCTACCATAATTTTGATTTGTGGGCAAATATTGATAAAATTGAACCATTTTCCTTCATAAATTTCAAAATTAATAGTTCTGCCTTTCTATGAAATGTACAACAGTAACAAAACCAAAATATCAAGTCAAAATCTGATTTTTCAGCCAGAAGAAAATTTGCTCAAAGAACATCCTTATTCTTGGGCTTTCATGTAATAGCCTTTTCATGTGGAAGATATCACTGCCTTTTATTCTATTTTGTAGTTTGCAAGTTTCAGAAAAATTTCTCCTGTTTCCTGTTGTGGTGTTTTCATTTCTGGGAGGTGGATGATGGGCCAATGGATTTACTTTTAAAAAACAAATTTTTTATTTTCAGGGCTTCAGTCTTTGTTTCAGATGCTTCATTTGCCTTTGGGGAGTTGCGTGCCTTGGTGATATGGTTTGTAGAAAGGTTTTAGAAGTTTCTTAGCTTTGTCACTCTGAAAATACATGAGGAATGTATTTGAAATCAATGATAAAGATATTATCTGCAAATTTGAGTATAATAAAGTGTTATAATAATAGTTTTTCCTGAAGATGTCTGTTCTTACTATGAAGTTGAACATCTTCTGAATTACAGCAGGTTGAGCTGTAAGCAAAATCTTGCACTCTTAATTACACTGTGATTTTGCCTATTAAAAGATTGATTCTGCAGTGTGTAGGCGGATCTCTGCTATTGGGTGGAACTTACTGCAGTTTGGAAGTATTTAAGGTAATAATCTATAAGTCAAATGCATTAGAATTTGGGGAGAAAATTTTTAAAGGGTTTGTGTCTTTTTCACCTGTGTTCATGAAAATGTTTTTTCAGAACTTGTCTAGGAGGTGTTGGATTTAAAAAAAAAACCCAAAACCAACTGGTTTTGAAAATTAAAGTTTTTTTAAGACTTCATTGCCCCAAAAGTTTCTGAAAGCCTATTGAATGACTTTTGAGGCTGTTAACTCTGCAGGATGGAAATGGAATTTAAGATACCAGCTATGTGAAATTTTTGCCCTTCATTGGAAGACTTTAAGATTTGGCTTGGTTTTGGATTGAAGTAGTGGAGTATTATTGGTGTGTTTTCCCACTAAATTGTGGGACTGGGATGACTGTAGATGGAATAGTCAAGTATGGGTGTAATGGTTCCACTTGAAAACTGTGTTTCAGTCTTAAATTATGGATGATAGGCAAACAGTGAGAAAACACTTCCCTTGGAAAAATAACTTCAAAATACCATTGGCAGTAGGAAAAAAGTTTTGCCACTGCTCCTCATGCTTACTTATGGATAAAAAAAGGAATCAGATTTTGAGCCTTATGATGTTTCTTTTTGAAACTCAGTAATAATTTGGATGCCATGCGGGATCGGGGGAGAATCTTGAATCTTGAACAAGCTTTTCCTGAACCTTGGTTATTGAAATACAAATTTTAAAAATTTCAGAACTAGTCCCTTTTTTTCACTAGTTGTGGGAGAGTTTGAGTGGTTTTTGCTTGCTGAAAATATATCACTAGTTTCTTGACTCAGGAATATTGTAGAGTATATAAATGCTGAATTTTGAATGTTTAATGCAAACTGAAATCTTGGCTCTTCAAACTTCATATACATGAAAGACTGAGGGAAGATTTTTCTCTTTGTATATTACTCCAAAAGCAGTCCTGCAGGCTTTTAGCAGACAGTAACCATGTCTGCTATGTTTCTAGATTGAATACTTAATCTTGTTTTCATGTGGTTTACTTGGAACATCCTGTGCATGGTGCAGAAGAATACAGATTAGGAGATAGAAAATAATACATTCACACATACCATATTAGATGTGATTATGGGTAAAGCACAATGTAAAGCAATTTTATCAGCTGCTGTATGGCATGACAGACTTTACAAAGGAATTTGAATATAGTAATGCAGCACAGTTGAAAGAAGAGATGTGAGGATGATTTCATCCCACGTAGATGGAAAAATATATGTGTGTAAAAAAAAAAAAAAAAGCTGGAAAACCAACTTCTTTAACAGCTTTAAAATGCATGTAAAAGCGTGATGCTACCATTTTAGATTGCAATGTTAAAATGTGTATTCCACAGTACTCTGGAGAGGTCTCTGTGTGTTTCTCCTTCATACACGGAAGACCAAAACTATTAATACTGATGTAAATATCCAAATTCAGAAGACGTGCAGGTTGTTTTATGATGTGGGCATCTAGCCATTTATCAATCCCTCCAGGTATAATCAGCTCGAAGGCTGGAGCAGAACCCTTCCAGCAGCCTGCTTTTCCTGCCAAAGAAAATTCTGCCATTGAATTGGTGGAAATTGCTGACTGGTCACCTAGAGACTGCTTCTTATTTAAGTGGTAAACCAGCTTTTCAGCTGCGGCAGCCTGTGCTGCAACTCCTGTGCACGCACAGCAGTTGTGAATTGAGATAGCAGAGAAACTATTCATCCTACTGCCATTAATAAAACAAAATTAAGTGCTAGTAGTAGCATGGCGGTTGTCCATTAGTTTGGATTTCCAAATGGAAAGTGCAAAACTGCAGGAAGTGCTTTTCTTTTTATCCCTTCTTGCTCACCCAAGACAGCACCGGAACTTTTTTTTATAGTAATTTGGCCGATGATTATGGCTATTCAACGCCAGGCGCGTTCCAGCGGCGTTCCGGAGGAGCTGCACTGCAGGGGCGCGGGCGGCGCTCGCACGTTTTCCCGGCCGCATCCCGGGAGCTGGTGCTGCCGGTGCTCCGTGCCCGACTCCAGCAGCGGCAGGCTCCCGGGAAGCCTGCGTGCAGATTTGCCCGGCAATCGCCTTAAGGGGACAAATTTAGTTTACGGCAATCCGCGCTTAATCTGCCGAAGCCCTGGGCGCCTTCGGGGAGAGAGCGCGGGCGGGCGGCTGCGCTCGGGGCTGGCTCGGGCAGCCAGAAACTTCTGGCAGCTTCCCTGCTCCGGCCCCTCCCCTTAAAGCGGCAGGTCCCCGGAGAATTGCTGGGGCTCGGCTGGCCACCCCAGCGAGCGGAACGAGTCACCCAGGCGCCGTCTTCCTCCGGCGCCCTTGCCGAAGCCGGAGCGTCGGCCCGGCTGTCCGCAGCTCCTCGGGGCGCTGCTCGAACCGCTCTGGTAGCGCTCAGCATCCCCCTGCAGCGAATGCTGGGGAAGGGAAGAGCTCATCCCGAGCTCTTCCCAAAACAGCCCCTCCGTAGCCCCCGCCTGGCTGCGGCCGCAGGCTCCCGCGGGCTACAGCCGTCCCCTGGTATCCGTGTACGGACGGATGTCCGTCCCCCGGTGTCACCCAGCAGAGCCGGCCCCCCTTCGGTAGCCTGGCCTCGATCATCCATGCGGACAAATTAGTGATGCCCCTTGGAACCGCCCACTTGGTGAGGGGTTTCTATGAAGATCTTCAATGTCAGTGTTCTGGCAATAGTGAAAGAACCAAACGAACACGCCGACATATTACCATCAGCTTCACTTTTCTCCTTCCAGTGTGAACTCAGAGATTTTCGAAAGACTACATATAGAGACATAGAAAAATTGACAGGATATCCTGGGGTGTGTATTGAAGCTGCTCTGAATGAAAGAAGTTCATGATCTCATTATAAATGAATGATGGCATGTGCTGGGCATACTTTTCAGTGTTGCTGTTGACAAAGTTTACTGATGGTTTTATGATATGCTACTGAAAAGATGATTCTTATCTTTAAATTATAAAGTGCAGGTGATGTTCACATATAAAATGTAAATGCCAATTCACGTTATCTTTTAAAATACAATGAAGGCTGAGATACCAACATGTGAGGCTAGTACAGTTTTGTTTTAAGAGGCCTTCAATAGTTTTAGGAAGCCCAGAACTTTTTGTATTACAGGGTAGTCCCCCTTCCCTTTAAAGATCACTGCAATGATTCTTGTTAAGATATTTTCAGTATGCTTGCTTGCATTTTAGCATACTGTTTTTGGAGTTTTTTTCCTAGTAACCTGCTCTGAGAAGCCTAAAAAAAGAATAAAAACAAATCCTGATAAAACATGTCAAAATGAAATAGGCAAAGATACATGCAGTCTGAGTATAAGAACATCTAATAAATGACGTAAGCACGAAGCAGGGAAGGGATAACAGAAAGATAAAAATAGCTGTATACTAATTTTTAATCTCTCTAATGTTGGTGAAATTGAATAAAACCTGCTTGAGAACAGGTGACTCAGAGTTGGTAAAAATGACAAAGTCATGGTAAGAATTATGTGAAATTAATGCCAGACTCGGATCATTACTGTTTATTTTTCTAGTTTGCATTCTCTATGATGCATCACATTTTGCTTATTATTTTAACTTGCCACTTTCAGCTGTTACTCTGTCAGAATGAGGTAAGTATCTTGGAAATTTCAGTTAAGGGATTTGGTGGGGGAAAGCCCATGTAATTTGTCTTTCAATGGAATAATAAAATTGCAGGAAAAAAATCCAGTATATATCCAGAAGATTTCAGATACTGTTTTAAAGTATATAATGATTTAAAGTGGTAATTAAAGAAATTAATTTCATCATTTTTCTCTCAAAAGCCACTCCAATACTGTATTTCTAGTAGACGTACCTACATTGGTAATCAAATGGTCCATATGTTTGCTATTCTTTGAAATTCTTTGCAGTTGTAAATATTAACTAATTCCAGTGAAAGGAATAAGAGTAATTTCAAAGGATTTAGGCTAGAGATTGAAATTAACTTGTATGTTAGTAACAGAAGTTCTTACAGATGTAATTTTTGAATGAATATTCTTTCTGCAAGAGGTTGTTAAGAATAAGAGTAGTGATAAAGTAATCACAGTACTGGTAACTGTGATCTTTATAAGAATTTAAAGTCCTGCTTAAAGTTTGGTTGCTGACTTGCCTGTTCCTCTGCCAGAAATTTTCAACCAAATACAAGAGCTTCAGATTATCTTGGTTCTCAAAATTTTTATTTTTTTCTTTTTAGTTAGTGTCAGTAGCAGTGAAGAAAAATTGTTTAATGTTTTTCTGTGAGTTCACCTTGATAATATGGGTTGGTCTTTGTGATAATTCTTTTGGCTGTATAGGGAACTATAGACTGACACTGACACAACTAGCTTCTTAAGTTTTGTTTACGGGAGAATTGTAGCTGTGTGCATCTGTGTGGACCCATCTGGGATCTGTCACTCTTGTTAAAGTAATCTCAGTATTCCACACTTTCTTTTAACTTTAGAAGATGAACTGGCATGAAATGCTATCACCAATCTAGTGGTAAATGAGTTTCTTTATGTTCACCAAAGAGTGCAGTGGAGCTGGTGGGATGCTCCCCTTTTAGAGCTTACTGTCTTTGCAAGAGAATACATTGCTGCTTTCCTCTGCTCAGATTGATGTTGTGTGAAACAGCCACTTCTTGGTTCACTTCAGTGAGAGTACTGACCAAAACCAAATTTATCACCATCTGAGTCCCTCTCTCAGCATCCATCCAAGTGCAGCAAGAGAAAAGCATTGCAGCCTGCCTCAGAGGCTAGTACTTGTTGGACAAGCTAGGAGAGAATGAATTTCAGAATCCCAGCACTCTTAACAGATTCCTTGCTAATCTCAGCGGAGTTTTATTGCTTGCTGTTGAACCTGGATTAGGAAAGGATAGGTGTTCATGGATATACTACCACCAGTGTAGTATATCCTACTACTCTGCATGCAGTCACGTATCACACATGCAGGGAGAGAAGAGAGCAAGGGGCTCATTAGCACATTCATGCCTCTGATGATCTTAGAAAGTGCAGATTGATAATGATTTTATAGTACTCAGAAATATATTCTATAAGAGGGAGAGACTGGAACAGAGTAAATGTAAAAAAACATCATTAATAAGGAGTTAACCCTGTAGCGTCTTATGTTTCTCAATTTCAAGTTTTGTAAAACTTAAATTTCTGAGAAATTGTGCATTGAAGCATTTAAGTACACACTTCCATGCCTTTATTTCTGATGTATTGGAGCTGGAAGCAGCTAGTGGGAATTAATCTGATGCTGAATGCAAGCACCTCAGTCTCAAGTGGTATCAGTCTCTGATGCCTGTGAAGATTTAGCTCTATATTTTTCCCACTGAGAACCTGGATGTGCCAGAGATGCCTTTTGTAAGCTGTGTTTGACTCTGTAGGGGCACAGAAACACGATGTAGCTTCAACAAGGGCTTAGATCTCTTTGCTCTGCTCTTGTCTGGGTCTCCATGGAGGCTTGCAGCTCTTGAAAACAAACCTTGCTGCTCTTGCGTGTCACCCTCTGCTTTCCTTCTTCTGACTCAGAGTCTATGAAGTGATACTGAGGTGGTTCAGTTATCTGGAATCTCCTTGCCCAGATTACGTTAGGAGAGGTTGTGTGAGAGAAAATGAACTTCCTTTGAAGGAACTGTGCCTTCATGAGCTCACTCAGTATACTGATTTGACCTATGTTCTCCTCCTACTCCCAAACCCTCTTGTTTCCCACCTCTTCTATTTCTTGTTTCCCTGTTTGGGTAAACACCTGTTCTGTGTTTCATGTCACAGAACCTCGTCTTTTGTCTGGACCCTTCACCTTCATTGTGTGTTTAGACTCTGTCAGTCTCCTACTGTACCTTGCCCGTGGGCTGCTCTCCCGATGAGTGTCACCTTTATCATTTATTTTATTCAAAAGTGAAAAAGCAAAATCTCTTCAGAGTTGTTCTATTTACTAACAAAAAATGAACCTTAATTATTTGAGGGAAATAAACATCAGTGTCTTCATGCGACTTGTCAGGTCTTGACGCAATTAAAGGAGAGGGTAGAATGCTTGGTTGGTCTTTACCATTGCAACAGAATTGATCCCCTGCTGTGTCTTCAAATGGTGCAGAGGCTGGAAGCCTATGTGGTGCTTGTTGTAGATAACTGTGGTATCAGTTTATTATGTTTATGATCTTATATCACGAGATACATGTATATTATGAGATTGTAATTATGTTCATTGTATTAGCTTAGTGTTGTGTTCTGTGTTTCTACTGCTGTGATACACATATGCTGTCAATTTCAGTTTCATTGGGCTGTTTGTAATGCTTTGTCCACAAAAACTGCTGGGACTATGGTAGCTGTGTTGCCAGTGGTCAGTAATTAAAAAGCAATTGTTTTCCTTTCTGTTCTAGGCAATTGATGAGCCTCCCTATCTCACAGTGGGCACTGATGTCAGTGCGAAGTATAGAGGAGCCTTCTGTGAAGCCAAGATCAAGACAGCAAAAAGGCTTGTCAAAGTCAAGGTATGTGGTTTTCCTGCAAACACTTCTTTTGAGGGGGGGGGGTAAAAAAGTGATTAATGTTCACAATGGCACAATGTGAAACTTCTTAGTCTCAGGACAGCTAAGAGGCTGTCCTGTCTTTGGAGGCTGGCAGTACGGTCTTTGAAATAACAGTAAGCTTATTATTGTTGGGATGGGAGGGATTCCCCCACTCCCACACAAAGAAATATGTTCTGTTTCTGTCGTTACTTTGTCATCTGTGTGTTTTTGACCTTCGATGCCATAGGCTGACCTTAAAGTAATTGATTAAAATGTGACAAATGTAGGCTTACATATGGGAGAATATTACCAGAAAATAGCTAAGACTACTCAAAGTAGGCTTAATATGGTTGCTTTTACTTGAGGAGCACAGGTCACTGCCATTTAGCAGTGGCAACTAGATAATGCTTCAGGAATAAGCTGAAGCCCTTCTGCCTTCTGAAAAACACTTGGCATATTGAGGCCTACAGAATAGCAAGCAGTGTATCTCACCTAAGTTGGTGATCTCACCTAATCTCACCTGGTTAATGACTGAATCAATATAAGCCACATGCAGTACAAATAAAAATTCTGAAAAGGGATTGCAAGAGATAGATTTTAATATTCCTTGAAAATTTAAAGAATCATTTCTAGAAATAAAGAGAGCAATACACTGCAAAATGGCCATATATTTCTCTTGGGGTAATGTGTCCCTAAACACTTCTGATTTGGAAGGAGATACTATTTTTCTGCTTTGCCTCTTAACCTCGTACAGAAATATTACAGAGCAAGGATCAAAACCACCTAGAAAATACAAATTAGATTGTTGCTCTGCAAGAGTTATGGTGGCAGAATATTTTTCTTATATCTACTGTAAATTTAAGTGAAAAATGTGTGAAATGTGAGTGGTGATAACCTGATACAGAAGACTTTTGTATGCTGTAAACTATTTTGCTTTATTTGACTCTGCCCTCATGCTGTGGCTTATTTTTGCCTATAGCGTGTCTGAGGGAGAGAGCAAACACTCTCCATAAACCCTGGTGGGAAGGACTATTGTCACTTATTTGATAATAATGTTAAATACAACAAGAAGATTTTAGTCTGAAATCTGATGGAAGGGCAAATTAGTGGTCTTTTCATTTCATTAGTCAAAACTCTTAACAGCATCAGCTGGTCTATGCTTTACAATACCATTGGGTTTAATGGTTAACTATTGCTACTTAAGCTGTTAAGCATCAGTATTTAACTACAGGGATTGTGTTGTGCCTAGATCACTGAAATCTTAACATATTTCAGTTTTTTGGGGGACTTCCAGTCCACCTCCTTAGATGGCCACTTGCTATTTATTGTTCAGTGCTAAGTATTATCTTACGGGTTTATAAGTTGAAGTTTGGTCACTGCAAGGTTTGCAGAAAGATCTTGACATGAAATGGAGTTTTTCTATAAATTGTTTATGGATATTTTGTACAAAGCCCTCTGGATTCAGGTGTGTGTGGGGGATGTGTGTTCACTGTTACTGTCTCACTTAAGGCAGTTCAGGCACAGTTCTGTTGTTGCTTTGTAGAGTAATGTGATTTGTGGTTGAGATTTTTGTAAGTGCTGTAACAATATCTGTTTACATTGTTTTTTCTCCACTAGGAATGTGTATTCTTTAAACTTAACAGTGGCCCTCTGATTTTCTCTGAAAATCTGTTTAGCTCTTTCTGGCACATGCATACTTCCCCCAGTATTAGCTCTAACAAAGATTCTCATTATCAGGTGTGCTTTGTCTGGAATTTTGGTCATTTATCTTCTGCATTATTTTTTTCACTTGCTGAATGGGTTTCTTTTGGCCCCAATATATGTTTTATGCCTTAGTCTTCTAGAACTAGTAGAGGAGAAGGAAAGTAACTTAACTTCATACTGTCAATTTTAGTGTAAAGCATTCATTTAAGTTTTATAGCTAGATGTTCTGCTGAGAAAGTAGGATGCCAACAAAATTCTTTCAATATGGAGTATTGTAATCTTCTGACAAGTAAAATACGTTTAATTGTGTCTCCTTTTACCTACCTGCTTCTTCTTTTGAATTCTGCTTCCTAGAATATTTTGAGGAGATACCTTCCCGATAACTTTCTCATCACCAGCATAATTTAATAACTTAATTCAATTTAATGGAGATGCTGTGTACTTATAATTGCAGTGTCAGTAGGTACTGTATTTCACGATTCAGTTTTTGGCAAATTCTGTACATGGTACGGAATTCTACAGTAACAAATAACAGCATTGCACACTTGGTCGTGGAAAGCATTAAAACTTCAGATTTGCCTGGGATTTTCAAAAGTGTTGAAGGCAGTACAGATTTGACTCAAGGGCAAGACTTTGGGTGTTACAAGAGTGTTAGTCTGCTTTATCAGATCTGTTACAGCTTTTTTAAGAGAGTTATTTAAGCCAGTTTATTTTGGCAGCGTCTCCTAAAACAATTAGCAGCGTCATCTACCACCACTTGCATTTGGGCACTCTGCACGGAGGTTTCAGAAGAAACTGTTTTCTGTGTAGGTCTTTATTAAACAGAAATAAGAAAAGCTTCTGCTGTAAAAGGACTTACTAGGACTATCTTTTCAGGATGGTGAAGAAAAAAGAAATTCCAGCTGAGACTAACCAAGTTGATGGTGTGCTGCATGTCTTAATCTTTTGCCTGAGACAGGAAGGTTCCACACTGTTAAATACTTTGGGAATTAAAACCCACAACTAGTAAATACTGACATCACTTTTCTCAGCTTCAAGAAAGGCCAGCAGTGTCACACTGAGTTTGGAGTTTGAATATTTCTGTTAATAACCAGTATTTTTTGAGCACATATGAGTATCTCAAGAAGCAAAAACTGTTGGTATCAAAACTCTCCCCCCGCAAAGAGTCAAAGCCCCAAGATCTGTTTAAAAAGACAAACCATTCTGGAATACACAGTAGCAATTTGCTTTGTTTACCTTTCATCAGAGTACATTGTGGCTGCCTCATGGTTCTGGATAGAGTTCCTTTTTGCTGCAAAATACAGTTAAGATAACTACAGAAAGTAAATAAAAACAGATGTCTCTAAATCAGAATTGATATACTGAGTATTTGATACGAGCCACTAGTGACCCTAGGTTTCAGATTATTTTGCACCTTAACTGAACTTTGGCTTTCTAGATAAATTCCCCCAAAGAGAGAATTAAATACCTGTATCTGTCAGGATGAAGTTCAGAAGAGTAGTCTTTGCTCGGCTAGTTCCTAGCCTGAATCCTTTGTCCGCCTCTTGGTTACACAGTATGCTTTTGTCTGTGTGGTGGACAGAAAGTACTTGCCCTCGGTAGGTGCAGGTCTAAAAAAGAACTTACTCTCACAACTGTATGTGTTGCTGTAGTTCTCACAGAAGGTAAACAAGATGACTGTTTCATTAGGTAGCACCTGGAAGGCAGTGTAGCATTTTAGTACATTTGTTTTCTAATCAGTCAAGATAGATTGTCCTTAGTCCTGGTTGTTGGTGCTGTTCTTGGCAAAACTCCTTAAAATCTCCTCTCTGAGAAGGCTATTGTAGGAGAGTTGGTGTTAGAGAACACTGTGGTTCTGAAGGAAGTTTTGCTGTTGCTGTGTGCTACAGTGAAGCTCTCAACAGCAGTGAGAACGTGTTCTTGGGCACACTTGTGAAACAAGTCCTGAGATTTGATGTGGGATTGCTGTAGTTGAGAGTTACTGTTACACAGCTGGATCTCATGTTACATTCTTACTTATTTCAAATACTCAGTAAAACATTATATACTTACATAAAAAGAGTGTGTTTTGGTGAACATCAGAACGTCATTTATGTGTGTTAATAAATGTACATAGGTACATAAAATGTAATGACAGGATTTTCTCAGTTTCCTATAATTTAAAAACCAGAGTGAAAATAAAACTTCAGATGTAATTGATAGGAGGATCCTATGACTTTCAGTGTAACCAAGTTAATTGTGAATGAAATGAAAGGTGAACATCTATAGCATCTGGTACAGATAGCTTAATCATACATTTGAATTTCCAGACCAATTTTTTTTCTGAGGACACAGTGTGTAGATTAAAGACAACAGCCTTTGTATCTTTATGGGAATGACAGAGGGAAATACCTTGGAAATATTTACAGGATTTACTTACTCCAGTTTTGAAGGATTGAAGTTAGCTGTTTTTACATTTCCTTCCAATTAACTCTGTGTGTAGGCTAGACTGACATTAACTGAAAGCCTGTTTGAGTTGCTCATTTTGTTTAGTCGACAGCAGTGTCCTGTATTTGTGTGAGTCTTTCAACCATGAGGGGAAAAATGCACTTTTATCAGCAAAAGATAAAGGTGCTAAAACCATTTGATTTCAAAGCATTGAAATATCAGTGTTTCTTTAAAGTTGTACTCAGACGTCTTGAAACTTTCTCCTTTCTTGCTGTGGTATTAGAGAAGTTCAAATCATTTAAGAGAACTGCAGAGATAATTTT
Source organism: Corvus moneduloides (assembly GCF_009650955.1). Lineage (NCBI taxonomy): Eukaryota > Metazoa > Chordata > Aves > Passeriformes > Corvidae > Corvus > Corvus moneduloides. The sequence goes on from NC_045478.1 coordinate 76,677,948, forward strand.
GAGCCATTAGACAATTTTGTTATACTCATCCGTCATTTCCTTTAGAGATAATGATTCTATTGTGATGGATGAAAAATATTTTAGAAGTTTTGATAACTAGCCCCTCATGTTTCCAAAATATATGAATAAAACAGCTTTCAGCAAGTGGAATGGTTATGGTGACTAATTGTAAAATGAGAGTAAGAGAAGGGCTATTGATGTTTGCATGTGCTTATGCTGCTCAATTGTATCAAGTGATTGTCAGTTGAATTATATTTTTTAGGTAACCTTTAGGCATGATTCTTCAACAGTGGAAGTCCAAGATGACCACATAAAGGGTCCCTTAAAGGTAATAAATCTGGTTTATATCTTGCTAATGCTTTGAAAAACTTTTTTTTTTTGCAATATTTGACATAAATGTGCATATATGGTATGGGATGAGAGTAGAAGGTTCAACTTATTACACAGGCTTGATGTGATCACAAAGCATAAAAGGTAATGCTGCAAAGTTAGAGAGAGTATACTCTTCATGTTAGCTTTTTTTCTTTGTGGTTAAAGGGGATGCAGCACAGGCTGGTGCAAGCTTCTTTGTTCTTTATGCCTTAAAGCTAAGAATTATGGCTGGTGCTGATTTTTAGTCACTGTTCCTTTGGAGAACTCAGCTGGAGGATTTGATGGGAAAACTCTTATACAAGAGAATGACATCACTCAAATTGGTTCTTGTTCCCCACCTGCTGGCAGGAAATAATCTGCTCAGTTAGTTGGCTTATTTTAAAGGAATGAAAAAAGAAGTTTGAGCAATACAAGTATATTCAAGTGAAACTGGAAAAAACGTGTTATATTTAGCATAGAATAGGTTAGAAATTATCTCTGTTTTCTAATACAAAGGTGTTGATTTCATTGCCTGTTTTAGAAACTCTCCAGTGCTAAGTGAGTTCTGTATTTTAGGTAGGAACTGTTGTGGAAGTGAAGAATCCAGATGGAACATATCAGGAAGCAGTTATCAACAAATTAACAGATGCAAGTTGGTATACTGTAGGTAAGAAAAATATTTATGTATTTGAATAAAACTCTTGACTTAAAAATGTGCCTGTGACCTGGCCATGTTCTAAGCATGGTGAGAGAGATTTTTTGGAGGGAGATGCTTAGGTATTCAGAGTTTTTATGAAAAACCCTTAAAAATAAACTTCTTATATTAGGGTTTTATAAGAAGCTGTCCACCTTACAATGTGAAATTGGGACACCAAATAAAGACCTAGTGAATTTCTCTATAATTGGTGACTGCTCCTTAGGTATTTAATATACTCTTGTTAAATATTCTGAGGCAAAGTATGCTGTCACACATCCTTAAAAAAAAGCAAGGAAGTGCTTTTAAAACGCAAACTGCAACACCTGCTTTTCCCTACTCCCAGACTTAGCCCTTACAACAGCTGCTGTTAAAATACACATAGCTTGTTATAATGTGATATTTCAGATGTTAGATAATATATCCACATGCTCTATAGCAAATATAGGGTGGGGATTTTAAAGATTTATATGCAGGAAGTGTATTGATTCTTGAGAAACTACATAACCCTCTCCTGGGTGGATATGGGAAGATGAAGACTAAGTCTTGAAAGGACTTTAGCAAGACTTAGTTCTTTTGAGATATGGTTTGTTGTTAATCAAGTGATGTTGAACAACTAGGGAAAGACTTTACTTTCCCTAGTTATAGTCCTTTCAGAAGGGAATAGAGCTCTAAATTTAGATAAGACCTTACAGATAAGTGTTGAAGAAAATATGTCTGTTTTCCTGTTGGAGAGGTAGAGTCTATTAGTAAAGGAGAGAGTGTGTTAGGATGGGGTGAAACATAAGGTACGAAGACAAGAATTAACATTACAGGTAGTGTTTTGATAATAAATACAGAAGTGGATCAGATACGGGAGCTTTTAAGAAGCAAATTGTATAGCTGGTGTTAGAACTGTGGTGTATGTCTATGTTTGTGTTTCTGAGAAAGTGTGATGTTAGCAGATCAGCAAGAAGAATAAGATAGGAATCCATGCAGATTAAATTTTGAAGGTAGATGTCATGGAGTTGCAGTCAAAGTAGATATCTGTAAAAAATCAGGAACTTAGGAAATAGGAAGAAGTATGGGTTTCACTCTATGCTCTTGTATTTTGTAGATAAAAGCAGACAAAAGCATGTTGACCTTGCAGAATTGGTAAAAGCAGCACAGCTGCTGGCAGTGTAGCAGACTTTGATAGAGAATTGACTCTAGCTGTGGATGATTAGAATAATCTTTGTCAGGAGGGTGAGTGGAATGAGAGGGAAATTTTCTTCACTGACAGTGATTGCTTTGCGGATCTGAGTGAAAGCCTTACTGTAAGATATAGTTGCTGTTTACCAGATTCCAGAATTGGCACACATCTTAACAAGCAGCTACTTAATGTTGTCCTAGCACTTGCTGAGAAACATCTAATTATTTGCACTTTTAATGATTTTGTGAATAAAATTGCTATGATTTGGTTAAAAACTTCGTGAAGGCATAGATCGATCTAAAGTAGTACCTTTCCAGAAGTTACTTAAGACTAGATATGCCATTGCAGCAGTGTCTGGAGAGGGATAACTCTTTGACGGCTGCTTTAGACCTCTTTTAACACTGAAGTATGGGCAAAGTTGCTTTGAGCATCCCTGTGTGTCTTGTGTTCATAAGGTGTTGTCTGAATTGAAATTGTACATCGATTTGCTTACATGTTTGGGTTTTTTTTGGTGCTACTGCTTTCCTATCAAAGAACAACAAGAACTAAATTAAATTTTTATAAAAATCCAACTGTTATAGTCTTTTAAAACTAGTATAGCACTGTGTGTATATATATATGCATAAAACTTGTAAATATAATAGGCATACATACATAGATATATATTTATACACACATACGCATACATACATATATACATAAGTGTTTAGTTTTGCCTGCCCTGTAAAAATTCCTCAGAGAGCTCAAGGTACTTCAGTCCTGGTAACTAGATACTGTTTTGTCATTCATATAAATGTCTCTTAAAGTCTGTGTTTACTATGAAGGGGGGAAGAAAATTGCAGGATTATTTGCTTTACTAAAAATGCAGAATTATGCATGTTCAAAAGTAGTCTTACCCTCTTCTGCACTTTTTTGTCATTACATTGCTTTTTCATAGTATTCAAAGTGGTTTTAGTTGCATTAAGTTGTCTCTTTTCTTCCCCATGTTCCAGCTTTTTTCTTGCTGTTTCAGAATGTGTGGTTTTAAATGCATTACACTACTGTATGCCTGCTCAGTAGATTGTTTTCAGGATGTTCCAATAGATCAGAATGTCATACTCATTAAGCCATATGTGCTCTGCTGGCCACATAAGTCTTTCAGGGAGGTCAAGCTTTTCTTCTGAAAGTATTCATGTTACGGAACAAGATTAAGATTCCCTCTGGCAGGGAAGAGGCCGCAAGCAGATTACCACATAGGACATATTATGTGGCTACCTACCTAGCTCTGAATAGGTTTACCACTGCTGTAGCCAGCTTATCTCCTGAAGTGGATAAATTTTTTAATCTCTCTTTATGTAAGGAGACTGTTATGTTAATTAATAAAACTGGATTAGGAGCCTGCTGACTTCACTTAACCAAAGGGGGGCTTAATTATGTGTTGACCATCTGAGATGCAGTTCCAAATCTACATGGTTTGTGTGCAGTTCTTGCCATTGATACTTTCCAACAAATTTTGAAGTGACAGATGTGCATCTCTAAGTGATACTTTACCACAGTTGAACAGTGTTCAACAATTACTGTAGTCTGTAATACAAGATGGGGAATTGTAGTTAGAGGGGGAAATTTCTTCATCAACAGTACTCAATTTTATGTATTGATGAAAAATTCTCAGAGCTAGATAAAAGGTTCTTTAATATCAAGTAAATACTGGTCAAGAATTTTGATGTACCTTGTTGCTTTTCGTATATTTTTATTTAAATCAGTAAATATTGAAGAGTAGAACACCCTCCATCTCAAAGAAGGAAATGGCTAAAATTGATCTCTCTAATCTTGCTGGTCAACAGCCATTCTCCTAGCACTGTTGTTTTGATCTGTTGATGGACAGAGGAGGATGTTTAAATGAAGGTGAAAGAGACATGTTAAGTTGCTGAAACTTCTATTTTTTTAATGTAATATTTTAATGTTATCTTGGGGTTACTTCTGCACCCACAAAAGTCTTCAAGATCACCGCTGTGTTGGGAGCAAGAATATAATTATTATCACTGCTCAAGAGGGAAGAAGAGATCAATTCTTGTCTCACTGAACAGCGCAAGCAAAGCCTAAGAGTCAAAATTTGTCACCAGGTTTTCATCTGCTAAGTACCTGCAGAAGACTTGACAAAAGGTTACTTTTTGTATGACCAGTTTATCAGGTTCTGAAGACCCCACCTTAAATGTATGCAGTGCATTTCAGGATTCTAAGGGACAGTGTATGTAGCTGAATGGACTGTATTATGAACTTGTTTCCAGTTGACCTAGTGATAGCAGAGAGAGCAAAAAGTCTAGAAACTGGGAGCTCCACAGTTCTGTAATGTACAGCTGGTTTTGGTGATTGTCAGCATTTTGGCTATTGTCATCTTCCTTAGGCTGATATCACTGTTGTTTTGTAGCGTAGTTGCATGAAATCAGTAGAGAAGGACATTGAACTTCCATACAACATTAAATTGCAACTTTTTTCTATAAATACCCATTTATATTTCTCCATGGTAAGCAGAGCTTCCACTTGAATATCATAGGAGTTCTGGTTGTGTAATTAAGTTCTTTAAAAATTGTAAATGTTAGAAGAGTAGTTTTTGAATTCTAGTGTGTTGAATTTAATTTTGTGTCCCAATCCATGAGTTGTCTGCTTGACTACTGATTACTCAAGATTCCTTTTAAGGTATGCAAGTGTGAAGTAGCTATGGTGAGAGAGCAGCTTATGTATTTGGTCAATCTGTGAAGTGCTTTATTGGATCTGCAGTGTTACTTGGGCAAAGGTTTGTCCTAGGAGTTGACTACAGAAATATATATCCCATTCTTTCTGACATATGAATGAATTGCTTATTAATATCCTGAGTTAAAAAGAAATGTTTTCTTTCCTCACTTCTTATCTGGTGACAGTATTTGATGATGGTGATGAGAAGACTCTGAGACGCTCTTCCTTGTGTTTAAAAGGAGAAAGACATTTTGCTGAAAGTGAGGTAATTGAAGAGTTTTTATATTACAACTTTTTATTTAGAAAAATTTAAAAGTGATACTTTTATTACCTCCGTTTTTAGTACATTATGTGTATCCATGCTACTAAAAATTTGGGTTATGCAAAGTATGGTCCACAGGGTCTGCTTATTCTTTTTTAAAATCAAGAAATACAATTAGATTTCACCAAACTGTAAGTTAAGAAACAAAATCAGGATTTAATCTTTTTCATTTTTATATTATTGATAATTCATAGATTGTAGATCACACATAAAACCTGCGATCACACAACTACTTCACATTGTATAAAAAATTATTTGTACTTATTAGTCAGGAAAAAAACCACAACATAGCTATAACATAAAAAACTAATGTACATGTTCCCACATAATTAAGTTCTGCTGCATTTTGATGGTCAAATCTGATTTGTAATAGTTGATGAAAGATAAATGCTTTTCTTTTAAAAGACCAGTAGTAAGTTGCTGTTACTTGTTTATTTGACAACAGCTACCAGTATTTTGAAGCTGGCTCATGTCTTAGAGGTGACTTGCACATTAAAGTATGCAAACATTTGTAGCACATTTCAAATTGGAATTTCAGAATGAGGGCTGGTTATTCCTTCATATTATGTAAGACAGTCTGGACAGACAGGCAGATTTATGTAAACATGTTTGTTTTTTGGACAGCTACTGAGGATGGGTTTTTTTGCTCTACATAAGTATGCTGTTATTGTTGTAGTCAGCTGAGTCTGTTGTTTGCGTACTGCATTCTTGTGAAGATTTGGATATCTTCTAGAATCCTAAATCAGGATGTATTAAGAGTTTCCACCATGTAAAGGTGGGAGCCTAATTAGATGCCTAAATCTAGATTCAGATAGAAATGATATTATTTTAAAGATTGTGGTGTTCCTTCAGTTAGTTCTTTGTTACTAATGGTCAGCACAACTGAAGGTTATATTTCTTCTGTTCCATAAATACTATTTTAATATGGTTTCAGCAGTATTACCTTAGACTACATGGGTTGAAAATTTTGGTCTGCATCTATTGCTTTGTGACCTGTTTGGCTGAGTGGGAATAATTTGGATTATTTTGTCAGATTCAAGGAAACCGTACATTCAGATGACTGCTACTTCTTATTTTATCATCTTTTTTATCATCTAAGCTTTTGATGTTTTGCCAGAAGTCACTGATTTGCAATTCACTGTCACCAGCTCTGAATGAAACATGTTGTACTTTTCTAATAATTACCTTGTGATTGCACACCTACTCAGCAGGGAAAATTGAGTCTCAAATTTCATTTGTAATTAGGCCAGTGCCCCACAGTTGTCTTGTTCTGATACTGCTTCCCAAGTGTGTGATGTAGAATCTTTTAGGATGTCCACCACACTTGGAAGTAGTCGTACATTTATTTTTAGATTCTAAAAAACCAGTTTTATTGTCCCTAAGTCAGTTCTCTCTGAGACAGAATACTTTTGAGATTCTTGTCAGTGTTACACGTTGAAAAATTCATACATGGCAAAGAAGTTCAAATCAGAGGACTATATTTAATTTGGAAGGCTTTCTGCCTTCTTTCAAAGAAAAATAATAAGTGGCTGTACAAAAAATTCTTGTGTACCAGGAGCCATTGAATCTGGAATGGTTATCATTTAAACAGTTAACAGCAGGCTTAAGGAAAGAAGATTCTTCATGTTCATGAATTCCTTCTGTTGGAGCATTCTCCCTGAAGAGGGAAAGTTCTTTCTCTCCCTCTCTTTTTGTTTTGATGCTGATAAAGCATCAGTTAGCACCCTCCCAATTATCAGTATAGCAGCCTCTTTAAAATTGTTTTAGAATCTCTCTCACATACCAAAGTATGAATTACTAACAAAAAATATAATTGTCATGTTTGCTGCTATTGAGTGATCTTGCAATTTCATTTCAAAGGGCACCTTTGTTCATTTTTAAGTAGATGGTTCAGTATTTAGTCTAATGATAGGATAGGCAGAAAATTAATCTGGTAGAGATGGAAGATCCCAGGTGTGCAGAATAGCTGATACTTATTTCTCTGTGTTTTAATGGTCCAAAGGCAGGACTTCTGGGAAGAATTGTCTGTGTATGTTGGACAAAAGCTAATTATTCAGAGGTGCAGAGAAAGTGTTGAAAAAAACTGCAAAACAAAACGTATTTCTTTTTAAAAATCTAAGCATGACATATATGATGTACTTCTGTATTTCTTTTGTAATGAGAAAGTCTCTATTGACAAAAATTACTTCAGTGAAGCAGGTGGTTTGGAGTAACTTATGCCAGGTTTTTCTTATGTATACGTGTATGTATTTTTTCATTTCAACAGACATTAGATCAGCTTCCACTCACCAATCCTGAACACTTTGGGACTCCTGTTATTGGAAAGAAAACAAACAGGGGAAGGAGATCCAATCATATGTAAGCTAAATATTTTGATATCTGTGCTGTGTGTATGCAATTCTGAAGCTTTCAGTGTGTGTCAAGTTTTATTATTTGTATGTTCGGCTTCTCTTATTAAAAGAAATGGAGGCTGGATGGAAAGTATTGTTTAGCACTCAGTTTGAAAGTCAGATTCATGTGTATTATTGTGTGCAAGCATTTCAAGTTTTCATGTAATCAATATTTAAAATAGTACCAGGTATAGGCAAGAGCTTTTTCTTGGTTTCATTAAGTAAAAAAAAAGGGGTCATCCCAAATGGAAACGTGATGTTAAATTATATTGAGAAACATCTCTGTAGTGTTGCAAATGTATTGGACTTGAGCTAAAATCATTGCAATGCAGTTTCTTTGTCCAGCTGATATGAAGTCTTTGTGGAAGGTCCCAGAATCTTCCTACAGACCTTTGGTTTCTCAGTACAGGGTCTCTGAAGGGCTTTTAGAAATAGGTGTACAGTATAACAGAATTACAGAATGCATCAGGTTGGGAAGGACCATGGGGGACATCTGGTCCAAGCTCCCTGCTCGAGCAGGGTCATCCCAGAGCACATGGCACAGGATTGTATCCAGGTGGTTCTTGAATATCTCCAGTGAGGGAGACTCCACAACCTCTTTGGATAATCTGTTCCAGTGCTTGGTCACCTGCCCAGTGAAGAAGTTCTTCCTCATATCCAGGTGGAACTTCCTGTGCAACAGTTTCTTCCCACTGCTTCCAGTATAGTTTGCAACAAACTTACTGATACAAAAACAAAGTTCAGGATTTCCTAGGTGCCAAAATTCTTGGTAGCTGTGGCCTTGATAAACGAGTGTTAAGTTATCCAGTGCCTATTCTTTGTTGTTTGTGGGTGGGTTGTGAGGTTTTTGTGTGTTTGTGGGGGGGTTTATGTGCGGTTCTTTGCTTGTTTGCTTAAAATTTTTAGGTGTAGTGGTTTTCATGCTTGGATTATCTTTTTGTGCTTTTTGGTAGCTTGAAATAAATGTTGCCCTGTATATGCAGAGGTGCTATAAATTTACTCAGAAAATTGTTGAGTTACTGATTTGTGAGGAAATGAAAGAAAAAGCTGAAAAAAGCTGGCATTACGACAAAGAATGTGATTGTAGCATCTTTGGTGTCTCTGACTGGGTTGTACAGGACATTATTATGTCAGAAGCAACACACTTAACTTATGATTAATACTGAGTTAACTGAGTTAAAAGGCAGTTATGCCAGTGTCTGTGCAATTTGAGTTAGGAAGTAGTATCTCCAAAATAAATTTTGGCTTTCTCTTTAGTCTTTGACTTTTTTCTTTTCCTGCAAGAGATTCTTGAGCCCCAGAAAGCAGTCTGAAAGACTTTCATATATTTTAAAAGAACCATTACTTTAAAAAAAAAGAATATTGAAGGAAAAAGAAATAAACCAAAACAATGCTAAACCAAAACAATTATCATCACTGGAAATAACATAAAATTAAGGTGGGGAGAAGAAAATTCTCCTTAGACTGTGTACATCAGTTGCCTTCTGTTACACAAATGGTAACTGTGAGATTTTTGTTAATACTGAATTTTGTACTCAAAAGCAGTTATGTGACAAATGGAAGATAGCTTTTAAAATAATGGTGGTTGTGCTCATTAAAGGTGCTGTGTATTTTCTGAGAATTAACCTTCGAAGTGAATATTAAAAAAAGATGCATAGAGAGCATCGGAAGTGATTTTTTTGTTTGTTTGTTAATCAGTTGCAAGTAATTGTAATTGGAGTAGTGTTGTACATTTAGACTCCTCAAATGGCTAAAACCAGGTGCAACTTTGTATTTGAACAGTAAAGACAATGGACAGAAGCTTTTTAAACAAAAATGTATTTACACCTTGGCCCCATCTACTTACATTCCAACACTTCATTCAGTGTGAAATTGAAACAGCCATAGAAATGCTTCACTGCACATCTTCAAAGAACTGTTTAAGGATAAATAGACTTACTCTTTGTTATTCATCTTTGTATCTGATGTTTCTTCTTCAAAGATTTGTCCTTTCTCAAAAAAGCTTTCCATTCTGTGTGGTTGTTAAAGTAAAAGCTTAGAGAGATTAAGAGGAAAAACCAAAAGAGTTTAGCTTAACATTGGTCCAAAACTACAACTGCAACAGTATTTTTGAACAGCGTTTCTGTAGGGCAGAATGGTTTCACTTTGAATGCACCCTGACAGTACATTTCTCTTCTTCCATATGGATGCATGGTGGTGTTTTGTATGGGTTTTGCATGTACTACTAGTAAATGTGCATTTCTGAGTTTGTAATGTTTGAATTGTTACTATAATATAATTATAAGTACTTTATTCATTTTCATGCCAAAACACCCAACAGGCAATTCAAGTCACTGTTATTTATGCCTCTTTGACAATTAGCTTTGGATCTCCTGTAATTATAATAAGCAAGTTTTGAATAGTTGAGTTTTAAGTCTCTTTCTGTTGTTTAGTCCCGAAGAAGAATCTTCATCCTCTTCCAGCGATGAGGATGAAGATGATAGGAAACAAAGTGATGAGTTATTAGGAAAAGTTGTGTGCGTGGACTGCTTCAGTGTGGATAAGAAGAAAGCTCTGTGGTTTCCAGCCTTGGTAAGAGTTTCATCTTTATTATAATTGAGCACAGTTTCATCTTTATTAAAATTTTGTCATTTTCCAGGCACCAAAGAAGGGTGTGGGTTTCATTTTGTCATTTTTTATTAGAACTTAGTATGTTTTTTCGAATTGGACTTCACCATAATAGTCAAAGGAATATCTAGATGTGTTTGTTTAAAAAAGAGAATTGCTAACATGGCCTTAGTTTTTCCAAACAGCCAGAGCTTGTTGACCTAATTCTAGCTCAGCAGTGCGTTCAGTGCATTTGGACTAAAATTTCAGGGCTTTTTTTTCTAGGCTATTGCATGTCAATTTTCCAAAGTACTGAGTTTTATCAAGGAAGGAAATATAAAGTAAAAAGAGAGGGAAAGTTTAGTGATTACATAGACATGATTTTTCAACATTCAATATAAACACATTTGATAATGAAATCAAATATTTTTTTCTTGATCACTACAGTATGTAGTGGAAAATGGCCAATAAATTTACTTTAAAATTACATTGTAGCCTTTCAGTACCAGTATTTTTTCTCTTCCTTTATTCTGGCTTAAAGACACTTTTTAAGAAATAAACTTCTAAAAAAATATCACAGCTAGTCAGTCTAGTGATTGCATGTAGACTCACTGATTGATGTTTTTGGAAATTAATATACCAGTACCATGCTTTTTAATTTTTATTTTATTTTTTAATTGTAAATATTTGATTGATTCCTCCCTGACAATGAAAGCTTAACATGTTTATCCAATTTCAGGGAGACTTGTGCTCCGCTTTTGAAAAGATACCATACAGTAACATTTAACTCTTCTTAGTGTGTGCAGTAGCTCTCAATTGCAGCTTTCTGCTTGTAACCTGCTGTGTCTTGTAGTGTAGCCCAGCAGCTTTCCAGCAGGAATTCTTTTGGAGCAGTTGGTGGAAGAGAAGAAGTCACTGAAATCTTTTTTACAAGGGAGAGGGCAGAATGTACAGCAAGGAGATACCATGTTTACAGCAGATAGCTTTAAGTGAAGTTTTCAATGATAAACCAGAAAAATGGAGATGTTTCTTTGCTGAAAGGTGTCATCAAGATGATGCAATATCACCTGCCTCACTGTTCCCTCAGAGAAGTGGTCAGTGAAACTGGCTTGAGAGGTTTTGTGTCTCACTGTTGGGTTTGCCTTTCTGGTCATGCCCATGACAGGTACCAGTTTCCATGGCATACTCTCTGAGAATTGTTGCTTCTGCTCCAAAGATGTACTAAAGATACACAATTATTTCTCTGGCTTTCTTTGGAAGACTGGAAGCTTGTTCTTCATGGAAAGCTTCCTGCAATAAATGAAAAGCAGGGGGATAAAGTTTGAGGGTGAAGCTTAACTCTGAAGCATCTTATCCTAGCTTAACTCTTACTTTAGTAATCAGGTTTATAGCTCTGCAAATAAACATCATATTGCATTTAACGAGAAAAGATGTGCCAAAGAATGAATGTATGCCCCAAATAGCTGCCTTGTTTGGTTTGGTTTGGTTTTCTTTGTTATAATTCCCTCCCCAGTAACAATGCCTCTTGGCTTTTTTACCTTGTAAGCAGGTTACCTCTACTGTATCAACGAAGTAATCTTATCTTATTACTGATAAATTTTGCATAAACTTTGTATTATGGTAATTGTAATTACATGAATAATGAAATGAAAATTCGGGTTTAATGTGCTGAAGAATGTGTATCTCAGCATTATTTCTTATTAATGATACTTGTACAGATACTTTGTGTATAAGCACAGAGGACATTGCACAAGTTTATTATGTGAAAACAAGTTCAGGGATTAGTGTAAACCTTTACAGCAAGTAACAATTAAGATTAGTAGTGGAAACTGAGTACTTTAGATATCAGGCCTCTAACCAGATAGATTATCACTTACAAATTTGAAACTGTAGAGGTCTAAATTTGGTAAAAATTATTCTGAGGACTCAGTGATTGACTACATTGTTTTAATCCGGCATACCTGTTTGGGTTGGTGGGGTTTTGTTTGTTTGTTCATTTGTTTTTATTAGTTCTGTGGGGAGGGGGTGAGTGCAGTGACTAATTGGAATTGTAAAAGGACCTGACAGTTGCTGCTTATGTCAAAGAGTGTGATTTAGTAAGCCTTATAGCATTGCTTAGTTTTAATGTGTAGTTAAAGGCTTTTGAAAGGTGCAGTGACGAAATCTGCCTGCAGCATTTTCAGAAAATTGAGTTTACGCAGGATCATCTCTTTCATCCTTCTATGACTCCAATGAAGTTTGTTTTGCAAGGAAATTGAGAAAACTCGATTCAGGCAAAATTGAGGTGATGTTGCTTGATGTAAAGGCACTAGATGAGGTTGTGGTAAGATGTTTTCCAAGCTCTGAATGGATTTTTGACTACTAAGATCTTGATGCTTCTAGAAAACCAGCAGCTAAAGCCTGTAGGGCCTTTCTCCATCTTTAAAGAGCTAGGAGTTTGCACTTGTCAGTTTAAAATAGAGGATGGTAATCATTGTCTTTTGCCTTGACATTGCAAAATATATCTCAAGTTGAATTTCAGTTTAAAAGTTGTAGTTTTCTGAAGTAATTTCATTGTAGACTGTAGAATGCACTGCATTTCGAACTTGGTCTGTTAAATTTTGTTTCTTTTGAGTAACACATTTAGCCTGTGCTTTGTGATACGTAACTCTATTTCCAAATCTCTTGGAGCTTTTGACTTTAGCTCCTAAAATGCTGCATGACTGGTGACCTATGCAAGGAGGAAAAAACCCAACTTTTGCCACACAGTATGTTTGTATTTGGTGGAAAATTAGGACTTAAGGCAACAGTTGGTGTGAGAGAGAAGAGATATTTACCTGTGCTAACTTACAGCTACAGTCATCTGCTGCTCTTTAAGGTTTTATAGCAGCCGGAACTTAACTAACTTTCAGGGAACTATACTCATTATGAGACAAGACATGAGTGATAGAGAGGGGTTCCTTTTCTGTTTTATCTCTCTGCCAATTATATATATAAAAATAAAATTTTAAAAATTAAATTCTTGAAGCTTTTTGATTTGTGACTACAAAACTTAAATAGCTTTTAAAATTGCAACAAATAATTCTTATGTTGTCTCAGGGCTCGACTTGATTAGTCTATTTCTTGACTATCATAACACTTGTACTTGAGGTGCTCTTCTCTCCAAGGGAGATTACTTGTAAGTCTTCCCTTATAAAATTTCATAAATCCTGTTAGCTTTTGGTTTTGACACTGTGTGTGATTACATCCTTGCCATTTCCAGAAGTTTTTGAGAAGTAGTCTCTAACTCAGGTGGCAGCACTTGCTGGAATTTCTGTCCTTTTGGGATGAGGAGTGGAATAAGCTGTAGAGGCATGACGGATACTTATTTTTTGTCAGAATGCTATTCTTATGTTTCTGGCAGCAGCCGTCAGTTTCCCTCTAGGAGTGAGCATGATCTCATGCATTCAGTAATTTCAGGAGGTCATCATTCCTGTGTTTTGAGGGATCTCACTTGCTCTCATCTCAGTGTTGCCAACAAGAAATGAGCACAAAAGCTTTTAGAGAGGCACTGGTATTTACTATTACTCTCTTGTTTTAGCTTTTTCTCTCTAAACTTTGCAATTGTAATATCTTTGCAGGTGGTTTGTCCAGATTGTAGTGATGATATTGCGGTGAAAAAAGACAATATTCTTGTTCGCTCATTCAAGGATGGCAAATTGTGAGTAGGAATGTAGAGGTTGATAATGGAATGAAATTTATGAAAGTGAAGGGTAGTATGAGATGTGTTGGGTATAGTATTAATAACATCAGTAAGTTCCTGCCAAGATTTTTCTAATGTTTAAAAAACTGTTAACAGCCTCATTGTGATGAAATTAGTCTTGAACTTTGTCATTATTAATAATGGCATGCATAAATCTCTGTCTTGGTTTTAATTTCACTGTTAAAATTGTGGCAAACACAGCGGTATTACGTGACTTCAAGAATGGCCAGAAGCTCTTTCCTGCTGTGGCTAGAATAGAGCACTACTTTTCAGGGATGTGGCTGTAAGCTTGTCCAGCTTCAGAAGGGTCGGTGGGGATGTGTGCAAGCCTGCACATAACACCACATGCACACAGAGAAATCCTCTTTCTCGTTTGAAGGTAGTGAGGCATATGTTTATCTCAGTCTAGACTGCAACTGCATCTTACTGTGCTCCTTGCAAAGAGCTGTGATGCTACTCAAAGTAGGAAAAAGCATAGAGAAACAGAGAAAACCAGACTGTCTGGTATTGGCAACAAAACTTTGTGTTCTTAAACTCACAACAATAGAGTTCTTTTTCTAGGTTTTAGTTTCTATTTTAAAAGTTGCAGATATTGTGCTTGGTTCAGTTTAACAGAATGTTTTGCAGAAAGGATGTGGGAATATTTAACAGTTTTGTTGTGGTTTAATTACTCACTAAGTCTAGGCTATTGCTTTACCATTTGATAGTCTTTCAGGCATCAGTGCACATCACTGAAGGAACACACATAAGATGTTTGCGCACAAGCACATACCCACCCCCAATCCTCCAGAGCTGCAGTTCAGATTTGCTTCCTTGATTATAGACACAGTAGAAATCAGAAAGTGCTTTGTTCTTTCAATTTGGAAGTCTTTAATTTCATATTGACGCTAATTTACACTAATACTCATTTATGTTTTAAGTGAGGTAGGGTTCTAAAGTAATGTTAAATTAATGTGAGGGCTTAAAGTATTACATATATGGGAGATTCCAGAAACTACCTGCTTGTGGAAGTAGCATGCTGTCTTTAGTATGCAGTGAATGCATATAGTCTAACCAATGTAATGTAAAAATTTTGTTTTTAATCCATTGACTAATACTGTACCAGACTTAACACTATAGAGTTCTCAAGATACATTTCATATGCTTCTTATGTGTGTCTAGTAAGTGTGTTATAATCTTAGTGGTAGCTTTGTATTGTACTGTTAGTTTACCTTTAATATATTTTAATTTTTTTTTAACACTTTCTAAATTATTTAGTGTTTCTGTGCCACGAAAAGATGTCCGGGAAATCAGTGAAACTTCACCAAAGCCTGACGCTTTGTTAAAACAAGGTAAAAATAACTTCCTGTGAGAAACGCTTGTATGTATTTGCTTAGTTACATGGATTGGACTAAATCTGTGGCAGATTGATTCATGTCTTAAAGATGCTAAAACATAAGATCTTTTCTTACAGAATTATAAATTGAAGGAGAACGCTTAAGAAAAGTTAGGGGAACTTTTTTTTAAACAAATAAAACCTAACTAAATGAAACCCCCTGAAACAACACCCCACCTGCTCTGCACTGACTTTAAGAGTAGACATGCCAAACAAAAGATGTACACATTGGTTCTGTACATTATTTTAGTATTTTTCCTTTTGCTTTAGAACTTCTAAGAATTATTCTCACCATAGTGCCCTAGTAGTTGTAAGCGAGTTGCCTTTATGAACTTCGAAAATCTGAAATCGTGGGTGCATTTGAAAGTTTAAGCTTGTGTGATGAAACTCTTAGAACTAGCTTGTGATTATTTCTTCCCCCTTGCTCTCCTTTTTTGATATATGTAAACTGCAGTGTAAACCTGTTGGATAGGGGTTTTCTCAATTAAATTTTGATATATGCCCTATGCACAAGATCCTTGTTTGTGTTTGTAGACACTAACATGGTAAAAATAGTAGTAATAGCTCTGGGTGGCTTGCTGTGCAGAGAACACCAGGCCAGTTTCACTGGATAAGACAAATAAGGATGGACAACATGGAGTGGTTATTGAGGTTCTTTGAATTTGGGGTGGAACTGTTCATTAGCAGTCTTTCCTACTCTTCCCCATCACCCCTGATTACTGTTTTTTTAATTGAAATATCTGTGCAAACTGATACTTCCTGCAGTGCTAACAAAGGCTGGTTCTTTTACAGCTTTTGACCAAGCACTTGAATTCCGTAAAAACAGAACCGTTCCTAGTAACTGGAAAACAGAATTGAAAGAAGACAGCTCCAGCAGTGAAGCTGAAGAAGAGGAAGAGGATGAAAAAGAAAAAGAGGATAACAGCAGTGAGGAAGAGGCAAGTGAAGTTTAGTAAAGGGCACAGATACACAGCTGATAAAATTTAGGAGGGCCGTGTATATTTAAGTGGGCCTTTTTAACATTAGGGAACGTTTAACATGTTAACATAGGCAACACTGTTAACATAGGCATTATTGAGTAACTCTCTCTTTTCCTGGTCTGCTGAAGAATTGCTTCACCACACGCTGTCTCTCTAGCTACCCTGCTGTAAAGAAGCAAAAGAACTTTCAATCAAGGTGTTAGTCCATGCACTCCACTTCCACTTTTCTTCTCTTTTTTGTTCTGCAAATATGGAGTCCCCGCCTCATGCTTGGTTTTCTAATTATCCATTCTTTCCTCCCAGCCTCCTGTCTAGAAAAAAAATGAAGACGAGAAAAGAAGACAATTATTGGAAAGATTTCATTTCACAGCTGGCTAAGAGGCTGAAAGAGAGGCTTTTGAATCTTTTACTTCTCTGTACCTTCCTGTGGTACTCTAAATCTGTATCTGCCCATAATCACTTTTTCTCTCACCAGAATTTGAGAGCTGTTCTCTTAATTTGCTACGCAAGTGCCAGTAATGCAGCAGACTTTAATTTCCTATTAGTTAGGGGTATTGTAAAGAAGAGACTGAACTGATTTGGGTCTTCAATGGTTGTTAGGGTCCTTCTCTCAATGCATCCTCCCTGGATACTGTGTCTCTGGCATACCAGAAGATAGTGTTTGATCTTTCAGTTGTTCATTCCTTTAAAATGTGTTGGGAAACTGTAAAAGTGTGAAGTTATGACTTTGCCACCTCTCCATGATCATCATTTCTTTCTGCCTCCTCTTTAAGCTCTCAGAAGATTATCCAGCTCTGATGAAAAGTTTGCAAGGGGCTGTGCTCTGCTTAGTATTTTGAGAAGCAAGGAATAGTTCCTTGGGCTCAATACCATTTCTGAACTTTCACAGCAGGTTCATGTCCAGCTATGAACGTGATGCACGTAGATAGGCTTTTATCTATGCAGAATGACACATGATGTTTGTATAGCGATCATTCCCGCACTACTTTTGGGTGAAAAATACAGAGCCTTCAGCTACAGCATTTGTAAACATTTGGCCTTGTACCTTTTGAACACCTTCTCTTGAGCTCCTCTTAGTTGCGTGTGATTGTTTGAGCTAGTCTTTCCATGTGCTAGACATAAAGATTTTATCTCAGACAAATATTGTAAAATTTACTGTATCATCTCTTACGATAATATCTTTTCCAGTAAACAGTGATTTCAGTCACTTGTTGAACTAGGAAGTTTCTAAAACAGAGGAAAAATACTTTTTCTTTTTTTTTCCCCCCCCTTTTCCTTTCTCTTCTTCTCTGCCCTTGGTGGTCAGTGGCATGTGTGTCTTCTCTCTACCTATATTTGAGCAGTTTCTGCAGCTTCTTCTCTTTGTTTTTGTTATTTTGTGCCTATAACCTCCTGGTTATCAAGCAGCATCTCTTCTCAAACAGGACTTGCGGGCCTCCTCTTGGGGCTTTGTCATCCACCTGCAGGTTGTTCTACTGCTTCCCAGGAGATGAAAAGTTTTCACTGGTGGCACTCAGGCCACCCATGTGGTCCTACTACCCATAAACCAGAACGAAAACCAGAAAAGCCAAGCTCTTACAAATGTCACCACGGGCTTCAAAAATAGATATGTTTATCCTATATATTTGTTCACACCCAAGTTCCCGATTTTGTAGATACATAGATGCTCTTCTATATCTCATATCTATATACATGCTTCCATCCTATATGGATAGATGACATACAAATCCTCTGTACTTACCTTCTAAGAAGAGTAGTTGCCTTTTTTTTTTTCCTAATGGAAGAGACTGGAAAAAGAGACTGGCCTTCCTTTACTTTACAAAATCCGATGGTAGGTAAAAGAGTTGTCAAAGACCCTCTCTTCCAGTGCTCTGCTATAATACTGTGTGAATTTTGTGTTGCAAGAAGCATGTTGTTGTTTTCCTGGATGTCATTATCCTATGTAGAAGCCGCTTTATTTTACCTTGTAGCATAGATAGATACATTAGAGACACCAGAGTGACCAGCTAGCACTCTGGTTGTCTAACTTGAAAGTAAGCAAATATGACAGTGTGACATGCCTGCTTCATACCATTATCTAGGAAACCTTGTTGTCTAACTTGATTAAGATCTATTCTGTATATGTTTGAAGATTATTATTATTAGTAGTATAGTATAATATATATGGACTCTGTAGAGATTCTGAGAAAGTGTAAATGCTTTTCAGAGGCATGCAGGGTCTTAAGCTTTTCCCGTTAGCACACTTTCTTAGAAAGTTCCTATGTTCTGTATTGGAAAAATTAATAAGGAGTATTCACTCACTTGCCATTCTGGCACCTCTGTGTATTATCACATTAGAGACAAAAGAGTACTCTTCAGGCATTGGACTGTATAGTGGGAAAGGAGTGTTTTATTCAGCCTCTTCATCACCTTTGCCTTGTTTCCTCTTCAAAACTTTATTGAGTTTCCTGAAGGTTTTGTTCAGTGGCACCCCTCACCCCTCCCCTAAATGCTCTGTGGAACTAATGTCTTATGGCAAGTTTTTTCTTGTTGGTGAGGAACATGAGAAACCCAAGTAGCTGCTCATGATCTCTTTTCCAAGATCCAGAAGATGCTGGTAAAAGTCCTTTCCAAGTACCTGCTATGGGAGATTAAAATTTTTAAAAAAATTACACAGTTTTGAAGTTCTATTCCATTCAAGTAATTTGTTCTCCATGGCCCGTGAAATATGAATGTTCTTAACTAGGCTTTTATCTGTACTACATTCAGGGCTGCAGCATCAGTTTGTACCTGTCAGTGAAGAATTGGGCTAGATGTGCCTGATTTCTGATGCCCCTGCCCTGTAAGAAGGATCTCTAGTATATTGGTTGCAGTTCTCTACCCAGCCCATCGAAGCAGCCTGCTCTGAGCTCTGCTGGTACACTGGGTGTCAAATGCCCATTATGTAATGCCCCTCACAGAGACTTTCCTCTTGCATTGGCTTTGCAAGACTGGAACATTTTCATTGCATTTCTGCTGATAATTAAACGTGAAGGACAACTGTTTCAGCATATTGTGAATACTGGTTCTTAATTTTTTTGCCTGTTTGATCTAATGTCATCCAATTGCATTTAATGGGTAAGAGGAAGTATAGAACAACAAAAAAACCCTACTCCCTGATAGTAGTTACAGCCTTTCCTGACCTTATTTTCAGCTGTCCATCTCTCTATTAAACAGATTCAGTAGATGTTGGAGGGTTTGGGGTTTGGTTTTGTTTGTGTGTGTTTGTTTTTCCCAGTTCTGTTTAGTAATGATATTCGGTTTCTGTTGTTTTCTCAACTGTCTTGGTACAACTTTAAAGACTGTATGTTTTGTCCCCTTTCTTCAGGGTAGGTGAAACTTTAGTATTTAGTACAAAGAGACTGTTGAAGAATGGAAATGATAAACATGGAATGAAAATACACTAAAGAAAAATAGTTTAGATTACTGAATAACTAGTTATTTTTGGAAACTTTACAAGTAGTATTAAAAATAAATCAACTCATATTTGGCATAGTGTTTTGCAGTAGCTCAGTCATCAGAATTTCTTCAGAATTTGATATATTAATATCGTATTGCTACTAGTTGCGGCAAGCCCCATTTCCAAAAGAAATTATGAGCTGTTATAAAGTAAGCCATAGTGCTTTGTTATGAAACTCCACTGTTTATTAGTCTAAGTCAATCTAATACAAAGGTTTATTAGTGCAATGAACTGAACTTCCAAAATATCCATTGTTATTTCAGTTCTGGGATTGATCCTGCTCAGCACGCGTTCAGCTGGTACCCCATGGCAGTTCGCATGCAGTGCCATTGGCTGCGGTTTGCCAGTGCAGTGGATTAGAACTCCTAAGAAAGTGCAAGCACCATTTTCTCTTTGACTTCATCTCTGAAAGTGACGTAGTCTATCCAAGAACCAAGGAGTCACTTAACTTCAGTAGAAATAGAGCTGAGATTTCTGATATAATCTCTTGATCATTAATAGCGCTGTCTCCCAGACTTTCAGCATAAATGGATGAAATTGAGAACACATCTTGATTTATGGTATCACTTACGATACTTCAGTGATCAATCAAAAATCCAGTTTCAATGTATGTTTACAGTCAATGTTTTATACATTTTGAAACACTGTAGTTTATAAAACTTGGTTTTGTGTGGCATAGCACTGAGAGCATGTATCTCTCAGTACAGTATCCTGTTGCTGACTACAGTAAAACAAACTTAAAACATTTAAGCGTAGATTATCACTGCCTTATGTTTCTTAATGAAGGACTGTAACTCAAAATGGTGACAATTTTCTTGCATGCATTGCTTTAAACAGGAGGAAATAGAGCCATTTCCTGAAGAACGAGAGAACTTTCTTCAGCAATTGTACAAGTTCATGGAAGACAGAGGTAGGCATTTTGACTAGCAGTACTTTGAAAAATTGAGTCTGTAAACTAGTAGTGGTTTGCAGTACTGTTTTGGAAACGGGGAAACTGTACTCATCCCTTCTGACTTCCCTACTATTTAGAAGATGAGTCTGTCACTTGACTCATCTAAAATGCAGTCCCATATTTCTGCTTTCAGAAGTAAATGGATAGATCTAAATATATATGCTGTTATGTTTTGCGCATATCGTACTATATTTTCTATTGTGTACTTATGTATAATCAAACACTTAATATTCTCAATCGTATTAATTTATATTCTCAGTTTAATAACTTTAAAATACCAACACACACACTTTTTAGGTCATGGAAAAATAAATTTACTTTGTTCTAATTTTCTTGTGTGAATCGCAATTGCTGACGTGAATGAACATTATCCATAGATTGAGATGTTTTTAAAAGCCAGTACCATTCATTATGTTAAATCTTTACCAGGTTTTTATACACTGCAAGAAAAGGGCAGTGTCTGTAGAGGCAGGAGTGAGGGTATTTGTATTTAAGTTACTCTTATAACTAGTTAAATTAGTATCTTTATTAATGCCATATGAAATGAGTTAAACTGTTTACATGAGATGACAGTGTGATAGCTACTGCTAGTACAGTCGCATAGGAAGTTTCGGCTCTTCAAGCATTGTGGGATTGCTCCTGGTGAGGGTTGGGTTGGGTTTTTTTTTTTTTTATTGCAATGAAAGGACTATTGTATTTTTAGATCTAATTGTTTCAGTGGGTGAAATAAAATTATGTATAATAAAGTTAGCAAGAAAATTTGCATCATTTCTGCATGTTCAGAAATATATGGAAGAATGTATATATATGCATTAAATAACACAATCCATTTTCCCTCTAGTTCAGTAAGTAACACTCTTGAGTTTTAGTTTCATGAAAAGAAAGTACCAGGTGCAGGAGGTGAGGTTTACAATACTGTATTTAAGAATAGTGCATATGATGTGAATTTCATGCTATTCTGAAAAAAATACTTCAAAACACCCTAACAACTGTCTTTGTTACCCAGGGACTCCTATTAACAAACGACCTGTATTAGGATATAGAAATTTGAATCTCTTCAAATTATTCAGACTTGTACACAAGCTTGGAGGATTTGATAACGTGAGTATTAGTATGATGAGTACTCCAGAGCCATAAAACCTGAGGATACTGCTTGTTATTGTGAAATAATTTATTACTCTGTGAAGTAGTGATGAAGAACACAGGACCTTTAGATGTATAAAAGTTTTCTACTATGGCTGCATAAGGCACCTTGTAGCTCTAAAAGCCATGCTTTAACATGAACCAGGAACTAGTTAGGTGCTACATCTACTCAGCATTTTTAATTACTGTTGCATAAAATCAGCCAGCATCTCTGTTTTTGTAATATTTCAAGAAATGTTTGTCTGATAAAGTTGTTAGCTCCAAGTGAAACAAGGCACTGCTCAGTAAAATCTCAAAGACAAGCAATTTTGTTTAAGGTCTGATGCGAGACCCTTAATTTCTATTTATTCTGGGTGATATAAAGAAGAATTTGGTGACTGGGATTAGTGACACTGATCTTGGGAGGAGTAATTGAAATATACAGCATGCATGGTCAAGCAGATTCTGTTTGGGCTTTGAACTACTTCCCATGAATGTAGCCTGTCAGCTGAGGAGGTATGTTTGTGCAGTGACACCTTTCTGATATACAAGACAGGATGTGGTACTTGGGTATTGCAGTATATCTGCTTTACCTTCACGGATGGTTAGAAATGAGCACGGAATTTTGTCACCAAAGGGCACGTTAAGGATGTAATGAACGACTGGTAGGCACTATGTCTGGTGCAGTACTACCAGGGCTGGGTGTTGTTAATGCTTTGAATTATTTTTTTGTTTCCAATTTAATTAAAATTCTAGCTCTGATAGTTAAGAATTACTTTAAATATAAAATAAAAATGATGTACTGATTTTTCTGATAGTTATATTTTCTTTCCTCTCTTTTATTGCAACCTGGAGAGGAAAGCCTGCTGGGGCTTGTTGCATTGCAGAAATGCTAAATTGCTTAAAGTAATTACATTAGACTACAGTTTGCATTACAGTGAAATACTGTGTGTGTGATAAATAATAATTTTATAGATCAGAGGAAATGACTTACATTTATTTTCTGAAGCTGTAAAGTTTGTCAATTTAGTTTTTTTTTGTCAGTGAGTTAATTCAAAAACAATGACTTCATTGTCTTTAACAGATTGAAAGTGGAGCGGTGTGGAAGCAAGTTTATCAAGATCTTGGAATCCCTGTACTAAATTCAGCTGCAGGATATAATGTTAAATGTGCATACAGAAAGTAAGTAATAAAGCTATGAAGTTTGTGCTTAAACTACAATGAACTGAAGTGATGCAGTGCTAGGGGTAATACACATAAAATCCATAACTCTTTGGTTATAATACAGTTTTTTAGGCTTTAAACCTACTGTCTATGTCTAGCTTCTCTGGGTAGTATTTTCCTTCTCGAGTCAAACTTGCTTATCACAAACAATTTTTTTTTTTTTAGGTATCTCTATGGTTTTGAAGAGTATTGTACATCAGCTAACATTGAATTTCAAATGGCATTGCCAGAGAAAGTGACAAACAAGCCTTGTAAAGACTGTGAAAAAGAAAAAGAATTGAAGATGCGTGAAGAACCAGAGCAGGATGCAAAAGAGATAAAAGTGGACAAGGATGAGCGCAAGCAGGAGGAAGTAGCAGTAGTACAACAAGAAGAAAAAAAGTTAGCTGAGAATGATAATGAAAGTAAAGAAAATGATAAGCCCTCTGTTCTGGTAATATATTTTAAAGTTCGTCTTAGATCTTGCTTACGAAGTCAGTTGGTGTGTTAATAACCATGAATTAATATAAAGATTGAAATCTCTATGTTAAATCTAAAATAAGACAAAAACTCACTGTAAACCTAATTCAGAACAAGACATTTGAGCTATATTTACCCTAGGTGCCTGTTTTAGGGGGTCGTGATGTCAAAATGTCTGACTTCTTAGAAAGCAGCTTCAACATTCCACTTGTTTGGGGACCTCCTGGGTGAAATGGAGACTAATTAGTGTCCAGCTTTATCCTTATCTGTGTAGTGCATGCTCACAGCTAACTACATTGCTGATATTTTCATTATACATTTAGTTATGCATGTAAGCCCTCATAAACACTGCTGTTACTTCTGTGTTCCAGTGAAACCAGTGAAGCTCTACAAAGACCTGAGCCATGTGATGTACACATGGTCTAATGTAGTTTAGTGGTCCAGAGAGACAAATGGTTATAGCTTTTCAAAATCCAATGTTGATTCAGTGGCTTTAGCAAAGGAAGTTCAGAGCAATAAACTGATGTGCTGCACTGTACAGGCCTCGCATTTTGCTGTGGAAGCAGTCTGGCTCCTCAAGTCAGTGTGCAACACAACTGTAAATGCTTCTGCATATAAGTGGCAGCCAGCCCTGGTCTGTCTGCTGGTATTCTCTGGGAGGAATGCCAGATGGGCCAGTACTGGTATTTCTGCATCCCAGTGAAAGGTTCACCTTGGGGATTGCTTTGCAGTCCAGGTCTAAGAGCTGCATGCCTATTTCATTGTGATAAAACGGGCTAGGATACTGGCTGCAGCTTTAAACTCTGTTAGGTTTAGCCTAAGATTTTCAAAAGGAAAAACAGCAGAGGTGCTGTAATTTTAGGACAAGCCCCACACTGTAGCATTGTTTTGCTCTTATAACTTCAGTGTGTTTTGTCTGCCTTTTCTTAAATCCTTTGTTTTCACCTTGTGAGTTAACTAAAGGTTTTGTTATCCTAGGGAAACAAAAAAAACCTGCCAGATTCTGTGTTTACTCAGCCTGATCAAGAAAAGGACTTAAATGTAATCAAAACTGAGGATGAAACCAAACTGGAAGATAAAGAGGAGGAGAAGATTAAAGAAATGGAAAATCCTACAGTAAATGTGGATGCTGAAGAAAAAGAAAAATCAGGGTAAGTTATGCTGTTTCTAATCAGATCTAAGTCATATGATATGTGTTTTTTAAATTTTACTCTTGTAATTTGAACTTCAAATCCGACATGCGGTTGTTAACTAGTTTCGTATCTTCCAGAGACTGATGTGTTTGTAACTGTGTCTTGGTTAGATCATTGAAGTTCATCGATCTATTATTAAAAGAAAAGGCAGCTTAAGTTTTACAGGTTCCAGGCCTAAATATAAGCTGAGTGAGAACAGAATATACAAAGTATAGGTGACTATTTGATTTTAGTACAAAAATATTGCAGTCATTGCCAGCAGTATTTTTCTACTTGATTTTGGTACAAGTATATGGCAAACTTGTGGTTTCCAGCTTTTGCTTTTGGACAGTGGTGTGTAATGTGGGAAAAGATGGAAGCACTTTGCACTGCAAGGTTAACAGCCTTGCCGTTGAATAGGCCTGGTACTGGCAGGAGTCTCTTGTGCAGACCTTCAGACAGGTGTTTTGAAAGTAGGAGATTGAAGTAATAGGGATGCTTGGGGCTGTCTAATCGATGAATATGTGGGAATCATTTGGTTTACGGAATGGGCAGGTTTCCCTGTTTAAGTGCAGAAAAATCTCACAAGTGTTTTTCAGCAGCCACACAAAAAAAAATACAACCAGAATATAGTCCTCTTTAATCCCCAGTGTTTTAACAATTTGTATTCTTACAATTAAAACCGTCATACAGTATGATTTCAAGTGTTAAGAACACAAAAATTGCCCTTAAGAGGTCAGATAGAAGATCTCTTTTAATACAGTATTTGTCTTTAATAAAAGCAGTAGCAGATGCTTAATGGAGAAGCTGTTACAAGAGGAAAAGCAGATGACAGACACCTCCTTAGACTTTCACAGCAATCTGTATATCAGGGATGTGTTGGGTTCTGCAGGGGTTTTTTGTAGTTAATACCATCTGTTGCCTGACCAGTAATTCCCTTGTTCATTGCGGCAATGTTTTTGTTTAGTAGATCAGCTGTCTTGATCTTCTATCTAAATATCATTACCTCTTAATGCTTTTTCTGGCCCATTAAAAGGTGTGGCCAGAATGTCATAGTTTAGCATATTGGTTTCTGATTCATTGGTAGTAGTATTTTTTTTTAAATTTTATTAAGGATTTTGATATTTTTAGTGGATTCTGGAATGATCCTTCTGTAAAGTGTTTTTGTCCTCTGGAATATTTTCAAGGAGATTTCGTTGACAATTTCTGTAACTCAGAAATGCAGAATACAGAAAAATCAAATTTACCTAGACTCAGTTAAAGAGCCTTTTCTCTATGGATGTGATTTCATTTGTAGCCTATGTAAACTTTTATGTTTTAAAAGTCTAATTGCTGGACTTTTTTACATTTGCTATTTTTAAAGTGAACTAGGTGATTTGTACTGTAACAGGTTTGCAAGATTTTCGAAATTATTAATGACTGATTTTACAATGCTGCTTTCAAAATATAGAACTAAATAGATGGAAAACTTTGCAATGCTTAGAAAATAGCAGTTTTTAAAGTTCCCTAAATTGTGTATTTGCATGTTTGTGATGTTACTTTATATTTATTTATATACCTGAAAAGTATGGTGGCTTAATGCTTACCATGCTGCTGTAGTAAGTGGTACATGAAAAGTTAGAAGCTGCGTTTGCTTTTCAGTAATCCTTTATTTTTTTACGTTTGGGTGTTTTTAATCCTGATTCATGTCAATTTGCGTTATTTATGACATTAGGAAATGTTATGAGTGTTCCTAGCTTTTTATTTATGAAAGCAACAAAAATCTATAGAAAATACTTATTTCCTTTTAAGTTTTTCCAATTCACCTGATAGTAATTGGGTGAATTATTTTCCCTCTGCTCCTCCTTACTCATCCCAGTGGGAAACTCTTCTAAGTAGTATTTTGCTATTATGACTCATGGAAGATTGTAATGAATTGCTTAGAATAGGAAGCATAACTCTAAAAAGAGGTGTAGGTGGTGATGTGGTCATTGCTGGGAGGTATGCTATGTTTCAAGTTACAAAAATGGAACACATAGCTGTTAATTGTAAGTATTCATAAGCAATGTTACTGTAGTAACACTGTTAGCATGATTACTTTTCCCTTCTACCCTCTGATTGATAGGGAGTACAAAATGCACTTGTATCTGCTTTAAAGAGCTTTTAAAAATGTCACTGTCATACGAAAGGCTAAACAATGTTTTTAGCATTTATACCTTAAAGGCTTAAAGGAATTTTGTGGGGCATTGTATTAGATGTTGTACTTCCCTATACCCGACTTCACTGATTAGAAGTAGCAGAATTTATACGAAGGTGGAAATGCTGTGGTTGGCGTTCTTTGTTGAACTGAAATGCAAAATGAGAATAGGCATTTTTGTAGGTAGAAAACTAATCAGACACGCCAATACCTGAAATGTAATCAAAATACATCAGTGTGAAATTCAGACCGAAATTTTGTTATTTGGTGTATTTAAAATGTCTTCCTGGAACTTTTTTAAAGTTATGGATCATCTGTCCTTCACAGTCCTAACAAAATAGCTAAACAAGTTAAATCTAATGTTACATAAGGCAGACTTGTAGGGTTTTCTGTTTGCATATATGTCTGTAGGACTTTGGATATCTTCATGTAGCTTATTTGTCTGTAGACACAAGGAACCGTGAGGACAGAAAAACTTCTGTGTTTCTTCTTGCTGACTTTCTTTTGGGAGGACTGGATGTAACTCCCAGCTTGCAGATCTCAGGAAATACTACTGGAAGCCAGGGTTGTTTATTTTCTACCCATTTTGTTTCTCTGTGCAATGCCACATGTCTCAAACCTTTGAGATTGCTACCACTTGAATTGTATGGTTCCATCTACACAGACTTTAACAATCTGATGAAGAGGAAGAAAGACTCAGCTTTTTCTTCCTTTCTTCCCCTGAGTGCCGGTTTCTTGCCTGCCCGTGTATCTGTGAATACTGAGAGTAGAGATTCAAAGGCACCTTGCCCTTTATTCTATACATGCTTTTCTTATTTGCTTTTTTCTTTGTTGTTATTTTTTTCCTCTGTAGCTAGTGGAAGATGCCTGAGCTAGATACAGGTCGTGCAACTTGTGGTCATTAAAACAAGTTTTAAAAAAAGCCAGTAATGTGTTACTTTCCATGTGTCTGTCCCAGAGGGTCCTTTACAAAACTGACTTTGTAAATTGTCCTTCTCCATAACATTGGAAAAAGTACTTCTACTTGGCCACTGAATAAACAAGAAAGTTTAAAATCCATCTTCTTCACAAGTTTCTGCAACCTTCATGTTGTGGGAGTAATGATCTTCAAATGTAGCATTGCATAGTTGGTGTGCTGTTTCCTTTGTAGCATCTAATACTAACTATTCTAACTTGTTGAACACTTGAGTCAACGTCCACAAATTGAGAACCGAGATGTTTTTCTACACAATGAACAATGCAGACCATTGAATATGTTCCAAAGAGATTGAGGCCAGGAGCCTAGTGGAGTTTTTAGAAGGTGTGGGTTTTTTAGTAGAAGCTAATAAAATGAAAGGTAAGTCTTAAAAAATTTCATAGTAGGTGCAGTTTGGAAACTGAAGTGTAGGTTAATTGCTTACTAACCAATATTACTAAGATATATATTTTTTTAAACCAGATAGTTAATTCAACTCCGTGTTTCTTTGTTGGTTTTGGAGTTTTTATTGAGAAAATTTTTTTTGTTGGTTTTGTATTTTATTTTGGTTTTAACACTTTGCTCTAAAGCAGCTGGGACGGACCACTGTCAAGAACTTTATACTGAAATGAAAGGTTAAATGCTGAGAATCTGGGTAATTTTTACTTCTCAACAAAAATTGGCATCAGACTTGTGTATGGGTAGTATTTGAATTTTTGAGGTGCCCAGGTAAAATTCTTTTAAGAATCCCAGTTACAGTATATAGACATTGCAAGATGTTTTGTTTTTGTATTTTCCTTCTTGTGGCTGAGGTGCTGCCTTAACACCAGGAAGGGCTGCCATCTCTGGGTGTTACCTTGTTCTTGCTCATCAGACTTTCAAGTCCTTCTTTGGCTTATGAATCTTCTTGAATTTATTTGTTTCTTGTTCTTGAAAACTGTCTAATTTTTTTATTTCCTTCTGGGAGTGCGTAAACAAATGTCCTTAATGCTTTAGAAACCTAAACACCTCTGGTTGTCTGATACTGATGGTTTAGGTCTTTATGGTGTGGTTTTCTGGCAGTTGGTAGTCATGTTTTGACAATATCACAAGGCAAGAATGCTAAACATTTACTCTTTGGTTTAATTCTGTTCAAGACTATCAGCCATTCATTCACGCTGTACTAGTTTGAAAGCAAACCAGTGAGAGACTCAAAATCAGAACTACAATTTAGTAGGAAAATTAAAAATAAATGCAGTAGTACAGAAATACTGCCGGAGTCAGGGTGCCACCTGACACCTTGTCTGGCAGGGTGGTGGTAGCAGTCCGATTAAATGGTGACTGCAGTCCTCCTGAGGTGATACATGTGTTGATGCGGTAGTCCTGTAGAAGGGTCTGCTCTTCCTCGGAAGGTCCAGTGGTGGCTATGTAGCTCTTGTCCTCTGGGAACCCAGTATGTAAGGGCTGACTGTGGTGTTCCAAACCTCAGGTTATATCCAGGATGGAATGCTTGGTTCCTCCCCCTGGGCGGAGCATCTCACAATGGGATGATGTAGTTTTGTGAGTTGTGCAGTGAGGCTGGATGGCCCATTAACAGAAGATATTTCTGGAGGGAGTTATCAGGGATGTGTCATGGAAGAGATAAAGAACACTGCCCGACATGGTTTTAACAGCTGGTGATAGAATACATACTTTTGGTTACATCTTACATTGTAACCTAAGACACACGTGCAAGGAAAAATCTTAATCCTAGAGCTGTTACATGCATGATTCATGCAGTAATAGCATTTCCCCTCCTGTAAGCAGTAGGAGGGAACTAGGATTAATAAAAGCAGTAATGGAGAACTAAGGGAAGATGGGCAGTGTTTCATGTGAAGGATTTTACTAAGGTTTATTGCCCTTGTGGAAGAGGACTCCCTGCTGTGCCTGTGCTGCTGCTGGAACTTTCTGTACGAGAGTTAAATTTTCTGGTAACACCTATTAGGGATTTTCTGAAAGCAGTTTACAATGGGATTATATAATAGTCAGAAGCTCCATTTCATATATGGGAGAAAGACATTGTTAAACGCAATGGTTTCTTCAGTTCCTTATCTGTTAAAATGACACATCAGAGCTTTGTGGTGGTGAATGTAAAATGGTAGTGAGAAGGTTAGAATTTTTGGAGTGTAGAATATTTTATATAAAAGGCATCTCTCTTAGTTTCTGAAGAGTTAAGAACTATATATTGAGATAACTTTCTCCAGTTTGATTCAGGTTTATGTAGAATTGATTAGCTTGGGAAAAGGGAGAACAATGTGTTGTGTTCAGTGCATGTGTAGTATAAACATATGGTCAGAATCTTAGATGGTTGGTGTGTATGCAAAAAAAATGCTTCTAAGAACCATACTTAGTAGTTTTATTTATAGGAATATATTTCTGTGTTCTCAGTTGTGATGCGTGTTCTATTTATGTATTTCAGCTGTCTTTGTATTAGGAAAGAAGTTTTTGCATAGTCATGTTTTCAAGAAAGTCTAATTGATTTTTTTTTTCTTAATATAGAATACAGACTGATACATACTTGTAATGACTGCTTCTGATACAGCAATAAGCTGCAAATGACACAACAATAAATTGTAGAGTGGCAGTGTAAATGTACTGGCTCTGTGTATTGAATGGAAGGGAGACATCTTTGGTTTGGAAAAAGTGGTTGTGCCGTCACATGTTACATAGCAAATGGTCAGTGTGCAGGTTTTTAACCATGGTAGCTGTCACCAAGACTTGGGGAGTCCTTACACATTCATCAAACACTGGATGCTTCCGAGCTGAATGTGAACCGGTGCTGTAGAACTAGGAAGGACTGTACTCTTCAGTCAGACTTTGGAACCACCCACTGTCTTCTTGAGGAATGTTTCAAAACATGTGGCTGAATGACGAGAAGCAATAACATGGGGTCCTCTCACCTGTCTGTGGCAGCAGAGGAACATGCTGGTTACAGACTATGTGCTTGCATGATTGACGTGTACTGCGCTACACTCAGGTGTGATTCAGATCAAGGCAGTGCCTTCCCCTTCCCTTGGGAACCGTAACTGCATTTATTCCAATTTTCTGTGTGCAGACAGAAGTCCCTGGGGCTTTTGTTTTCAGATTTTCTTTGTAGCTTCAGAGGTGGTGTGGTTTAACCCAGCTGGCAGCTGTGTACCATGCAACCACTGGCTCCCTTTCTCCCCACCCTGGTGCATCCAAAACAGAGTACTGTGCTACCAAGGAGAAGTAAACTCTATCCCAGCCAAAACCAGGACAAGAGGGAAGACAAATACTGGTAATTTTTTGGGGAGGTTTGTTATTTTGTGTAATTAAAGATGAGATTCCATTCTCATGGCGTAAGTAAAGGTCTTAATGGCCTCTCTGCCTTAAAACTTAAGGTCACTTTAATACATCTGTGACTGAGAATATGAAGAGAGACTGAACATCTTTCAGCTCTATATTATGAGAAGTAGAGGTTAAATTATGCTCTAGGATGAGAAAAAGGAAAAAAATAAGCAGGAAACAAAAATAGAAGCTAATTCCTAAACTTCAAGTGTCAATTATACTGACATTTATTTCTGTTAGTGGTTCAATTAACTGTAATTACTTAATTGAGCCAATAATTGAAATAATCCTGCTTCCTCAAATTTTAGAATAACCCCAGAAATGGCATATGCCATCTCACCTGCTGTGTAGACCAGTTTGGTGTGTCAGGGGAAGTGTATTTTTGAGTAGGGTTAGGTTTGCTGCGAAACAGGGGTCCTAGGAGGCAGATATAATGTTCCAAATCACACTTTGTCTCTTAGGTTTCACCTGGGCTTTGTTACAGCTCGTGTTTAGTGGCAGAGAATGGGGGTTGAAAGAGGTTTGCATGATCCTGCATTTCCTTGAGTGGTGTAAGAGCAGCAGTGTTTCATCTATTAACTACATCTGGTTGTTAATACACTTAATTATGGGCCTGTTGGTGTTAAATCTTTATATTGACTGACAATGACCTGTGTGTGTGGTTTTAGCCTTTTGAAGATTTTGCACTGTCCTTTGGAACTAATGATAAGCAATATTTGTATGACCTAAACATTTTAATGGTTTTACTTTATTAACAAATAGTTTTGCATTTTAATTCATTCATTTCTTGCTTCTGAAGGTTTATATATTTGCGAGATGGGGTGGGGGTATTCTTTCCAGTTGGTGCTTGTAATTTGAAATGCTTTTGAGTCCTGATAAGCTTTCTGGTAATACTTTGTATTCTAAAACAGTTACACTTGTATTGTTGTGTCTCCTGTACACTGTGTATGCACGACTGCAGCCGCCTTGTTTCATCAGCTGCTGCTTGGATTGTTCAGATTGTTGCAGCTTTGTGGTAGATACTGCTTGGTACTGGTTTTAAGTTGACAATTACTGTCTGCTGCCAAGAGGTTTGTTTCTTTGTTTCTTTTTTTTTTTTTTTCCTTTGCCCCATGCCCTCCCTGCAAATGGGATTTTGACTAAACAGCATTGAAGAAAATCCAATGGTCTCATGCATACATACGTGGACTAATGAAGTTATGACTGTGCATACTGGATGCCTACAATCACAATTTCCTCTTAGAAGCTTCTGTTTTGTGGCAGTCATGGCTTCTCCTTTGTCTGCACTGCCAGGTTTGAGCTATTTATGGCATTACAAGACAATATCTTCCTTGCAACCATTGGTATATGTTCTTGGAGGGGATTTTGTTGCTTTTTTTGGGTTTGGTTGTTTTTTTGTTCCAGGAGCTATATGAGTGTGTTGGTTTCTTTCTGCTCCAAAATGAACTATCTTTGCTTCTGTTTGGTTTCCTGAAATCTTGAGCTTATGATCTCTAACCAAGTCACTCCTTAGAACACTTTTTAATTACAGTCATCTCTGCTTCCATTTTGCTTTTGCTTCCTGACATGCCCTCCGCCTATGTACAACCTGCTGTTCACATCTCCTTGACCATCCAAGTTACTCAACTTCACAATGATGGTTTCACGCATCTCTTCCAGAGGGTACCAATTTCTGGTATTGTCATGGAGTCTTTGTAGGATATCTGTTGGGACACCAAGAAAGCCATAGGGTGATTAAGATGAGAGAGACTCCAAATTTGTTCAGCTTTCGAAGAGCCACTGGCACCATAATTGCCAGTGTCTGGAAAATCCTGAATCTCTGGCATAGGCGTACTTTACTTTGCAGACAGCATTCAAGAATTGTGCCCCTACATCTTGGAGAGGAAACAAAAAAAAGGCAAAATTTGGCTCATTGCAGTTTTGAAGTGGACTTAGTAATGGAAAATCACAAGCTCATCTTGTTCTCAGAGCCATGGTGGCTCTGCTTCTGATCCCAATTTTTTTTTTCGTTTTTGTATGATAATACCTCTTGAACTGAAATTAGGATTTTTTGTTTAGTGCAGCAGAGAGTATAACTTAAAATCCTTTGAATTACTGGTTGGTGCTTTTTGTTGTTAGCTGTGGAATTCTAGTCGGGATTTTTTCATCTTAGTCTTTGGGTACCTTTTCTCCTGATTTCTTTGGGAAGTAAATTTTTCCGTAAGTGAGCTTTCAAAGCTGGTTTATTCATGTTGCATTTTTAACTCTGGTGGTTTTAACTTCACTAGCAAAGTAGTTCACTGAACATACATAGTTTTATCTATGTGTCTGTCTATCTATCTGTCTCCTGGAAGGCCAAGAGTTCATGTATGTATGTATGTATGTATGTATGTATGTGTATATATATATATATATATATAAAAAACTAAAATCTTGGCCTTCCAGAATTAAACTATGGTCCATGCCATGTATACCTGAATAGATATCTCATCTGTGACTTCGTGTACTTAATAGACAAAGAGGGATTTTTTTAGCCTTTGCCTCATTGTGTATGCACTTGTGTGTATATACATATATCTATTTTTACATTTAGTGTGCCTGTGCATATATGTATATGTGACAACATTAATTTCTGAAGTAATTCCATTAAATCAGTGTGGCTATACTAGAGTTGAATTTAGCTTGTTGTTCTGAACTACTTCTGAACTTTGCTAGCTAATTGGATAGTAATACTGCAGTTTTACTTCTGCAAAGGAGCATCCTTTTGCAGAGAGAAAGTAGCTTGGTTGATCTGAGTATTTTCTACTGGAAATATTATGGAAAGGTTTAGATTATTAATACAGACTTTTGTGTTTGTGAGGCTAACTTAAATATTAGTGTGAATCAGACTTGGAGCAGTACTTACATTCTCTTATCCAGACATCCAAACTCACCTCTTCCACGTGTCAGGTTTTTGGATTATTGGCGGTCTGCAGTTGTTGTGAATTTAGTCAGCAACTAAATCTGTTGTGTGTTGCACAGGGTGTGGGATTAGAATGATATGTGGGCCAATAATACTGCTTTATAAGTCTAAATAAGATTAAAAGATATTTTCCCCCATTAACTTTTGTAATGTAGTCTGCCTCTTTAGGCTGATTGCAGATAATTTTCAGATAACTGAGCAGCCCATAGCTACCATTGACTGAAACGAGCAAGATTTGTGGGTTCTTACTGCTTCTGAAAATTGGTCCAAAATATCTAAAGATGTGTTCAAAATTAGCTCACTTCTGAAAGCAATGAACACCTGCTTGTGTATTTATATAGTAATTAAATGCACATTTGACATATTTAGAATACTTTCGGTGTAATTGGCAAGGAGTGACAAGGTCATAAATTAGCACAGGTTGTTTAATTTGCTAATACAGTCACATAAGGTGTTGGGGATTTTTTTGGTCCAAAATCTGGTTGTGGTTGCAATAACAAGCTGTTGAGATAGAGTTTATTTATTCTAATAAAGCAAGGATTTTTTTGCGAAGAAAGTTTCAAGAAGCATTTGTAAAACTTGTAGGTTGAAAAATGGAATTTAGAAAATTTTCTCCATATTGAAAAGAATTAAGTGAGAAAATTATATTTAAACAAAGAGACTGCATGCAAGAATCATATAAAGATGAGTTTGAACAACTTCTGCTCATACAGATTTTGATGGATTTTTTTTTTTCTTTTAGTCACTTTTGCACCTTACAGTCACTGGATTTTGTGTGTGTTGCTATATCCTATTTTGCTGATATTACTCAGCTGTAGTACAGTTTCACGTATTTGGAGCCTCCTGTTTCCCAGTCTCTAATGCATCCACAATATTTATCAATATATGTGGTTTGGAACTGAAAAGCTTATGAAGTATCTCATATTAACTCTACAATTTTTTAAACCTTTCAAGAGATGACACGAATAAGGAAGAAGATGAAGATGAAGAAGAAGCAGAGGAGGAGGAAGAGGAGGAGGAGGAGGAAGAAGACAACAATAACAATGAGGAAGAAGAGTTTGAATGCTATCCACCAGGCATGAAAGTCCAAGTGCGGTATGGAAGAGGGAAGAATCAAAAAATGTATGAAGCTAGTATTAAAGATTCTGACATCGAAGGTGGAGAAGTCCTTTACTTGGTGCACTACTGTGGATGGAACGTGAGGTAACTTGAGTTTTAGTTAGTGATTACTTCTTGAATTACTTCTCAAATACACTTATGAATTTTAAAAACTAAATTAATAGACATCTGGAGTCCTAAACTTTCAGTATTGGTGTTCTGTGAAGGTCATTGTACTGTATGAAACTTAGATTTTTAATACTATATAAATGCAGGGCTTTAGTTACTTTGAAAATCATCTTTAAATGACTTGTTCAAAGAAGGCTTCATTTGTTCCTCATCTTACTTTTAGATCTTCCCATACAAGTGACACCTCACTCTTTTCAGATTCCTCCTCTGGCTCTCTTAAGCCGATTTTCTCTCATTCAGTATTTGAGTAGTGCATTTAGCTAAAGCTGTGAACTCACTCTTGTCAGTGAAGCACAGAGTACATCAGCAGTATGGTATTTAACTGGAAAACAACAAGATTTAGTGGGAAATAAGTGCACAGCAAATAACTGCATTTCATCTGATCTGATATCTATCCTCCCTACCCCACCTCCTGCTGAGGCTGCCCTAATCTTCCAAGCAAGACTCTTCTTAGCCTAGTGGCTTCTTATGCTTTCTTTGATATAAGGAGGAGCATATGCTTTTTATTGACTTTAGTCTAGCATTAATAGAAATAAGTTGAAGTATTTCTGTTGCTATTTCAGACCTCTTTTTTGCCATTTAAAACTTGAAGCAACTTTGAAAACAGTAGAGAAAACTAAAATTTTTGAGCAGCTTATAATAGCATGTCTGCTTCTTTCCTCAGTTTCAATGTAAGTGCTCACTGTCCTTAACTATTAGCTTTTCAACTCTATTACTGCCTCTAAAATAACTCCAACCCCCCCTCCCCCCCCAAGTCTGAGATAAGTCTGATGTACTTTTTTCTTTACTTATTTTTCCTTTTCTGGGAAAGCTGAGTTTTCAGCTGAAAGCTGAAGGTAGCCTTCCTCTGTCATCTGGGCATCCTGCCTCTGACCAAGAGAGCAGGACAAATGTCATTTGTTCAGTTCCAGCAAGGTCTGCTAGCAAAGGTAACAGAGAAGTGTGATGCTTCTCTTGCTGCTTGAATTCACCTCTTTGCATCGAGGCCTGGTGATTTCCAGGTGCACCTGAGCTACTGCCGAGGAGGAGTCTCGCTCTTGCCGGTTTCGATACCAATCTTCTGTAGAATTTTGATCTACATTGATCTACAGGAATAGGATGTGACATAAACTGTCTTCAGTCAACATCTGTAAGCATAGTGGGCTGTGAAGTCAAGATACAAGGGGAGATGCAGCCTGCTCAAGGTGGGAGCTGGGGTGTGACTTGCGTTTTGGTCTGGTCCTTTTTGAGGACTCCCCCCTTGGAGTGCAAGTTGGTGGAGTTTTCATCCTACTCACTGAAGATTACTGTGTGTACCATTCCAAGAGGTTTCTTGCTTTTAAACTCTTTGTTTTGGAATTCACGTGTAAGCATAGAAGTTATTTTTCTTTTTGAGCAAATACTCATGCTATTATCCATGCTGTGAGGTGAGATGATCAGATTTTTATTTGAGCAGTTCCACTTCAAATCTGAAGAAATGAGAAGTCAAAAATGAGTCTTCTTCACCTTGGAGATTCCAGCACCCCAGTTCTTAAAGGAGAAATCAAGATTCTAAATTTTTAACTTCGCATTTTAAACAAATCTGCAGATTCATATCAGAGGCATTATTTCTGTGACAAGGATATGTTTGATAATAAAAGCATTTTTAGTAACTTGCACTCACTTGAAAAGTAAGGAGTGTTGGTTGTTGGTCTTTCTGGCAGCAGGACTTGGGTTTATATTTTTACCTCGTGTTTTAAAAGAGCCCCCTGAAAAGGTAGGGGGAGGGAGTGGGATTCTTCACTAAAAAATACATCAGTGATTGAGATTTAGCTGTGGGACTGTGCATGGACTCTGCTAAATGTGGCTAATTTTTTTCTTTTGTGTTTACTTAATTTAATTACTTAAATTTTTACATTTGACAGAAGACTGTGTAAGCTTCACCTTTAGCCAGCATCTAAACACTTTGATAGTTTAGTATTGTGAAGATTAGTCTTGTATGCTCTAATAGCTTGATTTGGCTTTTAGTCAGTGACAACCTGCAAAAGCCATCTGCCTTAGTTGGGTAGGAAGCAATGCCCTCCTCTCCTTAGTCATTGTAGCTTACTTAGCTGGCACAAGTACAGTACAGGGGATGAACTGAACTAGGATTTTCTAGTCATCCAGGGTTTTTTTAATTCTGTCATCATTCTTCTACTCCTTAAAGTTGACTTTCCTGTTTCCCCTTTTGGTCAAGTATGCCATTTAATGGCCTGTTCTTTAAACTTGTACGTTTGAGCAGAAATACTAAATAACTACTAATGTTTCTTATCACAAGTTAATTTCAATATCAGTCTGGAATTCAGAATAAGTGTGTGTGTGTGTGGGTGTGCTCACATGCTTTAGGGTACTTAGAATGAAGTTTGGTAAACTTGATACTCATCTTCATTAGTTGGGCTTTTTCTTAAATGCTTTGGAACCAGTGACACTGAGAACTGTTGAACTTTTTTTTTTTTTTTTAAGGAGTAAGTAGAAAGTGCAGAAGCTGTACAGCGTTATGATCTTGTTGTTAGCTCCTGAGATTCAGGTGATGTGTGTCTCTGATAAAGCTCTCTGAATGGTAGTGTTCAGTGGAGCCTGACTTGTAGTGAAAGGGAATGGTAGAAATCTACCCTGTTAGAGGGACCTGCTTACCACGTGTTAACCAGAAAAAGCAGAGAAATACAGAGAAACTGTGCTTCTTCTCACAGACCAGTAATGTTCTGAATTATGTATGCTTTATATGTAACTAAAACTTCTTTGGGGCTTATGGTGCCAGTTCCTTC
Organism: Corvus moneduloides; assembly: GCF_009650955.1. NCBI lineage: Eukaryota > Metazoa > Chordata > Aves > Passeriformes > Corvidae > Corvus > Corvus moneduloides. The sequence continues at coordinate 76,716,105 of NC_045478.1, forward strand.
TGCTGTAATTTTAATCTTCAGATGCCAGTGCAAAGAAAAGTGCATTGTGTAAGTGTTTGAGGTGACTTTCCTCTGCAGTGTGTTCCCAGTAATTAGAGGGTGCATATTTAAAAAGCATTTAGATTGTTGAACCTGTGTGTCATTATTGTACGACATCAAATATATATACTCTTGAATGTTTCAGATGTTTAAAGCTAAAGACTTACTATTTTCAACACTTCTTTCCTTCTGTATGTGAAAGTGGTAATTTCTGTCTAAGTTTGTTGAAACATTACTTCATATATAAATTTTATACTTAATGGTTAACCACTGAAAGTAAATGTTTAGCAAACTTTTGGGCCCTGGAGAGTAATGTATGTCATGGGGGGCCAGGGGAGGGATTATTTAAAAAAACAAAAAAGAAATTAAACAAACCAGAATCTCCATCTAACATTCCAGTATTTGGGTATCAGACTAGTTTTCTCCTTTCTTTGATCACAGTCAAAAAAAAAAAAATTGGTTCTCCCTTTTTAGCAGCTACAGATAATATACTGGAACTTTTCAGTGAATTTGCTAAGGCTTGCTAGCTCCTTGAGGTCACTTGTCCTCCTGAGAAAGTGGTACCTTTGCTAGTATAAATCTAGTCTGGAAAAGTATGCTTTCTTCCTTGTTTCTCCTCTACTACTTCTGTGGAAGATTGACTGTGCAATCTCTTGACAGTGTGTTGTGGTGCATTTTAGCTTGCAAGTAGTACCTATGGGTGTAATAGAATCAGTGCATACTCTGATGCAAGGTGTTCTTCTTTGTCTTCATTTTGGTAAAGTGGGGAGATTTTGTTCATGAAAGCATTCCAGGTTTTCATATGAAACCTGATTTAAAAAAATAAGTAAATAATAATTTCTTATTAAATCCCCCCTCTTGATTTTCAAAGAAATCTGTGTAAACTCTTCTAGGAGCAGCTTCCCATATTATCTCCTTCCTCTCCACACTCATCTGCTCACATTAGGGTGCTGAAGCAAGTACATGTGAAAGACAGCACTGCAGTAAAACAACTCAGGTCCTCTGAAAGTACATGCTTGTAGTGAGAGCTGAAGAACTTTTTTGATAATATTTTTGGGTTTATTTTGTTTTGCGAATAGACCTCTAAAGCAAGATTAGTGTTGAAGTGAGTTTTCATGTTAGCAGGTGCAGTTCTAGAAAGAGGCTCTAGTCTGAGTCACACACCCCGTTTTAGATGCAGCTTTCGGGGTGCTTCTCTATCTTGCAATGGAGGAAAATGTAACTTAGGGTCAGGTTGTCAACTGTGGCTTGGAATGTGTCTTTTTTGCACGATCTGTTTCTGCCTGGGGTCCAGTTGTCCCAGATTTAGGCAAACCATGTATGCATTCAGTATGTGAGTAGTGAAAGGAGCTGTGTGATGCAAAGGTGTGAAGTGTGGGCAGCTGATTCCCTGGAAAAGATGTGAGATTTCTGTGGCTTCGTCGAAGGGTCTGTCTGCTGTTTTGGGTGCAGTCAGGAGTAAAGCAGGATATGCTCTGGCCAGGAACTGTGACTGTCACACATTAGTGTTTCAATTTGTGGTCCTTGGCATGAGGGCTTGCGTGACCACTGCTTCTCATGCATAGTGTTTAAGACTCTGTGGTATGTACAGGTACCCTTCAGGTTCTGCATTTCTCTCCTTTGGTTCAGTGTGCCCCCATGTCTATCAGCTCTTGCCCCAACAGGCACTGCAGTTGCTGTGGATCTCAGACAGTGTGGGCTGTGCACAGACTTTGCATAGGAGGAAGATCATTTTCTTATTGGAGATGCATAAGAACGAGTGAATACGAATTTGGTATTCTAGCAATGTATTTGAGGCAGAAAGGACACTGTCAGAATCATCGCTTTTCACCATGTGTTTGTCAGGTCCTATGCTGTTTTCCTGCGTGTATTTAGATCTAATAGAATACTCCCTACATTTCTCTGGGTCACAAAGTCCATTTGGCAGACACTTCATGGTATTCCTTATGCAAAACTTGTCTTTTTCTTGAAGAAGGATTGCTTCAGATAGGGTTTCCCATAGTCTCACAGAATATGGGATTTTTCTATACTGAGCAAGTACTCTGCAGAGTTATATTTCAGTTTTGAACCTGTTTACTGACATTTCACCTGGTAATGAGAGTGTAATAGTACAATGACAGTGGTATCTGCAGCAGTATAGGCAGTCTTGGTATATCGTAGTCTGCATGGTCTGCTGTGAGATTTTGTGATTTTTATTGTCACATGGAGGGGAAAAAACCAGAACAAATTGTTTTGGAAAGCTATTTTTCAGACTGCTGCCATAAATGTAAGTTACTAGGATACAGTATTTATCTTCTGAAATCCCTTGTATAGATCATAACTTATAATACATAGGAAAGCAAGTTGGAAACTTGCATGTTTTTCCCTAAATATTTTTAAATTATGTCAATATTATGGATATAATTGGCAGTGGTTGCAAAGAAGCTGAATTAGGATGGTATCAGTAGTCATTGCATGTATGAAAGTAAAATCAAGTAAGCCCAGCTGGAAACCAGCATGGTGATTATGCTCAGCTCCAACTTGTACCAGGTTTTTTTGGAGAGTGTAGTTTGGGGTTTGTGGTGTTTTAAAGTTGATTTTTTTCCCCTCTATTTTCACGTTTACATAGGAGGATCAGAATTTGTATGTACATTCAGGCCAAAGTTAATACAAACTAATTTTTAACTGAACTGTTTCTTATGCAGGTGGTTCTTGAATTTACAGTTTAAGTAGTAAAGAGCTTATTTTTATTGGGAGGGAAAAAATTGATTTAAATGATTCCTGAATTTTTTCAGAAATACACAAAGAATCTGGCAAGCACAGTACCATAGGTGCAGTATATTCTTAGTAAGAATGTACTTCTTTGGTCTTGGATTTGTACTTAACAGGTCCAGTCTTGAATACAAGATGCCTGTTGTTAATATCTTGGTGCTATTTAGTATGTTTTTGTCTTGTATCAGTCTGATACAAAATGGAAACCTTTAACAGAAAAGGAACTGAAAAATGTCACTGTGAAGTCAGTGACTCAAAGTTGGTGACTCTGAAGGGTTACTCACACCAGATACGTCTTTGCAGTCACTTGGGATGGAAAGAGTTTATTTTTATTAACTGGCTACATTTTATGTAGTTGAAAGAATTAATTTTATTGTTAAGGTTTTACAGTGTATAAATAGGAAGTATACCTATTAGAGGTCCGTACAGATTTTTCATTCAGGTAGTTTGTTTTACCTGCATTACATGGATTTCTGTTGTTCTGTGCAGACTGGAAAATAGAGGAGTTTGCTTTTAGCCTTCAGTGTAAAAGGACTTTAATCCTCTGAACATTAGCTGAAACTTCACAGACTTGAGAATTACAGAAATTACTTGATTCAAATTCCAATTCTGTTTTTATATGGCTACTAATTCTCTTTTTCCTCAGTTAAATTTCTGTTGTGGTGTGCTTATCTGCTTAAAATCATAAATGTGTACAATTTCTTTTTCTGTTTAGGTATGATGAATGGATAAAGGCAGACAAGATAGTGAGACCAGCTGATAAAAATGTACCAAAAATTAAGCATCGAAAGAAAATAAAGGTAGTTTTCCTCCCTTTCTCTCTTGTTGCCCCCAGCATTGGTTTGATACATGGTTATGTAATCCCTGCCTCCCTTCCTGACCTTTTGATTGGTCTATAAATGCTTGTCAGGAAAAGCAACTTTGTAGCGTTTTAAACATGGATACTCTTTTCATCATGGTTTTGGGTATTCTCTTTGAGGTGACGAAGGGAAGCTTCTCTTTCCTTCTTTCCCGAATTTTTAACTTAGATGTATATAGTCATTTACAGAAAATAAATGAGAAGGATACAGGTTATTGTCAGTGTTGGGAGCCAACATGGGGGGTTGAAATTTGAGAGCTCCCTGATTCTGGAGAGCAAACCTATGGACTAGTCCATGTGCATGAAACTTTGTAATTTTATTGCCAAGCATTTCTTTCAAAATCGATTCTTTCACAACTGATATTTGGGCTTAGATGATGACATATTTCTTGGACAGTAGGCTACAAGGAAGCTTTTCCTTTTGCCACTGCTGAGCCTGGCATATCCTGCAGTGCCACTACTCCTAGAGCACTGCTTGTGTTTGTTTTCCCATTTGTTTTAGTGTTGACAAAGTCCCTGTCTCCAGTAGAAAGGTCTTGGCATGGAGTGTAGAAAGGTATTTGTAGTCCTTTAAACAAAGAGGAGAGCTTTCCTCTACAGGTTGAATGTTTAAGATAACTGTAAGCATTATGTCATTGTAATCCATGATAAGATGTGTGTTCAAATGGGAAGAGTTTTTGTATCTTTTTTCTCACCTAGAATAAAACTGACAGAGAGAAGGAAGAGAAGTATTCTCCTAAACCCTGCAAATTGCGACGTTTGTCAAAACCCCCCTTTCACACCAGCACATCACCAGAGACTGGGTCCAAACTTGACAGCACTGAAGCCAAAAATACTGAACAAGCTCCAGTTAAATCAATAGAAATTACTTCTATCATTAATGGGCTACAAGGTATTGTACTTAAAAGCTTTTTCTAATTCTGTAAACAGCCTTTAAACAGGAGTAAATGAAAATGTAGAGCAACTGCTGCAATTAAATGCTTGAGTCTGTTTGGCTAATTATAACATCATCTTCAGAAATAACCCTTGGACAAAAGCAGTGTTGGCAGTTTCTGTGGATTCAGTGTGTCAACAGTCAGTTACATTTTGTGTTGCCATCCTTTTTTTTTTGTTTGATATAGAGCAAAGCGTTTTTGCCTCCTATCTAATTTCTAAATTTTTAATTTTTTATTTACCTAAGCTGTAGGACCTATTATTCATATCTGCTTGTCTGTTGTTGCTAGAACTGTGTTCCCACAGTAGCATTATAATACCTAGTTGCTTCTCTTCATTCTTAGTTTAGATCATGCCTCCAGAGAAAGAAACCATGTATGGTATAGGTAGTTTGGGTAACCACAAACTTTTGTGGAAGCTATGTGAATTTAATAATCATTCCAACTTGTTTGAACTTGGATGACACTGGCCACTGGGTTCCAAAACTGTAGGTAGAATAACAATCGACATAATCTAAGAAGCTTAATTTCCTTTGGAAATGAGAAACAAAAAAAAAAGCAATTAACGATGACACTATTATTAGTGCAATAATTAATCTGTAATTAACTTTAGAAATCAAGGAGTTACATATATATATGTATATTTATATTTGAGCCAATTGCTGTGTTTCTCCTTGAATCCATATCTTTTCCCACTGAATGAGATTGCTGTTGATTCCTTCTGGATTATATATCTTTGTTCTTCTCTCAGTTTCCTTATTGCTGATCCTGAATTTTCTTGCAGTTGTCCTACATTCTTCTTGTCCATTTGTTTCCCTAAGTGCCTTTCTTTATTGCTTTCACTTCCTTTTTCCAGGCTGATCATCAGGTTGGTTTGTTAGAGGGTATCCAATGTGTGTGTTGTTGTTCTGTCCTTGAGACACCGGATTTTCCAGGGAAAATGATGTCTATGTTATGGGCATTGGAAAAAAGGCAGATAATGGTAGCATTTGTAACCCGTAAGAAATACGTAAGGACATCTTTCCTTTTCTGGTTTGGGTAATTACACAGAAATTTGTATTTTATGGATTAATGCTTTCTCAACCTCTTCAGAAATTCCTGGAGATGTACTGTATAACAGAGAATCTTCCTAGTTTCTAATGTAGCCATTATACCGTGAGTTTTTGAACTCTTCAGGAGGTACCATTTAAGAGAGACTGCTAGAGATCCCTGTAGCATGTCTTCATATCTGTACGATTTTCTTTAGTTGGGTTTGGTTTTTTTTAAATAATTTTTTGTAACCAGAATCAAGACAAACTTTTCTTGTTTTGTTTTTGTTTTGTTTGGATTTATTTTTAATTAGCTTCTGAAAGTTCTGATGATAGTGAGCAAGAAGATGACCAAAGTGCCCTGAATGTACATGCTGATGGCAAAGAGGAATCTCAGCCCGAAGCTGTAAGCCAAGATAAAAATGAACTCCGTCTAAAAGAACAGAGTGGTTCATCCCTTCCAGAAGAAACTAAAGCTCTTACAGATGCAGTAGTGCCCAAGTCTGTATCCAAGTCTCCTGAAAGATTGCGGAAAGAGATGGAAGAGTTATCTGAAGATAGTGACTCTGATGGAGAAGACGAAGCCACAAAGAAGAGAAAGGACGGAAAAAAGGAGATAGTGGATAAAACAGCAAAACCACAAGTGAAACGTGGTAAACGACGACACTGTGTGGCAGAGGAGTCCTTAAAGACCGTGTCACCTAACAGAAAGGATGAGAAGTCCAAAAACAAAGACTCCCTTAGTTTAGAAAACAGCAGTAACAGCTCCTCGGATGAAGATGAGGAAGACAAATCTAAACTGAAAATCACAACGAAAAAGTACAATGGACTAGAGGAGAAAAGGAAATCTTTACGGACAAGTACTTTCTACTCTGGATTTTCTGAAGTGGGAGAGAAAAGAATAAAGCTTCTAAATAACTCTGATGAAAGACTTCAGAACACCAGAGCGAAGGATCGAAAAGATGTGTGGTCAAGTATCCAAGGACAGTGGCCGAAGAAAACACTGAAGGAGCTGTTCTCAGACTCTGATACTGAGGCTGCTGCCTCTCCTCCACACGCTGCTCCTGAGGATGCTGCAGCAGAGGAGCAGCTTCAGACTCTTACAGAAGAAGGTATTTCTTTGCCTAACTGTGAGCTTGAAAAATCTTTGCCAGCAAGTGTGGATGTTAAACCTGTTGAGGAGAAACCGACTGAAGTGGGTGAGAAGAAAGTTGAATTTCCAAGCAGCGGCAGCAATTCAGTGCTAAATACTCCTCCTACAACTCCTGAGTCACCTTCCTCTGTAACTGTGACAGAGTCCAGCAGACATCAGTCCAGTGTCACTGTCTCTGAGACACTGCCACCAAATCAAGAAGAGATACGAAGCATCAAAAGCGAAACAGATAGCACAATAGAGGTGGACAGTGTGGCAGGGGAGCTGCAAGACCTCCAGTCTGAGGGAAATATTTCTCCAACAGGTTTTGATGCCAGTGTCAGCTCCAGTAGTAGTAATCAACCAGAGCCAGAGCATGCTGAAAAAGGTAAAGGAAAGGGTAAACAGAGCTGTCTCCAACCTAACCAGCTCTTATTTCTAACATTGTTGGTGTGTTTTCATTCTGTTATGGTTATGGTGGAGGGAAGCTAGTTGTTGCACGTAGTAGTAGTCTGCTGTCCTTTTCAGATGTGTGGAAATGGCATAATCATCTTGTGAGTAAAATATAATCTGCCAGCAAGTTTATTGGCCTTTTATTAGAAATTGTGGTGGTTTCAATGAGGGATAAAGGGTAAAAGGATGAAGCTTATACTGGATATGGCAAAAAAAGCCCAAAGCAAACTGTAATAGCTTGTGTAAGGAATATTTATTGTAGCAAGATGGAAGAATTTTAAGCACCCTCCTTAGAAGCAGAAGTTGCTTTTCTTGCATAAAATTTGATTCTCTATAAGTTGTTTGTTTGGGGGGAGAAAGCTCTCCTGCTGCTAGGGTGGTTAGACAGTCATTTCTAATTTGTATTTTTCTAGAACATTAACTTCATAAGATTCAAGTCAAGCTGATAAAAGCACTGACCTTTTTAGCTATATTTCACTTTCATATGTGATTTTTCAGATTGAAGTTCCTTTCCTGAAACCACTAGAGAGCAGGTGATAATAAACACTTGTGCACATGATGTCGCTGTACTGCTGCCTGCTTTTTAACTGCTGGCCAGGCTAGATTCAAAAGCTTTTTTCTGAAAGTGACTGGCTGTTTTGCAGATCATCAAAAGTACAGCTACTTTTACTGTGTTGTAGTGGCTAAAAATTAGGAACACAAAGGAAGAAAATTTGTTTTGGCTTTAATCCTAAGAAAGAAGTGGGTTTTTTTAATCTCAGTAGATTCTGGCTAATAATTAGCTAATTTTTTTCAAAATGCCCTTAAAGGTATGTTACCTCCAGCATTCTATTGGAAATATTCTTCTGAAAGTATGCAACAAAATGTGTTTCCTTAAAGGAGAGAGTTTGGAAGAGGTGAATGTGTACCCCTCGATAAATACACCTGCTTTGCTAATAAGAGCTGTGTAGGTTTAAGTTGTTAGGGTTTTTTTATATGAAAGTAGTTTATTGCCACTTGAAAGAAGTTTTATACTGTTTTAAAGGAGTACTTTTACATGCATTAGACTTTAACTTCCTCTCTGATTTTGTCAGCATGTTACCTGTTTCAGAAAATTGAGTTCCTTAATTAAAATTGTTTTATTCCAGGAGTCATTTTTAATCTTTAAGTCACATGGTTATGAAACAACGTTTGAAGAACTTCTAAAACACTCTCTTTTAGCAGATGTACTAGAATTTTTCCATCTTCCTTTTCTACTTTTTCCCTTTGTAGTCCCAAATATCAGTAGAATTTTTCCCTGTTTTTTGTTTGCCTTTCTTTTCTTGTTCTTTTTTAACATTATGTAAGATTTATTTTTTTAATACCTTCAATTAATGTAATTACTGATCACAAGTTATGGCTTTGGTTCTTTTCTCACAGCTTCCAAGTACAGCAAAATTTTAAAAACATTTTTTAGTCCCAGTAGGTCTTGATAACTTTTTAAATAAATGTATTCTTATTTAAATAACAGTATTAAAAAGATAGTAAATCCATGTGGTTCAAGAGAAATTCTGGTGATGTGTATGGGAAAGTCATTCGTAGTCATGGTACATGTGCACTCTGTACAAAGAAACTTTGCCTGCTTTCCATTGTCTTTCTCTTGTCACTAGAAGTAGAAAACTGAGCTGCCTTAAGGATAAGCAGGAACAGTTGCACTGTTGTCTACAAACTTAAGCTTTGAAATGTTTTGTGGGTTTTTTTGAGGCTGAGAAAAAGTGTGCCAAGCATTTATTTAATTTCAGGTTTTGGGTTTTTTTTTTCCCCCAATTATAGTCTGTACGGGCCAAAAAAGACTTAAAGATGCTCAGGGAGGAGGCAGCTCTTCAAAAAAACAGAAAAGAAGCCACAAAACGTCTGTGAACAGCAAAAAGAAGAGTAAACCTAGTAAGTAGAGCAGCTTGGTGTGAAATAAGAGGTGTGAAAGTACTGTGTCATTTGTTTGACTGATTGTAGGAGATGAAGTCTGTTAATAAAAAATGTATTAGGACAAAATGTTCTCATCAGGGAATTTTTAACCCTGTTTAAATGAAGAAACTGCTCTACCTAAACGCCAAAGTGTTTTTAAATGTCTTATATTATTTCTGGGCCTATTTCTATGAGGTCCTTAATATTCTGTAATTCAGGAAGGCCAAGACGAGTGAGTATTTCACACATGGCAGAACTGGGACAGGTATCTCTGTATCATGATAGCTGCCTGTTTTAGATGGGAGACTGGGACCTGAAGGAAATTATACTCTGTATTTTCTGCAAGATGAGTTTTTAGAGGTTAGTATCTCTACCCTGTAGCAAATATGAGGATAATTCCAAAAGAATTCAGATTCTTGTTTTCTTCCTGTGCTGTCTGTTACATATATAGTAAATAATGCAGCTTTTGCAGTTGTTTGTAGTTGTAGAAGCTCATTGGGATAGAAACCATAGTACTGGATAAGAGAGCTTAATAAAAGCAGAGGTGTGTTAGGGAGACAAGGCTAGCACACGTGTTTGGGAGATAACAAGATCAATTACTGCTCCATTTCACTGTTAATAAAAAAATACCAGGAAGCAGCTAGAGACTGAAGCCTGGAGGATAACTGTAAAAAATGGAGTTAAAGCAAGATAAAAAGCATATGCCATGCCTTTTTTTCCTCTCCCAGCTTCTCTCCCCCTTTCTAGTAAGAGCTTTTACTAAAAGTCTGTACTTGCTGGTGTGGTATTTGCTTTCACCCCACCTATCCTTCATGTTCATTGATCTCCTTTTATATTTTCTCATCCTTTTTAATTCCATTTCACTGGTCTCCTCATTTCATAATCTTTATTCTTACCCTTGCATCAGAAATTAACGTAACAATACAAACTGAATTTGCAGAACAAATACACCATTTTTGGCCTTGCCATTATTCCCCTGGATTTGGTGAATTTACCCCTTTTTCTCAACCTGTGTCTTCATCAGGATGTGAAACTTAAAAGCTACTACCACATAATCCTTAGTGTGTGCTTTTTGTTAGGTTTCGGGCACTACTGGATGTAATAAGGAAAATAAATAGATAAAATGTGAGTCAGCTGTAAGTAAAAAAATCCCAAAAAACTTCTGGCAAAATTCAGATGTATCTGTTAAACTGTCTTTGTGGCAGCTTCAGCTCTTGCCTTTGCATTAAACCAGCCAATGCCAACAAGCAGCTGGGCAAGCTCTTTCACACTTCATGTCTTGGGTATTCAGTTTCTCCTGTGTAGATCACCAGATCATAAAGGCCAGAAGGTTCAGGGCTCATTTTGTCGACACCTGGGGCAGGTGCAACTGAGGCATACATTTTTCTTAATAAATATAAATTCAACATGTTTTTAAAAATAACTCTAACAGTGGAGTTTGTGCAGATTCCCTAGGCATTTTATTCCACTGCTTTGCTAGACTTGTGTTGCATTACAGTCTCTTGCACCTGCTTTCACCCCAGTTTTATTTTAATAATGCTAAAAAAAACTTCATCCTTTCAATCATTACTCATAAATCTTGTGTCTTTTAGATAGATTATTTTGTTACTCTCCTTTGAGTGGTTTGAATCAAAACCTGTGTTCAGTTCAGCCTGTTGCTTTATAGTTAGAAAGAGGTAAAGAGGTGAAGTTCTTCTGTTTTGGGTCAGCTAAAGATCTTTTTCCAAAATTAAAAGATTTTATCATCATGTCTGAGGAGATTGTAGAGTATGTCACACATATCCAGATTATTGATAGTGATTTTAGTAGAGGAAAATTAAAATAAAGGTGACATAAGGCTAAGAAAAGGCTGTGTTTGCTCTGATTTCTGCGATACATGTCCTAAAAATGCAGTCAAAGATTCGTCTGTAACTGTTAGCACTAAAATGGGATAGAGGTTTATATATATTGTATACTGCAATAGAAATTGATGTTAAAAAAAGGTGAACAGGAGATGGAACATAACAATGAGTCTTGTGAACTCTTAGAAAAAGTACAGCCCCATGCGCAGGCAGATGTGAATCATTTTGGCCCCATTTATGTACCTGGTTTGTGCTTCAGTGATGCAGAGAGCATCAAGCCAAGCTGCTACACCAGGATGGATTCTGTTGTTTTAAAGTAAAGGATTTGTGTCAAATCCTCGTTGTATGAAAATCAGCACAGGGGTTCTGTCAGCTTCTGACAGCCTTTAGTTTGGGCTTTGTTTTGTAACAATGTCTTCTTGTTTCTTCAGCAAACAGCAGCGACAGTGACGAACTGTCTGCTGGTGAAAGTGTGTCCAAGTCTCAGTCAGCAAAATCGGTTTCTACTGGCATGAAATCTCACCAAACCAAATCACTCACAAGAACACAATCTCCAGGAAAATGTGGTAAAAATGGAGAGAAGGAGTCTGATCTCAAAGAACAGAATAATCGTTTGCCCAAAGTTTACAAATGGAGTTTTCAAATGTGTAAGTATTTTCTTGAAAACACACCTAGTGTCATCTTGTGGCACAGTGTAAAAAGGCTTTTTGAATGTTCTGTATTTTGGCTTTCTCATTTCCATTCTGAATTTGCTTAGGTTTGTGATAAATCCTCATTAAAAAAAAAAAAAGAGTGGTGGTTTGGTTTTTTTTTTCTTTTTTTGCAATTGCAGCACAGGGAACTGCCTTTGTCACACTCCTCCAGGACTGTTTTTAGATATGGCTCCTGAGCTGACTTGCTGTTCTCGTTGTCCTGTGCATACCTGTCATTCTGGCATGAACATTATCTGCTCTGTGTGCTTCTTCTGTTGCTATTTCCTTGCTGTTTTATTCCTCATTCCCTAGTTCTTGGTCAGACACGTAGGTGATTGATTTGTAACTTTTTCACCTTCCATTTTGCATTAGTGAACATGTTTACTATTTCTGATATTAAGAATTTGAACTGTGTTTGTTTCAGTCAAGCTACTGGTCTGGCTACAGGTGAGCAGAGCAAACTGCATTTGTCTATCTGAAAAACAAACAGATCAGTGGTTTATTAATTCTGACATATTAGTACAACTTACCAGTTGAATCTGGCTTTGCTGGGGTTTTTTTTTTATTTCCTCCCCAGCCCTGAATCTCAGCATTACTCTACTTTTAAAAGTACTTTTCCCCAGTAGTTCTTCACAAGTTACATTCTGGTGCTCTTCAGGAGTACATAATGTAAAAGGTCTTTATTGTCACTTACTGCCCTGTTGAGATTCATTGAACACTTTCCTGTTGCAACACATTTAAAGGGCTTTTGCTCCTTCCTTTCTTTCTACCTTGGCTACAACTCCACATGCGAAAGTTGCTTTGCTGAAGTTCGTCTCTGGAGTGCTGTTTGACACATTTCCTGCTGCTGCAGAGTCAGACACTCGTAATGTCTCTGAGCTTTCCTCATTTTCCCACAGCCTAATACAATTGTGGCTTCTGGTCCTTTGGTGCTGCCCTCATTACAGGTTGATACAATGCGTTTTGCACCCCACAGTAGTTTAAATGATTCTTAAATGCTTTTGAATTGAGTGTTAACAGTGTGGCTTCACTCTGGCTTCCCTGGACTGAACTGAGAGTTTCTCCTGCCTGTGCCACCCACTGCTGTGTGCCGTGCTGTGGAGAGCTCCCAGCTGGAAGCAGCCAGAGGGGTGGCTCCTGTACTGGCCGTGTCTGGCAGGGAGGTCCTGTGTGGTTATTCCTTATGGCACATATGCCAGGGAGTCCACCAGAACCACCCCACAGCTGTGCAGATTCCTACTGTAACCTGCTTATTTTGTAACAAGGCTGACCTTCCTGGTGTCAAGAGCCAAACTGAGCTCCAGCAAGGACTGAAAGCCACAGGCTCAAAGCTAGTTTTGGCCCTTAGGTTTTCATCAGTTGTCTTAATTTTTTTTTCCTTTTCCTCCTTATGGGGAAGGGAATGCATTTTTTTTTCCTCTCCCAGTTCCTTAAAAAGTCCCCAAAGAGTGTATGGTGGTATCTTGTAAAGAATAAAAAAAAAATGAACAAATTTGTCTTTGTTGTCTGCTATCTTGAAGCACATCACTAAGATTTGAGTATTTCCCACTTCACTGACACTCAGAAGTGTTTGGCAATGCTTCAATACAATAATTAACAGAGATTGTTTAACTTGCAGCTGACTTGGAAAACCTGACTAGTGCCGAACGCATAACAGTTCTCCAAGAAAAATTGCAAGAGATCAGGAAACATTACCTGTCCTTGAAATCTGAGGTGGCTTCCATTGACCGAAGAAGAAAGCGCTTAAAGAAAAAAGAGCGGGAAAGTGAGCACTGGAAACTAAATTCTACTTTTAGAGGGCTTAATTGCATGTTATATTAAGGTCCTGATAAGAATTGGATAATTTGTAGGGAGATGTGTGTCATTAGGAATGTGGTTTTGTTTGGGTTTTGGGAAATGCTATGTGCAGTTATTTTATGACCATTAGAAGGCGGGGATCAGATACCCAGGGGGGTAGAGCGTTACCAAGGTTTGCAATCTGTTTCATGCTCTTGAGGCACAACTACTTCATACAGGAAAAAATATACAGAAAATAAACACATCTAAGCAGAGAACAAAGGGTGTTAATAACTTCTAACTTTTCTTCAAGTTACAGATAAGTTTACTGTAGTATTGCTTGTGGGCCTAGTTAGTGCTTTCCCCTTAGGATAAGGGGTTTATTCCATGACTTTAAGGGAGACCAGTTAAATTTCTCATCTTTCAGAAGCTGCCGCACCTGTTGCTGTAAGGAATGTTCTAGTGTGCCTGCTTCTAGGAATGCTAAAAGGATCCTTTTCTATGAGAAATGCCACGTGTAGTAGGATTTTATGGCCCCAGCCATGACATGGGTCATGGTCATGGGTTATGGGTGGGAATTGCAGTTGCTGCTTGGTTGCCAGAGCAGGGCGAATGTGCAGATTCAGTGCTGGGACAAGGCCCTGTGCTGGTTCCCATGGGAAAGAAAAGGAACAGTTGACTGTGCTGGTGGGTCAGGGGCGAGCTCTGGCCTCCTTTGGCTGGGCCCTTATCTGGGTGGTCGATGACCCAGGGCTACAAGGGGTAATGGTGCTGCACTGCCTTGCACACGGCTGCATACTTCTGTCAGTGTTTCCTACGCAAACCAGGCAGTGGAGGCTTGTTTCTTTTCCATTGCTAGGCAGTAGTTACTGGAGTCAGTATGTGCCAGTGCTTGCTGCTGAACAGGAAAACATTTTTATTGCTTGATTTATGAATCTCTATAACCTGTATTTTCCTTTTCCTCTGCAGGTGCTGCTACTACATCATCTTCCTCCTCATCACCTTCCTCTAGTTCCATTACGGCTGCAGTTATGTTAACATTAGCAGAACCATCTATGTCAAGTTCATCACAGAATGGAATGTCAGTTGAGTGCAGGTGACAGCAGGACTTGCCAAAGCACTTTGCACTTAATGGCTGCTGAGGGCCACTCTTTTTTTTTTTCCTTTTTTTTTTTTTTTTTATACTGCACAGTGGCACAAAATTCAGACAAGCACTATTTTGTATTTAAAGTTGTTTCTTGACAAGCTAACTTTGCACTTAAGTGCACTTTTATGAAGAAAAAGTACAACAAACTGCTTTTCCTCAAGCAATAATTGTTTCCAACTTGTCTGGGAATTGTAAGTCTAGTGACTCGAAGGCCTTCCACTGTGGCAAATGGAGGCTGTTCACTGCCTGTAGAGACAGGACAATAAGTATATAGTCGTTGGGGTGATCTAAATCAATGTGGTAAGGCTTACTGTATTCCCTGGTATTTTGTTAAAGCTGGAACATTTGATATTTTTCCATTTATTTATGACAAATATTGAAAATATTTTCATTTGTACAAGCTAATTGTTTTTTAACTGCTAAGTCACCTTATAGTGGCTTTAATTGTATACGTCAAGCACATCTATTCAAAACCTGCAGTTAGTAGGATGTCTGACATCAGTCCTGATAACCAAATATGAGGATTCCTTTACAAAAAAAAAAAAAAAAAAGACTGACTAATGTTTACAGGTTTGAATTAGGCTTAAATAGGTTACTCTGGGTTTTAAGAACCCGTTAATTGGAATGAAACTACTGTACTTTGCCATTTTTCTATAAAACAGTATTTTTTTTTAATTTTGATAAAATACATTATGAAAAAGAAAGAAAATGGCTAACAAACTGTATTAAATCTTAATGTATAAAGATTGTATTCAGCCAGTTTAAAGTGTATATTTATTCATAATGGATTATAACAGGTATATTTTTGTGTTTTCTTGTAAATGTTTCTTTTCCCCTTAAAGCAACAAATATTTCATTTGTAATGCTTATTTTATTACGAGCTTCAAGGAGAGGACTTCAAGAGGGAGTAAGGTGTGAGGTTATAATTTCTGGTTGCTGATACCAACACTGCCACAAAAGGGTAGTTGTTTTTAAAATAACTAGCTAGCCGAGTGGTAGATGTTTAATTTTTTAAATGCCTTGTACAAATTCCAAAACCAACTTCAAAATGTTTTCACTTGTATTGATTTTATGTTGAATGGATCCCAAGCTCTCTCCTGTTAATTCTATACCTTTGTAAGACATTTGTATATTGCGGAAGTGTTCATTCAAGCTATTTAATACCTGGCACTGTTAATACACAGTACTTTATTGTACAGATTGTTTTACTGTTTTAATTGTAGTTCTGTGTACTTCTTTTGCCTGGGGAAGTAGGGGCTGGCATGTTTTTCTTTGTTTTCTGGCAATACAACATGTAAGAATTTGAAGCATTTTGTTTGTAGATGCTAGAGTGTCAGAATCCTTTTCATTTGACTTTTCTAAGAAAAGCATTTTCAGTCTTCGTAGTGTGCGCTTAAGGTTATAACTGATTTTATTGAAAATGGTTTCAAAGTATTCAGAATTGTACAGGACTGTAAAAATTTGTTGACAGACATTGAAGGAAAAGCTTATAGAAAAAAGCTATAAAATATATATTAGGTTCTGCAGAAAATGGAGAGTTATGTAATATATTGTACAAATGTAAGCAAAGGCCTCTGAAATAAAATGCCATAGTTTGTGAATCCCTGATTTTGTTTCTAACAGTTTAATTAAGCAACTGTAGTGTGTTCATGAAAATTATGTCAAGCTACAGAATCAGTTTAGCAAATGATCTTTGATGTGCTGTAATGGCCATGTAAAGGTAAGCTTGAGTAGGTGCATTTGCCTAATTTTTCTCTTAAGTGATTATTTCAAATCCATCCTCTTTTTCAGCAGAAGGCGAAAGCGTGGCCCATCATTAAGGCAGAGCCAGTTGAAACAAACTGCTGGCTGTAGTTCAGTTGACCAAAATACTGCTACACCTGCAAAGTGACAGATTACTGATGAGACTGACAGTAACAGACCATGATAAATAAGCTTTGGAAACATTGACTGTGTTAAGAATTATGGTGATCTGAGACTGACAGGTGATTTTAATATTTTCAGTGAAGCTACTCAGAGGATATTTTCATCTGTTTAAGTTTAGTGGAATCAGAGTCATAGTAGTTCAGTTCTGCTTTTAAGTCTCAGTAGGCATAAGGGGTATGGACGTAACTGGGAACTACATCTGGGCAAGCAAGATTCAAATTCAGCTCTTTACTCACTGCTAGGTTCTTGATCAGCTCTCAGTTTTACTGCCAGCCTTGTTTGCTTTGATGTGACAATTACTGACTCTGTGATCTGGGGAGGGGGGATTTGTTTACCTGTTTAAAACAGGGATCTTTAGTCACCTCTCTGCTCCCAAGTCAAGTTTTTACATAAATAGGATTTTTGCTTTTCCTTAATACAGAGATTATTTAATTTTCATCATATTTCTGATGCAGTTTAGTGGCTACTCAAACATTTGTCTGAATGTGTTACATTGCACCTCTTCTGTGAAGTGTGTCTGTAAATGGTGCGCTCCAGATTCATGGAACCACTTGTCTCCCAGTAACAAGTAGGAAGATATATTTGGCAAGCTGTTAGCCAGGCAGTTTTATCCCATGTTTCAGTGGGTCAAATCTGAGCTGCTTTCCAGGGTATGTACTGTACAGAGCTTTATACATGGGTGAGTTCCCTGCCTGGCACGTGCACTCTGCTTGCAGCTGAGGAAGTTCACCACTAGCAGTGCCTGCTGGGCTGTGCCCATACTCCTGAACACCTGCTTGGGCCATGATCCGAAAGATGAGGCAAGGCAAACAACCCCTGCTGTGTTGTCTGCACCTTGGATGAGTGACAGACTCGGGTTTGCCTGCCTCACAATTGATCGTGTTGGGAATAGCTGAGATGGGCATATGCCAGGGGAAAACGCACCTTACTTGAAGGGTCTGCAGTGCTCCCACCTCCCTTTATTTGCAGTCTCCACTGATACCTGTATATACTTATGACTGGGTAGTTGCCATCACGCTGTGGAATTTTCCTGTTGACACAGGGATTGAACTTGCTCTCAGGCAGAGTTCCTGGAGGCTGTACGCCTCTTGCAGAGTTTCAATGGCCATGGGTCTCTGAAATGGGCTGGATGATGGTTGAGCCTGTTCTGCCCCTCCTGTGTCACTAGAGCTGCTCTTCTGTGTGAAAGCAGATTGGAAAAGCCACTACAAGTCATGCAGCAGCCACCTGCCTCTTTTAAAGGATTTGTGTATTCCCTTGGGCTGACCCCATCCATGAGGGTCACTGCCTTTCCTGGCATGCAGCAGGCAAGGCAGGGGGGATACCTGGTGCATGCATGTGTCAAGACCAAGACTTTTCCTTTATTCAGTAGCTGGGTTACTTGTTTTGCCTTCAGTTGGATGCTGGTGCCAGCCCAGCTGCTTACAGTGGCAGCTCAAAAAGTGTATGAAATGTGTAACAAGACAGCCACAGCACTGCCAGGTTTGCTTCAGCTCCCCTTGGATCTGAGGGTCGTGGGCAATCAGTGAGACAGCACCATCACACGCTCATCACAGAATCAATTGTTGGAGAAGACCTCTGAGATCTAGTCCAATCTATGGCCAAACACCACCATGTCAACTAGACCATGGCACTAAGGGCCACGTCCAGTCTTTCCTTAAACCCCTCCAGGCATGGTAACTCCATCACCTCCCTGGAAGTCCATTCCAATATCTAATCATCCTTTCTGTGAAGAAATTCCTCCTCATACCCAACCTGAACCTCCCGTGGCACAGATTAAGAGTGTCCGTCCCGTCCGGATGTCGGACGTTTCCAGGGTCCCACTCCGCGCACGCGCAGCACGGTCCCGCGGTGGCCGGGAGCGGCTCCCAGCTGTGGCCGGGCGCGGGGCAGGGCTGCGGGGGGCGGTGAGGAGGGAGCGGGGCGGTCCCGGGAGCAGCGCCCGGCCCCGCGCGTCGGAAGTGACGCGGGCTGAGCCTGTTCCCGCCGCGCTCCGTGCCACCATGCGGGCCCGCCGGGGCGGCGCGGGGGCGCGGCACCCCCCGGCCAAGGAGGAGAAGGAGCAGGAGGAGCAGTACGTGGTGGGGCAGGTGTCGGGCAGCCTCGGGGCGGCCGCGGCTCCCGCTGCGCCCCTCGCTCGCCTCTTCCGCGCCGCCGCCCCGCCGGTGCTGGTGGCCGTGCCGGGGGTGAGTGAGCGGGTGCCGGGGCAGCTCTCCCGGCTGGCGGGGCGGGCGGGGGCTAGGGGTGTGTGAGCCCGGCAGGGCGCCAGCACCGCTTCCCGCAGCGGTGGGCTTCGGGCAGTGGCGCTCCAAATAAGTTGCAGTATGTGAAGTAACTGCGGGGCGTTCCTGGAATTTTGTCCTTCAAGTCTGTTTCTCTTACCATTTTTAGAAGGGAAATAAGAAAAGGAAGCGTGCAGAAGAAGGGGAGAAAGTGTCAGAAGACCAGAGCTCATCCGTCGTACAAGAACCTCCAGTAAAAGCGAAGAAGACCAGAAAAAAAGAACGTTCAGAAGCAGAGAAAAAACTGTCAGAGAGGTGAGTAGGTGACACCATTTTACGGTAAAATTAAGCCCCCCAGCATCTACATTACTTGTAATATGAATTTAGTGAAACAATTAAGTTCTCGTCTACTACTCATCTTCAACTTGGTGTTTAAGATTATTTTTAAGATTGTGCAAACTTCTGTAGTTTTCCCTTGAAGGAGAAAGTAGTGTAGCTTCTTGAAACAGTAGGTCCGTGAAGTGCAAATGCCCTGCTAGAGAGCCATCAGGTCCAGCAGTTGGAGATGAAAACACATGTATCTAGTTCTCTGGCACAGGGAGATGCTTTCTAGCTGTCCTTGGCTTTATCCAGCAGAGGTGGTTTCGGCAGGGTGCCAGGCACAGTGAGCAGTGTGTATCTGGGCCTCTGCAGTGACACAGAACCTCTCTGTGACCTCTTAAATACTTGAAGCAAGGTGCTTCAGAGCAGATTGGAAGCTGATCATGCTACAATGCAGTTTGGATAATAAAGTGAACTTGGTTGTAGCACAAGGCTAACACCTCATCCTGGCACTGGGCCCATGGGACCTGCTTGCTGGGTTTATGTCTGTAGCCTTCCAGAGACTCCTTCAGATCTGCTCGTTATTCATGCTGTTACGGCAGGTTTGGATAGAGAGAGATTTGTTAGTGCATGGCAGTATTCCAGAGGTTTGTTCTTGTCAGTCTCCTGCATACTGACAAGGATTTAGCCTGTTCTTAGGTCCAACATGCAAAGATGATTTTTTTTTCCTTTAGTTTTAAAGGCTATCAAATTATTTGATTTTGATGAATTTCTGTGTGATTCCTTGTAAATAGTGAATGCAGTGTCCTGGGAACAGCAAATAGTTTTTCATGTTACTGAATGGTCAGATACGTTTGTTTAATGCAGAATAAACAAAATAATGTTTGAAATTTTAAGTTGAACATAGTAATTTCAAATGTAAGTTAAAATATCTTGGAGGCTTCAGTTCTTTGACCCCAAAACACCTGTTTTTTTCCCATCAATTGTAAACTGCCTGTTTGTTTCTGGTCAGAGAGAATGCTTTGGAGCAGGCAGATGAGGAGGAGGATCAAAAATTGTTTCCAAACAAAGTGAAGCAAAAGAAAAAGGCTTCTCAAACCGTCACCAAAAGTGTTGTTAATTCAGCTACGGGTGCTACTGCAAAACAGCGGAAGAGAAAAAGGGTGGCTGATGAAACAGCGGACAGAAGAACGGTGTTTGTTGGAAACTTGCCTGTCACTTGTACTCTTCAGGTACACGGGTGGGTTCTGTCCACTGAAGGAATGAAAGGAGTTACAGCATTCCTCAGTTTGAGGGGCTGTTTCCAGCTGGGAAGCCATACACACTTGTGATTGGAACTGCTTTTGGGAAAGTAGGAAATAGTGCTTGTTCTCAGAAACCATTAGAGACAATCTCTGGTTTCTTGGAGTTGGGCTTCCTACAGCAGTAGATGCAGTGGTTCCTTCTTGAGTAGAACTGGTCAGTTTCTTGTCAATGAAAAAATGACCGAATAAATGAGAACTGCATTTACAAAGTTACTCTGCTACTAATTCTGTATGGAAACAGTGCTTCAGGTTGTTACATAAAACATGTTAAATTTGAACTTTCTTCCACAGTAGGAGGCACGACTTCAGTTTTGGCAATCTGTAGAAGAAGAAGCTGCCACAAAAACCACAGAAATAGTTATGAATTACTTGCATTTTTTTAGTAGCCCATTAAGAGACCTCCTATAAGTAAAACCGTGTAAGAACAGTATTTCTTATAAATACTGAAAAATAATTCTGATTACCAGGTTGAAAAGTGTACTGAATATTTGTAATATCATCTGTTTAGGTACTGAAATCTCTTTTTAAGAAGTATGGACAAATCCAATCCATTCGCTTCCGGTCTCTGGTATGTTATTTCCTTTAATGTTACGTACCAAAATTATTTGCTGATGTTAAGGGGCAGTAGTATTTGTAAGGCTTGTATCTTCACTAGTTCGGAAGTGGTTTGGGGTATGTGGGTTTTTCTATTAGAAGAAGCCTTGGAGATGTTACCCCAGGAGCACCACAGATGCCTTTTTCCTGTAGCAAGAGCTGATCCAGGATCAGAGCTATAAGTTCTCTGACAGAGGAATGCCTTTGTTATTGCTGTTTTGGCTGAGGCATTGCTCACCTATTTTTAAATCATAGTAGCAAAGACACGTTGATTGTAAATCATGGTACTCACTAAAGTAGTTGACAATAACCCTCTTGGGACTCGAGAAACAAGTCAGACAAAGTCAAGGCAAGCTCTTTAACTCTGAGGGTTTTTTAGACCATCTCTAGGTTCAGCCGCTTCCATCATTTGCTCACTGTACTGGCGATGTTGCTTTGGGTGGCACCTGCTTGAATTCTTCCTTGTCTTACAGAAAAACTTTTTGTTGTAAATTGACTCTAGGCCCATCTAACTCAAGCTTTTTTATCTTTAAGATTCCAGCAGAAGATACTGTATCCAAAAAGGTAGCAGCAATCAAGTAGGTTCCCCTTGTGAATTTTGTGTATTTTTCAAGGCCTGAACAATGTTTTACTGTTGGTTGTTATAAGTTTGTCTGTATTAAGTCTTTTTTATGTATTTTGTGTTTGTCTTTTGTCATTGCCTTTGTATTAAGGTATTAAGTTTTCTCGACAAGTAATAAAGAATTATGTGCCGTGTGTACTAGTAATTTGTTACCTGAGGTTGCATTTCTTATATTTTAGGAAGGAGGAAGATGCTAAAAGTATTTAATTTCTTTGGATATGTCTATGAGTTGAGGACGCTTTCTCAGGGGGCATATATGGGCTGTACCTTGCATGTACAGGGGTAGCTTGACCTGCAAGTGAATTGAAGTTGTTAGTGTGCACAGAACAAGCAGAGGCATAAATGTGTTCAGCAAGAAGTGCTTGTGCACTGCACAGCATCAGCAGGATTTAAGCAGTAACGTGTCCCTTTTGTGTTCCAGGCATAAGGTGCACCCAAATGCAAAGTTTGTCAATGCTTATGTTGTCTTTAAGGAAGAATGTGATGCCCAGAAGGCTCTGAAGGAGTAAGTCTCAGTTTTGTTTCTCATCCCCTGTTGAAGACGTAGATCAGGTAGATTTATAGCTAAATTTAAACAACCTCCCCTCTGTTGCTTGAATCAGAATAAAATGTTGGTTCAAACTTAAAAGTAACTTTGCTTTTGGAATACTGCTATGTGGTGACATTGTTGATTAAATAATGCTTTTGTTTCACTTTTTAAACTTTTTGCTTTTGACCACGAAAGGAACGGAACAGAAATTGCTAGTGGATTTCACATCAGAGTTGACACTGCATCTAAAACCAGTTCGGTAAGTAAGATGTGTGGCCAGAAATCCCCTTTTCTGCTTTGGTTGTGGGGGGTTTTGTTGTTTTTGTTTGGTTGTTTTGGTTTTTTTTCTGTAACAAATAACTTACTGTCCTGTTTCTCTTGTTTCCTTTAGCATGACAATAAACGATCTGTATTCTTGGGAAATCTTTCATATGGTAAGTCTAAAATGGATTGTTATGCATCATTAATTTGCATTTATGAGATAGTTGACATTAGGCTTTTTGTTACCTCATTTATTGGTATTAAGGTATTTAGGGTCACATGTTTAGGCAGATAAATACCTTTTGCTGGAGGTAATTTTTATTTGTTAATTGAAACACCTAAAGGGGCTGTAAGTTTCTGTCAAGTTCTGCACATTGATTGTAGGTAGCATTGCAAGCACTTTGAATTCTTGTTGTTACTTCATGTTTTTTAAATAAATATGGCTAAGTTGCATAGGCCATGGCTTTCTAAACTGCTCAAGGGTTACCAATACCTGTTTGTGAACCAATTCCAAGTGATGGACAGTGATGGCTTCTCCTTTTGGTGCATTCTGTGAGCCACAGGCTGAGTGACTCCGTCCAGGCAGGGCTAAAAGTTGGACTTGATAATCCTTGTGGGGCTGTTCCAACTCAGAATATTCTATGATTTGCTGTGCTCTGAAATTACTTCAGCAGGTTGGACCTTTGTCAGCACATCTAGGTCCCATTGCTGTAGTTAAACCCATACTGTTGAGTTCAGCCCCTCCCCTCAGCAGAGAGGTATTTTATCTACAGCAGGGGATTGTGTGAAGTATACCTATACAAAAAAGGAAAGTAACTTGTGTTTTTGTGATGGCACATCACACTTGTCTGCCTAGGCGTGAGATGGAGAAAGGCTCACAAATCCGGCCATTATCACAATAATTGCATAGCAGCTGTGGTTGGAAACTGTAAATCCCTTCTCCCCCATTCAGCTAAAATTCATGGCTCAGTCAACCAGCAGTTGAAGAACAGCCAGCTCAAGCTCATTATCATCAGCATTAATTCTTAGAAAGAAATTCTGGCATAAGGAGGAGCTTATGTATAGCAGGGATCTTAATTTCTACTCCGTTAACAACCATAAATGAAATGATTTCAAGAATTTATTTCAGTCTTTGCCTTTGTTCTTTGTGATTTATGTTGTACTCTTCAGAGCTGGAGAATTGGTAACTGTCAAAGTAAATAGCCCTTTATAAAGTCCGCATTGTCAGCTTGCTGGGATTTTTCTGAACTGCTGATATTTGTCTACCTATCCGTATTCATGTGATAATATATACTTAAATATATTTGTCTGTGTCCCTGAATTGGTAAATGTGGAATAACTGGATTTGTGCCAGGCTTTTAAAGCCATGTGTCTCCCTGAAGAGGCATCTGTTCCGTTGTGTTGCCTGCAGACATCCGCGATGACGCCGTGCGGGAACACTTCCATGTCTGTGGAGATGTTGTGGGAGTGCGAGTTGTGAGAGACAGGAGGACGGGCTTGGGAAAAGGCTTTGGCTACGTCCTCTTTGAGGTATGTGTGAACAGCCTGCTCCAGCACACCGGGAGTTCTTCAAAACCTGAATTGGGGCTACCTTTAGAGCATTTTTATTTTCTTTTCAGTAGTTTTTTGGGGTGTGTACATGTGTATGTATGATGTTACATGGTAGCATTGTTGTGTATGGTAAAAGCAGCTTGGAAGACCGGTTCTGTGGAAGCAGATACAAAACAAACTATTTCAGGTTTTGTACACGCTTGGGTGAAGGAAGTGAGTTTGAGGTAAAGACTTAAAGGAGGGACAGATGAGTTTGTTTGGTGTAATTCAATGTTCTTCCATTTCTTATGTGTCAAAATGTGAGTGGAATCCTCTCCTGCAGCTGGTTTGCTTACTGGTTCTCCACTTTTGATCCAGTACAACTTCTTTTCTCTCTCCCAGCCTCATTTTCCTTAGTTCATTTCCTGCAGCCCAGTGCCTTTTTTCCCAGTTTTTCCTTGTCTCTCTGCCTCAGACTTTGGTGTCTCATGAAAGCTGTTTCATAGTCTGTTTGCACGTGTCTGTGCCTCAGTGTGTGCGCTGTGCAGGGGTGCTGGTGTTCCTGAGCAGGGATGTTGTGTCATTCCCTAAATAGAGTGGTTTGAGTGCTCTTCATTGTAAAATCCTGCTTACCAATTTTAAATACAGGTAACTGTTCATTTGAAAGCAATCTGTTGGAGGTAATGCTTTTAAACTGGTTGTCTGGTTTTGTAGAATACAGATGCTGTACATCTTGCTCTGAAACTCAACAACTCAGTTCTGATGGGAAGAAAGATACGAGTGCAGCGTGTAGTGGACAAGAGGAAAGCACAGAAAAGTCCAGACCAATCTCATGCTCCCAAGGACAGAGCTGATAAGAAGAAAAAAGAAAAGAGCTGTTCTAATGATTCTTTTGTTGGTGAAAAAGCAACCCCATTAAAGAAGAGCACGAAACCAAAAAGACTAAAAACTATTCCTAGGAGTAAAGCTGGGAAAAATAAACAGTCCTTTGATAAAAATCAATCGGATAAAAATGCTAATTAGTGTTATGAAGATGGATATATATGAGAGCGTTGTGTCATAAATTTTGTTTGCTAATATAGCTGTTGTCATTCTTGGTGTTTGCTCTGGGGCATTTGGCTTTTCCCAGAAGGCAGCAGGAGGTGCTCCATGATTTTATTCCTATGTTCCAGGAATCCGTCTCTAGCCGAGGTCTTGCTGTAAAGATTATCTGTGAATTCTTTGTTTTGGAGTTGTGTAGGATTACCCACAATGATTATAGGAAAAAGTGACTCACCTGCAGAATGATGAAGTAGAAATCGTTACTTTGATTTGGGTGGGTTTTTTTGTTGTGCAGAGAAGGGCAGTGGAGCTGGTAAAGGGTCTGGAGCCCAAGTCTTATGGGGAGCGGCTGTGGGAGCTGGGGACTTTCAGCCTGGAGAAAAGGAAGCTCGGGGATGGCCTTATCGCTCTCTCCAGCTCCCTGACAGGACGGTGTAGCCAGGTGGGGGTCGGTCGCTTCTCCCAGGCAACAAATGACAGGATGACAGGACATAGCCTCAGGCTGTGCCAGGGGAGGTTTAGGTTGGACAGCAGGAGAAATTCATTCACAGAAAGGGTGATTAGACATCGCAACGGGCTGCCCAGGAGGCGGTGGAGTCACCGTCCCTGGAGGTGTTTAAGGAAAGACAGGACGTGGCACTGAGTGCTATGGTCTAGTTGCCATGGTGGTGTTCGGTCAGAGGCTGGACGCGACGATCCCAGAGCTCTTTCCCTGGGATCCCTGGGTTTCCCGTTCCCCCGGCCCCTCGCGGCGCTCCGCGGCCAAACGCCGCAGCGCACGCGACACCCGCTCGGCCGCGCGCCTCCGCCCGCGCATGCGCCCCGCCCTCCGCGCAGGCACCGCGGGAGGCGCCCGCTGCCGCCGCCGGCTGATGACGTGAGCGGAAGCGAGGAGGGGTCCTTTCCCTGTGCCCGCTCGCCCCAAGGTGCCTGCGGAGCTCGGCGCGGGCCGCGCGGCGGGAGCGGCGCGGGGGCGGCGGCAGCGCCATGATGGTGGGCAGGACCAGCGCCATCGCCGCGGGGCTCTGCGGGGCGCTCTTCATCGGATACTGTATCTACTTCGACCGCAAGAGGCGGAGCGACCCCAATTTCAAGAACCGGCTGCGGGAGCGTGAGTGTCCCGGGACGCCCCCTCCCCTTTCCTCCCGTCCCTTCCCGCCGCCACGCGCTTCCCTCAGCGATCCCCCCGTTTCTCTCTCCCTCCCTCACCCGCCCGGCCGGGGCGCGGGAAGGCGGCACGCGGTGTCGCCGCAGAGCCGGGCCCGGCCAGGACCCCCCCCCGCGCCCTCTGCCCCGGGCCCCGGCGGCCCCTGCGGCTTTGTGGCCTCTCGCCGTCCCTTCGCCGAAACCAGGGGCCGGGTCACGGAGTCACAAAACCGTCAAAATTGGAAGATACCTTCGAGTCCCGCCCAGTCATCCGCCCAGCACTACCACTGCAACCCCTGCAGCACTAACCAGCATCGTCCAGCGCCAGATACGCCTCTTGAACACCCCCAGGGATGGTGACTCCTCCACCTCCCTGGGCAGCCTATTCCAATGCCTGACCACCCTAACAGTGAAAAAGATTTTTTTCTAATGTCTAATCTGAATCTCCCTTGTCTCAGCTTAAGGCCATTTTTTCTCTGGTCCTCTTCACTGCAGGCACGGTAGAAGAGACCGATCCCCACCTCACTACAACCTCCTTTCAGGTAGTTCTAGACAGGGTCATCCCATCGGAAAGCGTTTGCTGTAGGTGTTGGGTAACCTGTGGTTTTCGTCAGTGCTTGGCTCAAATTTGCCTCCCCCCTGCCTTTTTGTTTTTTTTTTCCAATCTTGCTGTCCTACAGGCTGAGCAGTGCTATTATAGCCACTACATTTACGTGGTGACACTTTTTTTTTTGTCTTTCTTTTTTTTTTTATGTTGTTGTTTTTTTGTTTGTTTTTTTTTTGTTTTTTTTTTTTTTTGTTTTTAGAAGACGAGCAGGTAAAGCAGTGTGATTTCTTAGAGTGCAGTTGTTGCACTGCAGAGTGCAGCAGAGGAGGCTGGGGTCGGTGGGAGCTCTCAGATATTTCATCGGCTGCATTCTAAACCCTCCTGGCAGCCCTGCCATTGGCTTCCAGGATAAGAATGAATGCCAGAGAAAACTGTTGATTAATCCAAGATGTAGAGCTCTTCTCCCATGGCTCTTCATTATTTCACGTCTTCAACATTTATTTAAACGTTTTAATAATCAGGGACGGTTTTTAATGCGATTGTAGGCATGAGTACTGAAGGAACACAAATGAATCGTGAGAAATAAGGTGATACTTTCTATACTGAGTTATTTCTGTCAGGGTAATATGTATATTATTCCTTTGGTAACTAATCTGAAGATAAGAAGTTATCATTAAGGTAAATTTTCCTGGCAAGTAAACATGATGTGATCAGCAGTTTCATGGATGGAAAATCAATAACTAGATGGGTTGAAAATGAGTATTTACCTGATAACATTAAAATGTAGTGTAAAAGCTTTGGTTCTGCCTTCATGGGTTGAATTTGAGTGGCCAGTGCTGTGGCTTAGCAGCACGTTAATTCCGCTTTCCAAAAGCTCCTCCACAGCAAGTTACATCTGTCAAATATTTCGCCTTCAGGCCCTCGCTCCTGTGTGTAGGATTTTGGGCACATATGTCTTGTGCATCTTCCAAGTCCTTTTTTTTACCTGCAGTGCAAGTCATAATTTGGGAAATTTTAGCACAGTTAACTGGTATGTGCTTGTCTTGCACAAGCAAACTTGATTTTGGCAACATAATCAGCCATAGGTTTTTTTTTAATGATGCCACATATGTAGTAGGAGAAACACCGAATTACATAAGGTTTTTGCAGAAGCACCAAAAATTATTTTTGCATTCCAGGTTTCCGTAATCTGAGCCTCTATCCAGTCATGTTCTGAATAAACCTTAGAGTTGCTCTGATTAAGATTTGACATCATCTTTGAAGTGGAAAACGAATCCATTTAGATTTGATAGGAGGGGGCAGGTGTCATTTGAGGGACTTCACTGTAGGACTTACAGTTCTTGCATGTGATGTGCTGGTCTGCATTTAAGGCTTTAGTTCATTTGGTTGGGTTTTTTTTTTTTTGGTAGTGTAACAGATTATTTTGTATGGACACTTCAGCAGTGGTGCCAGGGATCTGGGTATTACAGCATTTTTACTGTTGGGTAGACAGGAAGGCATGGGTTGTAAAATACTTGACCAGGAAAGGTTCAGTGCAGCAGCCAGCTGCAGTTCTTTGTGTAAAGATGCTCCACGTGTTGTGCAATAGTGGGGGTACAGGATGGAAAGCTTGTGGAAACCACCATCACAGCGCATCTTTTCCATTAACCTTCTTAGGATAAGATCCTTTTTCAGCCTCTGTGCTGCAGTGTCACCAGAATAT
The DNA here is from genome assembly GCF_009650955.1 of Corvus moneduloides. Classification (NCBI taxonomy): domain Eukaryota; kingdom Metazoa; phylum Chordata; class Aves; order Passeriformes; family Corvidae; genus Corvus; species Corvus moneduloides. Next base: position 76,744,423 of record NC_045478.1, read on the forward strand.
GGGAAGGACAGGAGATCTAACACGTCAGTGGATTGCCTGTTGAATTTGGTCAAGCATGTGCTGACAAAATGAAGAACCAGTTGGTGTTTTTGCCCTTCCAGTTCCACTGCACGTTTCTGTATGCTGTGTTAGGGCCAAAGTTTACATTGCAAAGGCCTGTCATAAAAATGAGGTGGCCAGATTTAGGTTTCTGGGAAAAAAATCTGATTTCCTGGAAGTTTCTGGAAGGCTTATAGAACTAGTGGGCTTTGATTTTCCAGATGTTTTAATCTTATTTAGCAGGTTTTGTGGGTGAATTTTTAGCTGCTGAGCTTCCCCAGCTGTATTTTATGATTAAAATACTTCAGGTATGTTTGCTATTTGCCTTCTTGAATGAATAAAATAGAAGTGTTCTGCTTTAAAGTTTAGACACAGATGTCTTTGTTCAGAGACAGCCAGAATTTCTGACCATGCTGAATTTTGCTCAAGAGCATCTTCTGCCTGGACCAGCTGAGTGAGAGGAGGGCAGTAGGCAGACTTCACTGATGGGAACTGAAAATGCAAATGGCTTTTTGGTCCTTCTGCTCTTTCATGGGACTGGGTGGGAAGCTGCTGGGGCTACTCAGGGGCTTTTGTAACCCATGCCAGCAGGACAGGTCATCCATTGGTTCTCTTTTGAAACTTGTACCCTTGTACAGGAGCTGTGCCTGGAGGACCTGCAGTGTGAGAGCTGCAGTTTAGCTTTGTGTTTTGGATGCATGCACTGCATTTCTGTGGTAATAAAGACTCATTCTATGAAAGATTGCCTTTCTCTTTTCAAAATGTGATTATTTCTTTAGAAAAGAGGGAAGTGTTTCCCTTTTGTGGAGGTCCCTGAGGGAAAACAAACTTGGGGTTTTTTTTAGGTGTGGGGTGGGTTTGTTTGTTTGTTTGTTTTTTGAGTTTTTTTACCCTTCAAAGCCATTGCTTTTTGCTTGTCATGTTACAAATGTAACTTTTGGCTGTTACTGCAAAGATACTTTGAAACTAGTGTTTCTTCCCAAGAAGAAGAATTCATAAATATCCTTTAGAGTTGGGTTTTGTAATTGTTTTCGCTAGTGAACTTTTAAAGAGTCCGTAAAAAAGTATTAAGAAGAGAAAGAAAAGTTCTATAGTAGTCAGACTTGAAAGATTTGGTAGATAATTTTTCAGTTTTAAAATCTTGGTGGTTCTTCATATTCCTTCACAATTTTCAGCTTAAAGTACATGATTTCAAATCTGTGTGATCAGTGGTCAAAAGCTTTCACTAGTTCCAGTTACCAGCATGTCTTTTGTTTTGTTCTTTATTTCAGGATGCTTAACCTGGTGAGTGATACCTTTTATTATATTTTAGAAGGTGTCATAGTCATGCCAAGAAAACTCAATTTTCTCCTGAAAATGACGTACAAATGTTAAGCTGTTATTCTTTGTATTTCTCTTTTGTGCTTTTGCTGAATGCACTACAGTTGCAATGTGGCTTGTTTTAATAGTAAAACATTTCAAATACTAAATGAAAAAAACTTTAATCTTTAGGATTTTATCTATTATCAAAACTTGTTTGCATAGTAGTGCAGTTTAAAGTTTTGTGCAAATCAATGCTTCTGAAAAGTTGGAGTGAGCTAACTGAAGGACTGACTTTGAAGAGAAATTCTTTAATACTGAACCCACGAAAATGATAAAATTATAGAATACTACAGTTCTATCCAGCACGTTTTTCCATATATAGTGTAAAATAACATACACAGGTCAATGAGTTGTGGAAATCTAGCTGCTAAGTGTTATTAAAGTTTTGTATTAAGGTAAAAGGGTGTTCCATCTCGTTAGAATGGGAAGCCCCTTGGTATAAAGAACACAGTCTTGTCCGGAAATGCCACATGTTAGGTTATCAGTATACTAGGGAATAGTATTCCTGAATGTCTTCATCATGTGGACAACTGAAAGTTTTTAATTACCATGTAAAAGTGCTAGTCACATTTGGAAGTATTTCCAGCTTGTAAAATTGTATCAAAAGAAAAATCAGGGCTGGGTGACAGTTTTTCTTTGTCAATATAAGAGTTTTCTGAGCAGGCACTGAGGACAGAGAGTGAAAGGACAGTTTAACCATAGGCTGTATTCAAAGGTTTTATTGATGTAACTATTTCATTTGATGAATTGAAGACTTGCTAAAATGATTATTCTAAGGAAATTGCCAGTGTTAGTATAATTATTCTTTCTTGTATGAAGAGCTGCTACTATAAAAATATCTTTATCCCTGCCTACCTGCATTAAAAGCAACTTTAATTTTAATTACACTAGTTTTGCTGGAGTGGTACAGCTTCATGTAGCAGACCAACTTTTTGCCTTTAGGTTAGGTAGTTAAATCTGTAAATGTTTGTTCCATCTGTAAATGTTTGCTTTCCTCAGGTTTCAGAAATGTATGCTTTAGTACTGCTCTTGCTGGGGGATGATGAGATACTGCCACTTACTAACTAGTTCCCATGTCTTTGCTATAAAGCAGCTGAGAAAGTGCACTGTGTGGGTATCTGCTCTGGCCTGCCAAAGTTCCCCTTCCTTGATGGTGCACCATACAGTTCAAAACTAGATAGCCTTGACTTGTAGACAATTCTTCTGTGGCTTATTGTTAGAAATCATGTAGATAACTCCTCTGTTACTCTAATTCTCGTTGTGTGCCTGCAGTGCACGAGGTGTGCTGTGCTGCTGGTGTGCTGCCCTGCACAGCTGGTGTTTGCTGTAGCCATCAGGAGAAGAATTGCCATTTTGAGTTGGTGCTACTGCCAGCCCTCATTAGACCCTTAAATGATGCTCTGTTGCACTGAGTGGGTTTCAGTCTTGTGCTCAATTTTCAATGTTTGCAATACATTATCAGTTTCTTCTTTTGAAAGGAACTTTGATTTTTTTCATGGTTTTAGACTATAATCTGAAGGGCTTTTTAATTGCAAATTGAAAATAAAAGATGTTTTTATTCTTACAGGAAGGAAGAAACAGAAGCTTGCCAAAGAGAGAGCAGGGCTTTCCAAGGTAATACTGTGTTCAGTAATGTAGTGCCATTTTGAAAGATGTTTCATTTGTATTACTTGTAAGATTTACTTAAGGATTTGTTTTGATTCCAGGATTACAAATATGCAGTCTTTAGGTTTTTTTAATGCTCACAGATAACTGTATGGTTGTTCCTTTTTTGTGTCAGATAGAGGAGTTATATTAGTACAGCATTCACTGTGTGATTCGATGGTGTTTGCCTTTTTGTAATATGAACAAGGACTTCTCAGACTTAAAATCATTGATAGGACGCACTTATAAGTGAACTTAATATGTTGTTTTGCCATAAGTATTTGATTTCCCTTTCATTATCATCAATGAATCCAGAAAGAAAAGATGAGCTTTCTCTTCAAAAAATTGCAATAAATACAGTTGTTATAAACATAATACACCTTAGACTTTATATTTGCTCCTAAATCATGTACTTAATAAACTGAGTAGAGGTATTTCAGGCTCTGTCTCTACAGATTTGTGATGCAGTGTTATGAGACCTGAGTCTGATTTTCAAAAACATTCTGTGTACGTTTAACTTAGTGGTGACACTTGTTTTTTTGCCAGTGTCAGTGTAACAATAGGGTTGTGTGCATGTTTAATTTCAGTTGAGAATGTTTTCTGCCAACTTTTTATTAGCTGGTGTTTAAGGGCTGGTTTAACTTTTACTGTGTGTGTTATAGTTGCCTGATCTAAAAGATGCTGAAGCAGTTCAGAAGTTTTTCCTTGAGGAGATTCAACTTGGAGAGGAATTACTAGCTCAAGGTAATGGCATTTTTTTTCCCAAAGAGTAAGTTGTAAAATAAGTTTTCTCTGCCTTTGCTAGAAGATTATTTTTATACATTAAAAAATTTTGGGGACTCAAATTCACCAAAGAAAATCTGCATATTTCTTTTTAACCTTGTGTGTTCAGGAGGTCCATCAAGGGAGGAGAAGAGCTAAGTAGATTGATTCACCATCATTTAATCCAGTCTTGGTGGATGTCTTATGTGAATGTGTTACAGTGTGGAAGATGGTTGATTTCAAAGCATTATAATTTGTCATACAGGTGAATATGAAAAAGGTGTTGATCACTTGACCAATGCCATTGCTGTGTGTGGGCAGCCACAGCAGCTACTACAAGTTCTACAGCAGACTCTTCCACCACCAGTGTTTCAAATGCTTCTAACTAAGCTCCCTACAATAAGCCAGGTATGTGAAACATTCCCTGATGGTTTGGAAATAACTCAGATACTTACTTTAACCACTACATCAGTGTTGAGTATTGGGTTTTGTAAGCTGTTGGTTTTTTAATATGTTCAGTTAGATTAAAAGCAGCTCTTTTTTCACCTGAGATGTTAAAAAGTGAGTATGAAAATCATCATGTAGCATTAATAGCAACCAGGATAAATCAGAAATACAAAACTTCTCTTGTGTGTAGGGTATGCTAAGCTCTTGAAGTAGAGGCATCTGACCACAGCTGATACTAGAAGTGGATCCACTGTTTCCCAAATACAAGTTGGGGGGATTGGAAAAGCAGTAACTTTATTGCACTGGGTCTTGAGTTTTTTTTTTTTTTAATTTACATGTCTATGAGTGTATGTAAGCGCTATGAAAGTTCATCAAAAGGAATCTGTTGCTTTTGCTACCCCGTTGCTTCTGGGGACAGCTATAGACACAAGATGTTAACTAGCACCAGAACCCATGACAATTTTGGAAGCTTGGGAGTTTCCCTGATGATAAAAGTGTTAGTAGCTCTATGTATAAAATGCTCTCCTGTTTTAGTCTGAGTACTGAGCAGGTAATGTTGTTAATATGCTGGCAGGTGAGTCTGTTGTAAAATAAATAATATGTTCTATGTTCTTGGAAGTACAAGGGAACTCCCTAACAGTGTTAGCTGACATAAAGCAGAGAGTCAGTGCTGGGTATCAGCTGGCTCTTCTTACAGCTCAGGCCTGGTTACGTTTCAGGTTAAGTCCATATAGTCAGTGGTAACACTGGAAAGTGTCAGGTACACGAGATGGAAGAGTCAGGGAAATGACTGAACAAAAATGTTTCCTAAGAGAACAGTGCCAAAAACCACACAGAGGTCATCACCTGAGGTTGACAGGATATTGTTTATCTGATGTTGGCTTTGTTAGGTATGCACTGTATGTAATTTCTGTGGAACTGACTTCAAAAACCTAAGGCAAATAGATTACCATTTTTAACTTTAATCAGTTTGTTCAGTAATTACGCTGCCTAATGTTCAGTGTAAAATTACATTGCTTGATAATCAGTTGCCTACTGTCAATTTTATGTAATTGTGAATGAGTTTTTCTCCTTCTTACAGAGAATTGTAAGTGCACAATGCTTGGCTGAAGATGATGTTGAATGAGGTCACACCACAACGGGGGGAAAAAAAGTTTTCTTACCCCAGAAGATGAGCATCAGTAGGGGGATAAAGGGGCAAACAGTAGTTAATGGACTGTGTACCACATCGGGTTCTACCAGAGTTAAAATTAACTTTGTGTAGGTGGGATTCGCAGGATTTTATTTATTATCCCAGTGAAAAGTGTATTTTGATAAGAATTCATTTTATAAATACACTGTGTTGAGTTATCAAAGTATCACTAACTTCATTATTATTAAAATACGCAGTTGTAATGTTGTACATATACAGACATAAAACTACGACCTATTGAAAACCCAGTGCTCATTTTTGAAAAAACGAAGTTATGGCAATAAAGATTTATCTGCACTTGTGTGTCCCTATAGTACTACTTTAAAATCCAGAATATTTGGGTGTCAGAGCAAATGATCTAAAAATGACAACATTAAAATTTATTTTTAATGTTATGGCTGGTCTTCCAATGCTTTTAATTGTTTAAAACCTTGTGTAATTTCCTGAGAAAATAAATATATGATCATTTAAACAGTAACAGATCACCTTAGAAAGAGATGCAAATCGCAATGGTGATAGATAGCTGGCTGCAGAAAGAATGACAAATCCATTTCTGTCAGGAACAAAAACATGTTAAGTGATCAAGTCAAAATTACTGGCAAACTTGAAAGCTCTATTAATACAGGTGTCTGAAACAAAGCTGTTTGGAATAAAACCTGGGCAGATTTTAAGAGCACAAAGGTTGGGGTTTTTTTGAAAGCTTGGAACTTATTTTGCAAGATAGACAGTTGACATTTCAGTCTGTAGTCTTCAAGACCATAGGAAATGGTTATTAACAGTCTTTTTAAGGCATTTGCCTTAGGAAAAAAATTGCACTGGTAAGACAATTATATTCCTGGGCTAAATAGCAAAAGCTAATGGAATTAGATGTTGTAAAATTTCAGTATGGTGTGGTAAATTTTCCTTTGCCAATGAAAAGGAAACAAATAATATACAGCAGGCTCAGGTGAGTAGGAGAAGTGTACTTACGAAAGCAAGTTTTTCAAAGGATCTTCTAAATGTCAAAACAGATTGGCTTCTGTTATTCTCTGGGTGTGTACTATCAGCACTCAGGTGGCAGAAGAAACAATTAAAAATGTAGCTTTATCTTTTTGGCACAGCGACTGATTTTTAACTTGAGAATGCTTCAAGGTGTGTTTTTCAGACCAGCTGACAGTTTGTACTAATGATGCTGCTAGATTAATAGTGAGGTACTAGGTGGCATAATCTAGTAGAAGTGAGGTACTTTGAGAGCACTCTAGCCAACTCTGTCTCATTTCAGCCTTGTGTAAGTTTCTTCAAAGGCAGATTCTCCTCAGTGGTTCAGGAATTGCCTTACGCAGGATTTTTGAGAGGTTAAGTGGATAGTCGATGGTGACCTAGCAGTCAATACCTGAGTTTGGGAGTAGAAGGGGCTGTTACTGAGTCAGTCTGCTGAGATGGTTTGTAATGGAAGAGGTACCTTCCCCTTAAGCCCTTGAAAACATTATTTCCAAAGATCTGAGGTGCTGTTGAAACTTTCTGTAATGTAATAAATACTGAAGTTAGTGGCTGGTCTCAACAAACATATCTTAAACAGCTGGTTGTAGTTTAATCTTTGTGCTTAAATTGTTCAGGTAGCATAAGGTAAAAAGTAAAATGTAGTAGCCATATTCTTCAGGGGACAATGGCCAGGGTGCTCTTTTAATTTATTTTACAGGAACAAAGTTATTTTGCACTTAATAAAAATACTGTGAAATTACAGAAGGTTCTGGTTTTAATGAGGCTTTTTGAAGGAGTTTTTCTTTTCCCCTCTAACGCTTGAAAATAAAAAGTAGGAATTCTTAGGTTATGTTGACAGAACTGTTACCATATTTACCTTCTGTCTTGCTGGTAACTTCAGTGTATCTTTTTAGTTCAGCTTTTAACATTGTCTTAAGGTGAATCAAACTTCCATCCTGCCTTGAGAAACAAACCCAAACAGCCTAAGACAAAAGCAGCACCCTTATGTCAAACCTAAGCAATTTTCTACACTCTTTGGTAGAATGATGACAATTTGAATTCACATTTTAGCTTACAGCAAAGCTTTCCTGAACTGTGTTTCAGCAAAGCTGGGTGTCAGTTCTGATTTTGATGGAAGGCTTAGTGACAGTCTGATTGTATCTATAAATGGTATTTGCTGTAATAAGCATCACAGACACACACATATTGCTCTAACCTTTTTTGTTTTCTTGAGCCTGCAAAGTTAGATGCAAACAAAATCTAAGACAACATAGGTTTAAATGAAGCCTTAAATGCAAATTTATTCTCATATCTCATAACCCAGAAGTACCTGGTTAGTATGCTAGAGGAAGCTCTGATACCTGTTTTGAGTGCCTTGGGCTAATAAGTTGGAATGCTGAATCCTTTTAACGAGACTTGAATTTTTTTCTTTTCCCCAAATCTCCCAGTGAAGCTAATACTGTACAATTGTGAAGACTTGGAAGATACTGTCTAGAATGCAAATTTGCTGTTGCTCCAAGAGTGGCAGGCTGACAGCTGTAGCTAAGCATGCATGGTCCACAGATGTTTCAGACATGAGCAAAGACACTGCTTTCAGACACGAGCAAAGTGTAGGTCATCAGAAACGTGGTGGTAATGATGGATGTTTCTGCATCAGCAGTAGTAATGCCATTGCATTAGCTGTGCATAGTGCTGTACATTTCTTTTCACCTGTGCAAATGAAAAAAGTGTGGAAGTAAGCCATTCCAGCTGTGGATTTGCTGCTGTGGAGCTCACAGCTGCTGGAGAATAAGATCTGTAATCTTATTTTACTGCAGGTTAAACTGCTAATCTTTCTCCCAGAAAGCACCATCTTCCTTTCTGTGCTTCTCCAAGAACAAGGCACTTGTTTTCAGCACTAAAAGGATTTCTTATAAAGAAAATGAGAGGTCTGTTAGTTTTATGTTGGAAAGTCTTCTATTATCGGTTACGAGCTTCTCAGGCAGCTTTTATAGAAAAAAACCCACCCAGCTAGTTTCATTATCATCCAGGACTACCTTTGATGTCTCACCATTAAGTTTTCTAGATAATGGAATCAAATCCAAAACCAGAGTGATCAGGCACACACTGAATCATCTGGCACTAATTTCCTTCCCCTGGGGGCTGACACAATATTATTGTTTCCCTTAACTTGAAAAATGGAGAAGTCCCAGCCCTGCTGTGTAGGAGGCCAGCCAGCCATCATCAAAGTAAAGCTCCAGCTATTTATGCACTGAGAAGAATCTTTCTAAAGTTTCATTTGTCCATCTGTTGATGATGTGTCCCTTAGGCTGAACAGTGGCCCTACATGACTCCTGTGTTACAGTTAACGTGAGTTAAACATCAAGGGAATCTTTGAAGTGGTCACCAAGTGCTTTTAGCAATTGTTTCAAAGGCATGTTGTGCTGCACATCCATGCTTCTGTGTTTTTAAACATCTGGATATGAAAAGGGCTGATGTGAAAAAAAATAATAAATTCTGCAAGGCTTCTGTTGTACCCAAGCTTTGGTTTTGTTTTCAGTCTGTGTGTTTACACAGACCAGCACAGCTTACAGTATTCTTTAAGCACTGACCGAAAGCCTGTTGCAAAGAGCTGAAACCTGTGCTTTATTCGTGAGGACTGGGCTAGGCTTCATCAGAGGCGCTCCAGAAGCTGAACTGGTGTGGGTCACAGTACTTGTTTTCTGCATTTGTACCAAACTCGAACTTCCCAAAAAGATGTGGATGTCTAATGCTGTTCTCACAGGGCAGAATTTGCCACATCCTGTGTATGAACGTGTGAGTGAAACTGTAGAAAACAGCTGGCCCTTCTGTGATACGTCTTGTACCAAGCTGTCCAGCATACTGGAACTAGACAATGGTCAGCTTTTTCGAACTACAGTGAACATGTGTTCTTGAAAAGAAAATCCAGGTTCTTTCTTCTTTCCCTGCAGCAGGAGCTAGCTTTAAAGAATACTTACTGGACATCTTCTGATGAGCTCACTACCCTGTTTTCCAATCATTCCTGTAACTTAATAGTCCTTAACTATTAAAGGCCTCTGAGCTTAAACTTTTGACTCCAGGCATACAGTTCCTGTTCCTGTTTTGTAAACATCAGGTCTGTCTTTAACAGGCTGACAGTGCTCACTCACAATTACATGATTTCCCTTGCACCATGAGATGTTCTCGACTCATCTTTGGGATGAGAGGGTGTCTGCTGGTGCTCACCCATAGTGAATGAATGTTGCTGAATGGAGTGAGTGTTGCAGCTGGCAAAGTGTTGCTGCAACCTACAGATCTCTTGGGATGGTCTGTGCTGCAAGGCAGTTGTGAGTGGCTTTTGTGTATGAAATTTCTGGTGTGCATGGAGGCAGAAAATAGATGAAGTCAGATAGTTCTGCCTCTTTGCATGTTGGAACCTTACAGCTAAAAACTGATTTGGTCACACAATCATTTACTTGAGCAAGTCTTAATCTGAACAGCAGGGGGCAGTTTTGCACACACATTTTGTGCAAGCTCACCCTGCAAAATCCTAGTTTTTAGAATCTTCCTGTCTGGTGAGGTGATGCAATGCAGCATTTTGTCCAGACAGATTTGGTACGGTGTATAAGACAGGCTCAGTGGAGCAGCAGTAGAATGTGTTTCTATTGATAGTATCTAATTTTGGCTTTTTAAAATCCTGTGTGTTTAAATTGTTCCGATGACATGATTAGGAGGATTTCCCTTTTTCTCTCCATCCCTCATCACAGACTAGGTATATAGATAAGCCAGCTGCATTGTACAGCTTAAACTCTGCAACAAAATGAATCCGCATCTGATTCCCAGGCATGCAAGAGAAGTTTTCCCCTGCCCTGTGATTATTCTGGGTGAGCTTTGCTAGCTGGAGTGAAAGGAATGCACCTGTTAACTGCAGTAGGGGTGGAAGTGAAATCTGCATCTTGAGATTTTGCCTGGAGTTGGACTCTGCCTGTGATGGCCCAAGTGAGGAGAGCCAACCAAAAAAATAAAGAGGCAAGATATTATAGGTGGGTGACAGGATGCATTTTCAATGCTGGTTGAATTTCAGCTTAAGTTGACAAAATCTACTCACCCTGTCGTGATTCTGCAGCTGACATGAAGTGAGCTGATCTCATACCTTGTCTCTCTCATGCCTTGGAGGCAGCTATTCGCGTTGTAGTGGCTCTCTGGCTTGAAACTGAATCTTAACTGCTCCTATATCTCAAAAGTGTTTTTTCTCTGCTTCCTGATCTGTGTTTGTGGGGGTAAAGTGTATGTATGCTATACAAGTAAATGGAAATTTTCCACCCTTGTAGCTGCCAATCAGCATTTTTCAAAACATTCAACTTGTTAGTAAGAAATTCTTCAAAGTCTGCTTAAAACATGGCAATATCTAGAGAAAGCTGTTTAATAAAAGATTCTGTCTGAAAACCATGCTTCTTCTTCCTTAGGTCACTCTGGCCATGTTACACCCTGTAACATAGCCTGGAAGATACAGAAATTTGCTGTAAAAAACCAATATTTGCCTGTTTTGGCATGTATGTGAAAGAGCACTTCCTGGAGCTCTGAAACAACCTGGTTAGCATCTCTTGTTGTATTTAATATTATTTAATGAGAAAGAATGTACATTCAGCTTTGATTATTAAAATGACAATGATTATTGCATGAATTTGTGAATTATAATGCAATGACTAATTAAATGGAGAAATGAAGAAAAGGGATTCTTGAGCAAGCATGTTCTTTGAGAAACTCTCCCTTGTTGTTTTAAATTGATAGTACACACCTAATCAATTCATAGCAGTATTTCATTACTGGTGGGAACAGTCTGGTTTTGATGAAGATTTACTTTCACCACACATTGACCTGGTATAATTGCCTGGTCCTGTAAGTTACTGTGAGGAAGACTGCCAGCTCCCAGCACTAACGAGGTGGAAGTTTTTGCTTATATAAAGAAAGGAAGCCCCATCTGACCCCAGGTTACAGCGTCCATATTTATTGAGTTCTTCTAGTTGGAGTGTTTGCTATAATGACACTCACCTGAATTTGCATAACCATGAAGGGTTGCTATTTCGTTTATGTTTCGTTTGTTTTTATCTCTCCGTCTAAAGTTTTGAGCTTTAACATCAGGTTCCTTGGCTTATGTTAGAAGTTGTCTGACACAACTAAAGGCCCTTTTTTACTTCTTTGTAGGGATGTTATTTACTGGCCACTGGCACTGGCAGAATTCTTAGCATGAAATTATTATTATTATTACTTCTGTATCAGCAGAGATGTGTGTGGCACTCTGAAGAATCTGTCAAGATGAAGTCTCTGCTTCTGCAAACTCACAGCCTGCGGTCCTGATCCCGTAATTTACCCTGCATGGTCCTTTCCTCATGGAAACCTAAGCAGTCAAGAGCAGGACATTGGGACAGTGACACAGGAAGTGAAAAGGTAAGGTTTAGATAGTATGATTGTTTTGGTAGTAATTGGGTGGGTGTTTTATCTGAATTTTGTTTGCAGCTCTGAAGCTTGCTTCTTTCCTACGTCACATTAATTTTAGACTAGTTGCCTAATCAGTGCTAGTTACTAGTGTAATCAGGAAAAATGAGACTTCAACCAACCATAGGTCCGCTTATAAATCATGAAACCTACAAAAGAAAAAGTATTAAAGGCACTCTCTATAACTGAATAGATTTGAGACACAACTTCCCTCTCCACAACTGAAATCAATAACCTGAGCTGTCAAGCACTGGGTTAATTGCTCTGCTGGCGGTCCTGCAGTTCGTAAGTTCCTTCTGCATTGAAACTGTAAGAAGCAATCTTTCAGAAATCTAGCTTGCTGTTGGATAGCAGCTCTAGAAGGAACTCTGTTCTGTCAAAACTTTGTAATCAGCCCAAACCGTAGTGCCTGAAATTCAGTGACACCATCATGCAAATAGGAAAGCTGGGCATAGGTATTAAAGCAGGCATAAATAAGGGAAACAGCCTAGAAGGCAATGCAGCGAGTCAGTGTCCATCCTAGATGTTGGATTGCAAACTGTGAATGCTTGACAACCTGATAAAACAGTTGAAAATTGGAGAGTTACTTTACAGAGAGAGTTGTAGCCCTGTTTTGGACAGCTGCCCCATCCTTAAAAAAAATGCAGCCTTCTAAAGCATGCCTTTTGACCCTCGAAGTCCTGGTGGTTATAGCAGATCTGTTGTCCAGAATGGCTCTATCCTCCTTTTTCTAATTTTGAGCTGGTTTCCAGAAAGGAGAGGAGGCCAGACAGGAGCTGGTTATGTGGTAACCATATATTCAGGAAGTCAGATGATCAGACTGGTGTGTCCTGCCACCCTCAAGAACCAATGGACTGTCTTAATGGGAGCTTGAGCACTAAGCTTGAGCACCACTTGGGCACCTTGGCTTCTCTGGGGAACTGTGAAAGTACATGCTCATAAGTTATGTTGATTTTCTAGAGGGAACACAGCTCCTGGGATGGAATGTATTGATACTTGGGCAGTGCTCTTCCCATGCTTTTGGTCATAAAATGTGAAGCAGGGAAAAAAATTGCCTCCTGTGTAGAATCCCTCTCTTTATTTTGGTTATTTCCAGGGTGGTGTTAGGACCTTGTCCTAACGGACAAGGTCAGGAGCAGTGTTTCTCTCCTGCATTGCCCTTGAAGATCTTCAGCAGGCCTGACAATATTTGTCATTAGACTTTAGATCTTTTCACAGATGGATGTCTCCTACCTTGGGCAGCACATTTTCAAGAAAAACAGTGATCTCACCCTGATTTTAAAGAAAAAAAGAAACAGATTGCCGTCTGACAGAACCAGCAATGGCTCAGACTCAGGAGTATTCATGGCCTTTCCTTTTTTATATATCTAACTGCTCAAACTCTGCCTCCTCAACTCCTGGTAATGTTGTAGGTGATGTAGGCTTGGTCTCAGGGGGTGACAACACAAACTTTATTATTAATTGATGCAGGAGTGGTTTTGTAAATTCAAAGTATTTGTAGGTCCTCATAGTATATACAGTCACCAAAGAATTTGTAGAGGCCATCACTGGGTTTTTGAAGACATGCTGCTGTAAGAGTAGTTTACTGGAACAGCACAGATTATCTTCCTTTGGGGGAACCTAACTGCATTTTCCCTTTTTCTTGGAAGACCACACTATTTTTTGCTAATATCAAAGAGTATCACCCTTTTTGACATGCCTGCAGATGCAGTATTGCAGTGCTCTTGTGAAGCTTCACAGGGCTCAGGGACCAAAGACACAAACCTAATGGTTAGCTAGACACACCATCCTTTGTCCCAGAGCCAATACAGTCTGCTGCTAATCACCTTTCAATGCCTATAAGGTGTGAGACTGGTCATTTATTTCAGTGGGAAGGTCATGTGCCATGAAGCAGAGCTTTGTGGACAGTCTTGGATGCCTGATGCAAGGCTTCTTCCATTGCTTCCCAAAATGATGGTGTCTTCTGGCAGAGTTTAGGCACTGGGAGTGTTTTTGTTTTCTGGGTAAATGTAGCCAGGATCTGTCAATTTAACAGCTTTCAGTGAATGTCAGAATTCTCATACACTAAAGCTCTCTTTTCTTTTTAACTTGCTGTGTGAAGATCATACAGAAGAATTTGTTCACTGCCCTTTGCTGGGCATCTTCTGAAGACCAAGTGCCTGCCTTTTGCTCTCTAAGGGGCTTAGCACTTTGGCTTTTCTTTTTTAAAATGTTGAAAGGTTAACATTTGTGTTCTTTTCAGAACACAAATGCAGAGGTACGTCGCAGAGGCACATAGTGGAGTCAAATTTTCAGGGTTGGCACTGCAGATAGCATCAGGGCACACAAGTGTTTGGTCCAGCATGACTGGGAACAGGGCATCGGGTCTAGATTCAGGCCTGTCTCCGTGGGACAAGGTAGTGCTCACTGTTCCTGCCAGCCCATCATTTTGCCACAGACATCCATGTGATAACTGCAGAAGATGATGAAGCTGCGGTAGCTTTGTGTGCAGCAGCAGTAGCAGCAGCAATAGAAGATGAGATTCTGTGGGCCTCAGTGTAAACACCATCTTTTCCTAGCAAAGCCAAGCTTGTCTGAAACTTCTTTATGGTGGAACTTTTCCCTTTTCCCCTTGCCTTCCTACACCTGTCTTTTATAGACCAAGTAGTTTTGCAGTTTCCAAGCTTGGCTGTAAATCACGGGAAGGAAAGGGGGTCCCATGTCCAGGTAGCTGCAGGCTGGCCACTGGGGCCGGCGGAGCCCCGCTGCTTCGGCTTCCAGAGCCCGTGTCGCTAGATGGCAATGTGGCACTCCTGCAGCTGTGGCTCCTGAAAAATGGCTCGCTTTTCCTGTATTTATCTCTGCCAAACTGATGATTGCACCCACCACCTCGGCAAGAGAACAGAACAAAATCATTTCATAGAACATTACAGCTGTTGTGCCTTTTTCTTTTCTTTCTTTTTTCCTTCCCCCCCCCCCCCCCGCCAGTTCTTTGTCCCACAGCAGGGTGCAGAGGTTTAAAAACCTTCTTTCTTAATCACTCTCCTTCTAAAAACAGAGAAAACACAGCCTCTTGGGAGCAATTAGCTGTGAGAAAAGCATTTCTCAAACAATTGCCAGGAAATATTGTCTTGACCGATATTCCTGATGTAACACTGTCGTTCTCAGTACTGTTATTCTAACATACTCAACTGAAAAAACAGCAGGATACAGATCTGTAACGAATGATCTGCAGCTTACCACCTAGCTTACCTTTTTATATTCATTTGCTTTCAGTTTGTGTCCTCCCCCCACCCCCTGGAGCCATTCTGTTTAGGAGAGTGAAGAATTATTTGTGACTCTCCTCTTGTGAGTAGTGTATCAGGCCAAGACTGTGACAAGGCACGGCTGAAAATTAAGGTTATGCCTCTGCTGCCTGGGTTCCTGATTGAAATTCAGTGTTGTGTGCTGTGGAGGGGATCAGGCTGCACGCTTACAGCGATCCTTCCTAGCCTTAAAGCCTGGCAGCCTGAGAGTACGTGAGGTTGGTGAAGCCTGAATTTCAGTGGGAGCAGCTGGAAAGCAGGTATACATGAAGCAGGCAGCAGAAAGGCACTGAGACCAGGGTCTTGACCCTGAAAGCCCTCTCCCCATTTTTGTATTCATGGAAGATGGACCAGGCTGTAGGGTGGGGACAGGTTGGAGGAATGGTGGTAAACTTGAAGTGCTAAAAGCCAGTGTTAGCAGTGGCTAGGAACTGCTACTAGCTATCCAGATAGCTGTGTGTACACATGTGCGTGCCCATTCACATGCACAGCCATAGCTGTTTGTATTGTGTGGTTCAAATTTTGTCCCTCCTTACATAAATTTGTGGAGATTTGAGAAGCGAGCCTTGCTCTGTGGGACAGGGTGTGAACTGAAGCACCTTCTGGAAGACAGACAGCAGTGTAATCCTTTCATTCAACCATGTCTGCAGCTGCTTTTTATAAACTTGGCATAAATACATACTCAGTGAAGCCAGGCCTGTGTAGCTGGAAAATATTTTCCACCATCCAAAAAAACCAGAAGATTGGAAAAAGAGCCCAGAAATTGTGCATAACATGGAATGGCCTCACTTGTGGTTTTTTTCCATGACTTCCTCAGCTCATTTTTCTGCTGCCAATTTTAGAAGCCCATAAGTCATACTTGTTAAACTTTCTCAGTTAAAATGTAACTCTAAGAACAAAGTCATATGATACGTTGCAGCCAAATAATCCTCCCAGAGCCTCTGACTGGAGAAAAGCTACCCCGATCTGGCCAGCTTGCAAACCCGCATGGGCTCCTGTCCCAGGAGAGGCAGGGCTGAGGGGCAGGTTCACTGCCTGGGGCTCAGCTGTGCTGCCTGCATGGGTGATGGCTTCCCAGTGGACTTCAGCAATGTCTCCCTGCTTTTGCCAGGGTGGTCAGGCGAAAATTTCAGCTCCTCCTCTAGATGGACTTTAGGCAAGAGGCTGAGCAGAGGAGGGAGCGAGGGGAGGCAGCACAGAGGGTTTGGCAGTGGAGGAAGGTGCTGCTGTGCTCAGGGGGAAGGAGCTGAGGGGTGAGAAAACAGCAGGTTGCCAAAAGCGAAAGTGAATTTGCTGGAGGGTTTGAAGAAAGGACATCCTCATTCTCATTCAGTGCCTTTTTAAGTGTTGAATCAATATGGAAGTACATTCATGCCAGGAGCAATACTTTTGTTTGCCAGTTTTCCCCTATTTTATAGGGTGATTTTGCTTACACCACGCCTCAAATGACTATTTTGAAGTGCCATCCCTTGTCCAGGGTCTGCTCTGAGCCCTTGCAAAGACCAGATTCCCAGTCACTGCTGGGAGGATGTCACTCTAAATTTACCCTTGGCAGTAGCCGAGAGTGGGATCTGGCTGTTGGCCGTGCTGGCAGTGGTGCTCCAGCCCACCTGCGCTGGCAGTGCTGGCCTGGGCTCCTGTGACCTGCTGCTGGCTTGGGAAGGTAGGGAGTCCTGGTATCCCATGGGCTACCTTGGGCGGCCTCTGTGCCCAGAGCGTGCAAGGCCAGCAGGGTGTGAGGGACTGGAGCCGGCAGAGGAGAGGCAGAGGAGAGGAGGGAGTGGAAGTGTGAGGGTCTTCATCTGCCCAAAGTTCCAGCCCTGCCTCCCCCTTGTGCTTGAGGGCGGAGCAGCATGAAAAAGCTCCCTCTGGAAAAAAAAAGAAATAAAATACTTATGTTTTCCCCCTAAATATCAGCTTTTGAGTTTGGTTCTGGCCCTTGATGGAAACTGGGAGAGTGTCTGGAGGAAGTCCGGGGAACCACGCTGCGGCGCAGCGGCTGCCGGGAGCGGTGGGCCCCAGAGACCGCCTTTCTGCGGCAGGGCGTAACGCCCTCGCGAAGCCTGTGTGGTCTTCACGGGAAGGGAGGAACTGAGCAAACCCACTGGAAACCAGCAAGGGTGTTGTAATGTTTTTTGGACCGCCTGCTTCAAAAACCAGTGACTGCCTCTCTCGCTCTCTCTCGCTCTCTCTCGCTCTCTCTCGCTCTCTCTCGCTCTCTCGCTCTCCCCCTCTCCCTCTCTCCCTCCCCTGGCAGCTGCTTCCCGTGCCATGACTTTGAGGGAGGTGGTGGTGACTGATGTAACCGCGGCCAGGGAGAGTCACTTGCCCAATGTGCAGAGGCTGGACGGTGGCCAGAGAAATTTGCTAAGGCTGGGTTTTCTCACAACGAGCTCCCTGTGCCTCTGCACATACCTGTAACTGGGCCAGGTGCTTGGCACGGCCGCCTCCCCAGCCGAGTACACGAGGTGGCAGAACTACTCAAGCCAGGAGGAGGAGAAGAAGGAGAAAAGGAGGAAAATGTTGTTCTTTTCTCACATGAATGCAGACCCAATAACATACCTAGGCACACATTGTTTGTGTCACCATGTTGTAATTAATAACACTGTCTGTTCACTGAGGCCAGCTGTTCTTTGTGCTCATGGCTGGAGTGTGGGGGAGATAGTGAGGAGAGGCCTAGCAGGTTTTTTGCTGGATCACCACCTTTAAGTTATTGTGACAGACCTTTAAAAGGATGTCTTTGTATAAACTGGAATATAATGCTCAGCTGGGCTCTTAAATTCTGGCTCTGTTGAGAAAAGAGATCCTTTCATATCGATTGTCATTTTGTATGCAGTTCAGGCACCAACTTGTAGAAAATCTGGGCCAAGAGAGATATCATTAGGTATTTATGGGGGTTTGGTTGGCTCAGCAGTCAATTTTTCCATTGTCATGCCGTGACAGTAGTGCATTACATACACCCTCAGGAGACATCCTTCTGCTACCACAACAATAAAGGACTTTTTTTTCTTTTTCTGACTCATCTTCAGCTTGAAAAAAAAATGCCAACCACCACCAGTAAATATAATTAGCAACAGGCAGATACACTTTAGGTAGCTTTCAGAACCCATTGGGATAGTTCCTGTTAAAATATATTCTCATGGTTGCTCACCCATGCTTGGACCTCCAGCTGCATTCCTGATTATACTTAGATGTTTTAACATAGCCTGGTGATATTGTAGGCTGAGGAGCCATTTCTAATTTGGACAAAGAGGAGGAATATATTTCATGCTGGGATCGTCTTTCATGCACACGCAGGAGTTTTGGCCAGACTCACAAGGCAGGGGAGTACAAATGGCTGTGCTGTGCCGGATGCGAGGTCTGCTTAGCTCTTTATCCTGCCTCTGACAGGGGCCAGCAGCAGATGCTGCGGGAAGGAGGACAAGGAGCAGAGCAAGTCTAGACTTATTCTGCCCCAATGTGCCCTCTTGGCTCCCTGCAAGCTATTCTCATTCACCAAAGGGCAAGGGAAGAGGGAACTTCTTCCTTAGGCCTGTTCCCCAGCCTCTTCAGGTCCCTGCTGTGCAGTGGCCCTTGTTTGTTTTGCTTCCCAGATGTGGCTTTGGGTGGGGTGGAGCACAGACCGAGGTCTGCTCAGCTTTGCTTTGCATCCACTTGGTCACGTGAGGATGTCTGGGTTAAATGTGTCCTGGCCCCCTCAGTATTTCCCTTATGTAAGCGTGGTGGAGCTGGAAGCAGGTGGCATACAGCTGGGCTCTGCTCTCTGCCAGGTGGGTGTTCCCTTACACTGCAGGCCGAAGTCTGTGCCATCCCAGTTAGGGGCTACTGCCTGTCCTGTTTGTCCCACTGGAGCACTGTGAAGCCAGGACACAATCTTTGGGTCCAAATTTCACCTTGGGGTGAGGGCTGACATCAGTCACATGACTGTGAGCAAGCCAACTGGGAGATTGTATGGCTTTGTTTATTTATTTATTTATTTTAGCCTGTGACTAAGATGGGGGAGTATTTGGATGGAGCCACTCCTCCCAGAAATTGCTGTTTATATTTCAGTCTCCTGAGCAGAGTCTGTCATATCTGAAGTGCTCATGGCCCAGCAGTGGTATGTGGACTCTGCTGGCAAGTCGTCACATAACCTGGCATTCACACTGCTGGACAGAGTGTGGGCTGGTTGTTTGCTCACCCCGAATGCAAATGAGCAGAAGTTTCCCTCTGTATTCCTGATTGCTGAGCTCAGAGGGGTGGAGGAGAAGGAAGAGCAAGCTTCCCTCTGAAAAGTGGCCAAGGATTGAGTAGGGCCAAACCTGGGGTTACACTGAGAAAAATGAGACAGTATGGGTGGGGTGGTGGCCCTACAGCCACGGACAATATTGCAGGGCTCACTGGTGTAGCATGTGTTCAGCACAGTCACTTGTAGCACTGCTGTGTGTGTAAGCAAGTGAGTACCTGCTGCCATGTGATCAAAAGGAGAGATGTTTTTAGAAACATGCGAGGGTGGTGTGATAAAACAAGTCAGCTGAAGCATCCCTAGCTTGTAGGACACCTGTAGGCTAGTAGGCACAAATGAAACTGCACAGAAACTCCTCAAATATCAAGCTGGTGTTTACTTCATTATCTCTACCTAATTCCACCTGTGTAAGCTACTTATTTCTTTGGGATCTCATCAATTCAAGATACTGGTTGTAGACACACCTAATCTCTGGAGGAAGGACAGAGCCAGCTCAGACAACTTTACGGGAAAATGGTTTCCCAAAGCAAGGGTCTTTGCCCCTGTGGCAGGGCAGAGGTCAATACAAAGAACTAGCCATGAAGAATGTAAAGCCTAGGGCTTTAAACAGCATTTGACTAGGTGGCTAGCAAAGTAATGGTATATGGGGAAATAGGATTTTGTATTCTTGAGCCAAGGAAAGTTTGGGGAATCCTGTCCCCATATGTCATCAGCTGCTAAAACAAGTCTTCTGGAAATGCAAAACTCTGTCTCTCCCTCTCCTTGCCCTATAGCAATGTAAGTAGCACAACTTCATCTGAGTTTTGTGATAAATGAGTAATCCTGCCTCCAAGGCTGTCTGGGACTTCTGTACCACATCCTTGCTCCAGCTTGTAACTCAGCACAGTATTTTATAATGTCTGGGATAGAGATAATTTCTTCTGTGTAGTGTGCCGTGGTATGTTCATTTGGCACAATGCTGTCTATGAGGTGAGAAGTGGGGCAAGACTCCTCTTGGCCATCGGTATTGGGCATTTTCTGGCTTAGCACTTCCTAATTCTTCAGTAAGTCCCCTGATCAGCTAATGACTGAGGTCAGGCCTGTTAGCTGTTGGTCAGCAAACTAAAACCTGGTTTTTTTTCCCTGAGCCAAGTTTGTAAAGAAGGCATAGACCAAAACTTTAAAGCTGACATGGCAAAGGCTAGAAAATGGGAAGAAACCAATGCCAGCTCAAGTGAAGTGGTGCTCTCATTTCCAGCAGGGAGGACTTTGACATTCTAAACCAGCAGCTCAGCCATGGCACTGCAGCAGAAACCTTCCAGAGAAAGAGGACTGTGGAAACTTGCCTTGTGTTGGTGGTACCTCCTGGTCAGGGCCCAGCAGCTGTGGGACTGCGGGGAAGGTTTGTGTGGTGCTTGCTCATGTGTTTAGTGAAGGATCTGCAGGCTCCAAGCTGCCCTCCTGTTTGTGAGCTCCTTAATCTACGTTTTCAGTGGTAACTGGGGGAGAGGAAAAGCAGCTTTCTAGCCATGTTGAGGTTGATCTTTTTACAGTGAAGAAAGACCTACATATTAGTGGTTCTCAGAGATGCTGAGTGAGAGGTTTGGTCTTGGGAACACCTATGCAAAGATGGGGTATTTCCAAGGAGGTAACTGTGTGAAACTGGTGTAAATGAGGCCAGGATCATGGGGTTCTGTTCTCCAAATATGAATTTTATATTGAGGTCAGTGGGAGGCAGAGGTGTATCAATCTTTGGGTGCATGGGGGTTTTTGCCACTGCTTGAGCACAATGGAGAACCTTGGGGAACTATTTATGAGTGAGTTGACTACCTGCACCTTGCCTGATTTATGTCCTTCTGGCTTGTGCTGATGCACAGCCAGACATTGGCAGCTTTCTTTGTGTCTAGATCACTGCTTCCATGTGGTTAAACATGCAAAGTGTCTTTTAGAGAGAAGGAATGGGGTTAGGAAGAGGAAGCTGCTGTGTGAGACTTAGTTTGCATTATTGAATCACGCTGGGCTTGGTTTGGTAATTCCCTCTCTCTGGCCCAGAGTTTCAGTGGTTTCATGTTTCAGCCCAGCACAGGATCAGTAAGTCCATTCTTCCAGGAAGGTCAGACTTACTTTTGATCCATCCCTCCCCCTTCTCCCTGGGATACTAAGGGTGTTTAACAGCAACAAGGGTTCAGGGTGCAGTGTGAGCAGTAGGAAGCACTTTTGCTTCCTGTCAGTTTCTTGTCCTTCTGCGAGCAGGCAGGGACATCTGTCTCCTTTCCCCATGTAACCACTGAAGTGTCCAGCTGCCCCTATGGGGGTTTGGCTGCCTGTGCCTCAAATGGAAGTCAAGGCCAGTTGTGAGTACTCATGACCTCCCAGGACTGGCCCTTGGCATAGTTTTCTCTCTGGCCTCACCAGCTCAGGAGGAGCCCCATCCAGTCATGACAAATTTGGAGGATGTGCTTTTACTGACAGTGCCTAAGGAAAATTTGTGGTGGCAGATGACAGTGCACTTGTGTCTTAAGCTTAATCTGTGGTACTGAAGGACAATTACTGAAATGAATAAATAAATGTAGCAAAAAAAAAAAAATTAAGGAAAGAAAACAGCTCAAGGGGAAAGTTACGGACTTAGCCATCAGCCGGGTTTCATTCATTTTGGGCTGGGTGACAGCCACAAGTTCAGAATTCAGTGACATTCAAACCTTTCTCTACAGGTGAAGGGACACAAAATGGGATCTAATTTGTTCTTCATGGGGCATCACTTTCTGCTGTTCTCCTTTGTTTTTTATTTGGCAAGGAACTACAGGTAATTTATGTCAATGTCATCAAAGAGTCATTCTTGTTACTCACGAATGTGACCTTGTATCCAGCTAAAAGGGTTATAGCAGGTAACCAGTGAGATGCTCAGCTTACATCCACAGGGCAGGTTTTCCAAGCAGCAGCTATACTGGCAGGGCTACCTGCCATGCTGTCCAGCCACATCGGTGCCAAGTGAATCTGGGAAAATGCGGGCAGTGATGCCATAGACCAGTAATGACGGAGGAGAATTCCTCGGAAGAAGCCTTCTGAGAGCAGCAGCCCCTGGTGCTGCATACTGTGGATGCACTACTGTAGGACAACCGAATGTGGGAGAAGGGGTCAGACAGTCACACTGGCATGCAGCAGTGTCCTATCCGCACAGCAGGCAGCGACCTTACTGAACCGGTCACGGAAAATGGGCTGCTCGGCCAGGAGGAAACAGCTTAGACATCACAGCTTTCATTCAGAATTAGCTGTGAGCTGGCCAGGAGCTGGCCAGGCATAAATTGTGTTTAGGGTTTGTCCTGCCAGCTGCGTTACCAACAAGGCAAAAACTGTCTGAGGAACAAGGCTCGGGTTCACACACTTAAACCATACCTGTCGTAAGGTTGCTAAACTTTTCCCTAGGGCTGGTACTACACTATTTACTGTATTGGCATGCTGTCCTGTCCGTTCAGCTGCTGCATGATCGTACTATAGCACGTGCTGTTGACAAGGACTAAAGCTCAGATCGAGCTGTGTAAAGAGGTAACCGTGGCCTTGATCTCTCCATGATGAAACCAGAGTAAATTACTGGATGCCAAATGAGTTAGTCCCTGTTTATTTCAGTTTAAGCAAGCTTAGAATCTGATCTTCAGATCACATTATTTTTCTAATTCAACTGGTCATATTTATAAATTCATGTAATGGTCAAAATGATCCAGTAAATGCCAGCACACAATCCTAGCACTTGCAGAACACTGAATGTATATATTGGCACTTTTCTTATTTGCTGACTGCAGGACAAATAGGTTTCATATTGGGACATCCAAGTTTGTTTCAGCAGCTGCATGCATGACAAAGCCGTGTTATAATCTGGGTACTGATTACGGCTTTGAAACATGTTGGCTCAGCATGTGGTGAATTTGGATGTGTAGATAGATCAACTTTTTAGTGACCTATGGCTTGATTTCAGCATGGAGAAGATTGTCAGCATATTTGTGCTAATTAAGGAAACGGCATGGGAAACTCCTTTCCACTGCAGATACAGCCAGAGCTCAGGAAGTGTCATTGCTCCTCAATGTTTTTGTAACAGCCAGTTTTTCTTGAAGTCGAGAAACAGCTTTGTATCTTACCTGTACTTCTAAGCTGCACTGAAGCTTGTTTGGTTCTTGCCCAAGTCTTCTGTTTTAACCTGCTTCTGGAGGATGGATTGAACGGTTAGGTCACAAACACATTAGGAGAGGGTTTCACCTGTATTTGGGGCCAGTAGTGCAGGCTTAGATTCTCTGCCTTGATTTGGTTTATTTGTAATGTTGACAGTAACTGAACACCAAGAAATAAACACAAGTTTGGGCTCACGCTTTGCTGGAAAAACTTTCTTGCTGCTGAAAATAATACTATTGCCCAACACTAACTCTTTTCTTTCATTCAGGCAGTGTTTTGGATATGTTATGCTACTCTTAACACATTCCCATGTTCAAGTTCCCGAGAAGGCAGGCTGAGATGTTGCCAACTCTATTAAGATCTTTCTGTTACACTGAGTCAGCTGCTGTGATTTTACCTTTGCTCTCGGTCAAAGTATTACACTCAATTACCTTTTCGTTCTTTTTTTTAAACGTAAGAAATTGCATTACAAGTGTTTGTTCCGTGTGCTTATATTTCCTCCTACTTCAATAACAAAACCAGCACATTACTTTTGTTATTAATAAAACAGGTACACATAGAAGCCCTTGATGTTTGGGCTGTGGATTCCCAAGGGATTCACAGCTCAAACACAAAGGGTGAACAAAGATGGGAGAAATAAGTGCCTTTATTTGCATTTATGAACAGGGAACTGAAGTAACCACAATTAAAAGGGCACTCAATTCCTTCTTAGTGAAAGGCCAAAAGAAGAAGTCTTCAGTGAGGCTATAAGTAGACCCAGGACCAGCAGATCTCTGTTCTGTGGACTCAGTTCTGCTTGCAGGCCCCAACAATGCTCGGTCCAGCAACAGCCATATGTCCACGTGCCTGCCCGCCTGAGCTCTGGCCAGCAGCCCAGCCCTTCACTAGGTCAGCACGGTACTCCTGTTCCCGGTGCAAGGTGCTCCCAGAGCTTCTGGCCTTCTGCCCCCCTCTGCTTTAGTAACAGTTCTTGCTGAATTGAGGCCTGCAGTGAGAGGTTGTGGTGGCTGCTTGTATTGAGCATTGAAGGCCTTCCAAATGGCAGCTTCCATAAGTAGGGGGTCATGGCAGACCTTCCCCATATGCCAGTTCATGGGAAGAGTTTTGCAGCTCTTACAAGTTGAAGGTGGAGTCAGCTGTAACCTGACTTAGCTTCCTTGGCATTTTGAAGTCTGGTGAAACATGATGCATAATGACACTTATTCTGCCTTTGCAAGTAGGAGACTGCCTTTAAGCCAAAGTGTCTCATCGGCAAACCTCACCTCAATGCAGAGTGCTTATTCAGATGTAACCACGAAAATGGGGGCTGGCTAAATAATGCCTGTGACTGAAAGGATCCAGTGAAGCTCATTATAATGATCTTAATGACTTCCAATTCAGCTGTGTCTGTGATATCAGAGTGCAAAGGTAATTATGGAGGTGCTAAATACTATTATTACTTGATATTAGTGACAGGGTGGAGGTGAGACCTGGTGAGTCCTTCTCCCATCTGGTATAGAGAGGAATGAGGGTTGCCCCTTCCCTCCACCCCTTTCAAGGCATGTAAAGGAAGGATTGTGCAGGCAGGGTGGAGCCAGGACTCTGCTCCCTCTTCCAGCTGCAGCAACCTTACTTTGCCTTCATGGTGTCAGGAGGTGGCTTCTTTCCATGTGCAGCAAACAGAGAAAGGAGAAATGTCTCCACACCACCCTTCTTGCCTCCATCTTGTCAGCAAAGGAAGCAAAAATGTCTTCTCTCTCTCTCCCACACTGGTTTTGCAGGTCTTTCCCTCAGTTTACTCTGTCTTTCCAGTGGCCCTCTGCTACTACCTGATGTTGCTGGATTTTCCCATCATTTTTATTTCTTAACTGTGTGGTCTGGGTGGAGCTTCACAAGCACAAGTGCTCTTTGGCTTGCATGGGATTTGTGCTTCCTCTGTGCCAGCTCAGACTCTGAGGACTAGGAGCAGGGTGTTCAAGCCTGGCCTTGTAGGGGTCTCAGACGAGATGACCTCCTGAGGTCCCTGTCAGCCTCAATTATTCTGTGTTTTGGAGGCCTTGTCTTGCTATTGACATAGCTCTAGCCCGTGAAAGTGCTAACCCTTTGACCCATGAGGAGTTTTTAAGGATACAGTGATAACTTACATGGTTAACAATTAGCTACCTGACTTTTGTGTGGGGCCCGACAGACTACGTGATGTGTGGGAACCCTCTGTGCTACCAGGGTCTGCATGGAAAGCTGCAAGCAGCCTTGCTGGCCCTCCTGGATCATGGGTGAAACAGTGAGAGCACATTCAATTAGCTCTGTTCACTGACCACGCCAGCCTGCGCTAGGAGAAACCTGTGTGGTGGCGGTGAGTCAGACTCAAATGATTACTTGACCCAAAGGAAGGCTTGATGATACACTGAGGCTGGGACACACCAGCAGTGATTATATGATGATTCACTGCCTGTGCTCTGCCATTCAAAACATCCTCTGTGTTGCACAGGCAGGGCCATTCATGGAGGCTGCAATGAGGAAATGATGTTTGCACCTTTAGCTGCCACCTTCTCAATGAACCTTTCAGCAGCTGCCTGTGGTGTGGCACTGGTTTCCCTCTGGGCAGGCTGACACTGGGGAGGTGTGCTGGCAGGGGCAGCTTTGTGATGTGCCAGGTGACTACAGCTGGGCACTTCCTGCCAATAATATCGAACCTCACCCTCAGAAGGTTTGGCCAAAGTGAAGTGCAGCCAGACATCCCAGTGTCCCCCCAACACCATCCTCTTCAGTGTGAAAGCACATCATTGGACTTTAATGCTAAACTGAGGGGCAGGTGGGAACTCAAAGTCCTTTAATTCTCAGCATTCCAGCCCATAATTTGCACATCATTGTTCAAAATTCTCGTAAATTCTTTGCAGAGCTGTTCCCATTTCCATTTTCCCTGCTGTCAGAAATGTGCACCTCACACAGCCCAGACTGCTTCTGTGTTTCTTTTATAGAGGGGTGCACAGTCTGCTGTCTATACTTCCCTCTGTCCTGATCCACCCACCTTTTTGTCTTTCACTCTTCCTCTCCTCTCCTCCAGATCCTCTCCTGCCAGATGCGTGCACTCATATGGTTTTACAAAAATGGTCTGAGTGTACTGACTACATCTATCTCGTTGTGCTAAATGCTTCCTAAAGTGCTGATATTACTGCATGAAGAGCAGGGAAGTCCTCAGCACCTGGGAAGCACCATTTTTTCCTGACCCAGGAGCTGATACTGCTTGTGGCAGTTTGCTGGCCACTGGTAAGATCTGAGGCACAGAAAGTTTACTCATGTTGGCTGGGACTCACAAATGTGTTTGGGCTAATAATGCACATGGTTTGTATTGTTCTTTCCCTGCAGCTAAGTTGAGCAACATATTAGCTAACAGGCAAGGCATTACTCAGAGCTCCTAAGCCTTGTGTTTTGCCAGTGACAAAGTTGCAATCTTGAAGTACAACAACGCTGACGTTTTCTGTGTAGTGTAAAGGCCAAGGTCCAGCAGAGTTGGCATCCATTCTCTTAGTCTTACAGTTAGTTCTGCCTGGACTTTCTTCAAATTTAAGTCTTCAGCTGTCATGCATTCTTGCCAGCTCTTCTATATGTCTAAATATCTAGGTGAACTCTCTCTGGAAAAGAATCTATCTGATTAATTTAGTCCTTTCTTCTTTAGTCCTTTAGTTCTTTCATTCTGTGAATGAACTGTCTTCAAATTGTCTTTCAAATGTATTTTACATGCAATAGTATTATTTGTGTTCCATCTAAGTGCTGGCTATGGCTTCGCTGTGTGCTCTTGGATGTAACTGTGGTTTTAAGTACCCTCCGCTGGTTATTCATAGCATGCATTTAGTCATTTAACAAACATGGTATTAGTTCTGCTCTCTAAGTGGATGACTAATACTCTTATAAATAGGAAGAATGTGATCTGAAAGGTCACGTGAATGTTCCCAGTGTGAACATATCCCCAAACTATGAGACTTCTCATTCCAGGATCATGCTTGCAAAAAAGAAAATGCTCATTATTAGGAAGAAGAAAAAGGGTTCAAAACCCATTCAAGCAGTTTCTCTGCTTTAACTCAAACAATTTGCAATTGTTTGTAGAGTTTTGCATTGCAAAAGGTTTTTGCAATGTTTGCTTTTCTCTGCAATCTCTCCTGACCTGCTTGGGAACATATGAATTGGAGTAGTCCTGATCTCTGTCCTGTGCTAGTGCCCTCCCTTGGAACACAAGACCTGAATGTTTCTTAAGTAAATATAAGAAACATCTTTTTACTTTTTTCCTAATCTCTTTCACGTTGCTTTGGAAAGCAAGACAGTGCCTAACACTGGATTCCAAAGGAGTTGAGAGTGCACGGTACAGGTTTCTGCACTGCCTGTAAACTGACAGCTTTCCTCAGCTCAGTACTGTGAAGAAATGTTGTGCTGCCCAGGCAGGGGTGGAGGAATGAGGGCTGCTTGCTAATGCAGCCTCCCAAGAGGTCAGGTTTCTCTGATGGAAAATGCAGGAGAGAAAATGCAGGAGATCAGCTATGCAGGCACCCTTGTCTTTTCATTTTTATCAAATGAAAACAGAATCACTGACTGCTGCTGCTCTCCTGCCCCTGCAAAGTTTGGTTTATATTCACAGGAATAAAATACTAAGGAAGGGAGGACTGCTGGCCTCAGATCATCCAGCTTCATTTCATGGTTGTGCCAGACTTGCTGAGGGTATATCTGTAGCAAATGCTTAGCCCAGGTTTGAGCCCAATCTATGTTCAGTCACTGCCTGTTTGGCCAATTAAAGTCCTTGGCTGGTCTGTGGCACACCCTTGGTCAAGTCTGAGGCCCTCCTTGGCTGGAGCAGTGAGGGAAGGCACATCATTCTGGGACTGGGGCTGGGGCAGGAGGGCCTTGCAGAGGCCACATCAGGGGTTGGGCTGTTTCTGCTGCCATTGTGATGCCAGCCAGTGAGGCACCTTTTGTGCTTGCCTGTGGCATGAAGTCAAAATGAAGCCTTTCCAGCAGAGAAACAGGCAACCATGGCACCCTCTTTCTCCCTGGCTACAAGTCGAGTATGCCCAGGTGCTCACCTGATGGGATTTGGTAGGGTAGCTGGGTAAGATGCTCCTGGGGACAGGCTCAGCTCCCAGCTGGGACGTGGCACTAGCTGCATCACCTTTGCTCTGCTCAGCCTCCTCAGTGTCAGATGTGATGGTTTAAATCAGCTGTAGCCAAAGTTAGTTTGACATTGCACCAGAAAAAAGTGGGGGAAAGGGCTGGCATGGCTGGCTCAGAGGTGTGTCCTGATCAGCAAAGGCAGGTACACTGTCTTGCAAAAGCCTGAGGCACAGGCCTGCATGGTGTGGGCCATGTCTGTGCTAATAAACCAGGCAGCAGCTTTGTTTGTGGCTGAGTAACACTGTCTGGCCCTGGTGTGACAGATGTTTAAACCCTCTTGCCCTCCAAAAGCAACTGGTCACATACAGACTACCTATGGGCAACAATCCTGGGCCATGCTAACTCCTGGACTGTGCTTGAGAACAGTTTGGTAGAGCACTGGTTGTCCTGGGCCAAAACTGTACCCAGGAGCACACTAAGAGCTGGAGGGATGGCTGGTTGAGCTCCCCTACTTGTGCCTTGATTCACTGGCTTGATTTTCTGCTCTAGATGCTGCCAGTCCGGCTGGTGTCGGGCAAGTTACCTAATGCATGACATAAGAAAGAAAAGACTCTTCCAGCTTCATTTCTAGCCTTTGTCACTTCATGCCCTCTCTCCCATGGGGGTAAGAGTGTATCCTTACCCACAGACCAAGGGAGGCTGACAGATTTGGATACATTGGGAAAGAGAAGTGTGGTGCAAATGTAAATTCACTACAGTGGTTTATAGAAATTTGATTCACTGAAAAGCTGGGTGTGTGGTATAGGCTTGCCATGAAGATGGTATTCCCCATTCACAGACATATTGTAACTTTGTCCATGCTTATCATACAGTTACTGAAATGCATTAGCATTAAAGTATGTTGTATAAAAGCAGTCAACTGTGTCCTATATTCTCCTCCTGCCAGCCTTTGTCTTGACTTTATGTTGCAGATTAGGAAGGACAGCTGAGGATCTGGGTCGCCCCACGCATGCTATACATAGTCAAGGAGTCCAAGAGACCTGATAGACTATGCATGGTGTTTCTTTCTGACCACACAACTTACTTCAGCAGTCTCAGAGGCTTGATTTCAGTGGAAGATAGTATACATAAATGATGCTTGCTGAGAAGTGCATATGCAGTTCTTGTAAAACAGCATGCGTGTCTGCATGTGCCTGCATTAAAATAACAGGGCAAAGGTGACTGCCATATATTATTTACTTGCTGGCTGAGATTTATCTGCCTGCCTTAGGGACTCCTGCCTCTTGTCTCTCAGATTTTGTTCCTGGGAAACATTTTGGTTTGAAGAACTGTGTTTGAGGGTGCTCTACTATGGCTAGAGGGGCTGAGTTTAAACTGAAATTATTTAAATTGAAATAATTTAAACTGAAATCAAATGTTCCACACAGGTTATTTTAGGTATGCCAATATTTTAGGTTTGCTTGTGGGTGCATCTGAATTTCTCTTCTCCCTTGGTCAGCAGCAGAAACATTTTTCTTATTGTTGTCAAGTAGGTGGTAGTGGTGGGGGCAAGCCTTGTTTGTGGCTAGTGGCCAGCTGATGATGATAAAAATACAGAAAAAGATGGGAAGAAACGAATGGATAGTGCAATTACACCTGATAAGGATCAACTCTACACTCTATGTGATATGTACACATTTGAAACCTACACACATAAACACATAAAACATTCAAGACGTGGAATCAGGTTCTTCCACACAGCAGCTACAATTACATAAAGAAACTAAAAAGGATTTTTTTATACTGTGGTGCTGGCAGTCAGAGCCTCCCCTCTGACTGCGTCTGGGAGAAGAGTGTGTTAAGTGTGAGCAGAATAAATGACCTGTTTGTAGGCAGCATGGCAGACACCTGTGTAGCACCTCACTGCTGCCCGGGTGCCAGGCATCATGACTAGACAAAAGCAAACCTAATTACAGCAGACCTTGAGCAAGATCCTCAGAGGTGACTGTGGGAAAAATGCACCTACATGTTCCAGGTAGATCTTTTTTCAGTGCTGTTCAAGTCATGCTCTCTGTACGTGGACAAAGGCAGACCTGGTTTTGCACATTGCAGGGCAGCTGCACTTCTGAAGAGGAGCCATTTTGCGAAGGAGAAAGGAGCAGCACCTAGCCTGTTCCTGAGTCGCTGCCTCTCTCCTGGGGTCTGAGAAAACCAGAAAGGAAGCCCTGAAAGCTTTCTCCTTTTCCACTGAGGCACAACAGAATAAAACAGAATTTTCGAGTTGGAAGGGACCCACAGGAATCATTAACTCCTAAGTGAATGGCCCATATAGGGGGTTGAACCCACAACCTTGGCGTTATTAGCACCATGTTTTAAGCAGGTCTCAGGATTTCCTGTGAAGCAGTAACAGGACAGCTTTCAGGATTCTTACAAGAGTGAATTCACATGCTAGAAAGTGGAATTTCCAAATGCATTTCCCTTCCTACACCTTTTCTTTTTCATCTCCATAAATCTGTGTCAGTTTTTAAAGAACCTATTTTGGTGGGAGGAAAAGGGGACAGAACAAGTGATGAGCTATTCAGAGCTAAAAGAAGAGATTCATGCTGCCAGAGGTAATACTGTAGAAAAATGTGTCAGTGTAGCAGATGATAGTTCTCCTCTCCTAATGTCTCTCCTGAAGCATCAAGGTGTGTGTGTGTTTCAGAGGCAGTCTATGAACTGCATGTTGAAATGGTTGCCATGGCAGTGACTGAGTATAAGTTAGAGAGCATGATTAGCCAGAGTTGGCCTAAATAGCTAAAGGGAAGGAAAAAAGAAATAAAGGGGAAAAAAAAGGCCAAGGACTTTCTCTTATTTGGAATACAGATCCATCAGCATTAGATTGTGCCAGGAAAAGGAAGCAAGGCTGATAGAGAGGACCTTGCAGGAGCATGCTCCACACCCCAGCCCCGGCAGCACAAGCTGCCAGGGGACCTTCTTCCCTTTACAGTGTGCCAATGCTGCAGCTGCAGTGCCAAGCATCCCTGTCAGTGCTGATTCAATGAAATGGTGCTTCTCCAGAGTCAGAGGTGAGGCCAGGGCTCTGCTCGGCCTTCAGCAACCCAGAGAGCACAGTCGTGCTGGTCTCCTGGCTGATGCGGGGCACAGCCACATTAGAAATGTGGGAGACTGGCCTGCAGAGAGGTTGCAAGGCTTGCTCCAAGAGACATAGAGGGCTGCTAGCCTGGGTGGGGTGTTTGTTAGCAAAATCCCTGTCCTTAGAGGCATTCCAATTCCTCTGGCCCACTAACCCACATCTGATTGACACATACCTGTGAAAGGTATCCTGTCTTCATTTGGAGCCTGTGAATTGGAGTGCACAGCCTTTTTTGTTAATTCATTGCAGTAGTTCATTAAAAAAATAATATCCTAATATCTAATTTAGATGTGTATGATATTAATATTCAGCCTGTGCTGCATGCTGTGTTATTCTCTGCTATATTAAAAAAAAGTCACTTCTTGAGATCCTGTGGGTTTTTGTAGTGAAGGTTTCTTATGCACTAGAGTCACTTTCAAGCTTGTTTTTGAAGAAGTAAAGATTCAGAATTCTTTCTCTCAAAGGATTGTATTTTAGCTCTTCTCAGGGAGAAGAGGAAGAGCAGGAGACCAACATAAAGATGTCTCAATAGCAGTTCTGGAGCTGTGGAGTGCCACATTAGGGGGCCAGATGCCCAGTGTAAAATCAGTAGAAGGCTTTATGCAAGCTGAGAGTATGGAGGTAGGTGTTTGCAGGAGCAGAGCCCGCTAGCTTGATTCTCTTCTCTTACAGCTTTCTAAAATAGACAAGTTTAATTTACATTAGCCTGAAGTGCTTCTGCTCTTAGTCCTTTGAGTGAGATAAGATATGAATCCACTTAGGCCAGTCCATAACATATGATCACTTATCAAGGATATTTTTCTCCCCTCATGTCCAAAGGGATCTGTAGGTTCCTCTGTTAAGAGGAGTAGAAACCAGCAGTACTTCCTGTGGTTAATAGGCATCTGTTTGGCTGGCAGAGCTGGGATGAGAGAGATCAGATCATATGGCCTGCAATTTAGGAGGAAGAAAAGAAAAACCCACAAGACACCTATTTGCCCTGCAATCAGGTTGGCTTTTGCTGTTATTTGCAGGAGTCTCTTCCACTTCTTGCATCTCTTAAATCCTTGTCATCTGGGTTTGAGAGCTAGGACTATCTTCTTTGGCACTAAGTCAATGATATGTTTTTTAGCACCAGCAGCCATTCATATTTTACATTACTGTTCCTCTCTGTTCCTTTCAAGCAATAATCATAAATATCAGCCTTCATTCCTAGAGCGCCTTTCATCCCAGGGGCTCCCAAAGTACTTTCCAAGCTTAACAAGCTTATTGTAGAGTACTACTTTAGAAAGGTTGAAACTTACTTCCCATTAAAGCCTGATTTTGGGAAGGAAAATGCTGAATTATAATGACTTCAATACATGAGGGAGCCTTTGCAGCTGTTATTTACTATGTTCCCTTACAAAAAAGATTGCTTCTTGCTCCTCCATCCCCCTGTCTCCCCAGCTCAATCCAGCATTGCTCAGTTACCTGGGGGAGAAGAGTGCAAGTAGGAGAGGTGGTCATCCCCTGTGATCTGAGAGAGTGCTTTTTTTCTGGAATCTATAGCTGCCCTCAACGATTTCTTCTGACAACTCCATTTCCATCCAGTCCATTTTGTCTTTATCAGGGAAAATGTCCTAGGGCAGAGTTGAATGTCCTGTGGCTTTGGCCAGAGAGGTCACCATCCACAGTTAGGCTATGCTACAGATCATGTGAGAAATTGTAGTCCTCTTCAGGACAAAGTCAGCTGGCCTAATTTAAGTCACATTCCCCTGGAATCAAAGCACACCCGGTTGCTTTGCACTGAAATTAATCACAGCCTTTGAAATGGTCCTTTATTTGGCTCATCTGTTGGAGCAATAATTCCAGAAAAAAAGATTGTTACTGGTAATTTCTGAACTGAAGAATTTGTTTCCTAATGAATAATATGATTAATTTTAGAGAAGCCTGAATCCGACCAGTGTCAATTTGTTTTCTCTTCTTTCAGGAGGACTCAGCACGGTGGGACCTGTCCATCTCATGATGTACAGAACTTTTTTCCATGCTGCCATGTGGGAAAGTGGTCTCTCCTCTGCTTGGCTGAGAGAGGCCTGGGTCAGGCACACAAACTCTCATTGCTTTTCCAAGGCCACACCAAGAGCTCATGGTAGAAATGGGTACAGAAATGTCCTATCTGGTTCAGTGCTTCATCTGCACAAACATAGTTTATCAATACACATAGCTTTAGATGAAAGGTACATCAAAGCGTATTTTTGGCTGCAGCTTTCAGAAGTAGTACTAAATCTCCTGGGGGAATGCAAGCAGTGAGATATGATCCAAGTATCCAAATCCCCATCTTCTTACTCTCTTTCCTCCTCTCTCACACTGATGGGGTTCACAGGAAAGCCCTTCCTTGAGGTTATGTCATCTATTCCCATCAGTAGATTTTGGTTCCTAAATGCATTTTTGCTCTTTTCCAACAAAACACTGCCTGTTTCAACACTAACTCTGAAGATTTGTAAGTTGGCAAAGGATACAAAAAGAATAATGAACCAGCAGTTACTGTTTACATTGGCCACCTTGTATAAATGCTGATATTAGCATTTCTGAAAGGATTCATTCATCACTGAAAAAAAAGGTTTGTACCTGTGAATAAGATCTTGCCTGGGAGGGCCTGTGTGCTTCCTCTCCTCTATCAACAAAGCCTACAAACATGAAGAGATGGTTTTGCAATGGATATTAATGCATATCTATTATTTCAGGATGAGAATAAGCCACTGAATATATTCCATGCAGTAGTAAATGAATGAAAGCAGCAGTAAATTAAAAGAAAAAGAATTTATTTTCGTGTGTCATGTTTATTTATTTATTTATTTATTTCGGGACTGAAAGTGTCTCTTGGGCTTTTTTCTTTGAACTAAAATCCTGTGATACAACCTCAAGTGATCTAACCCAGTGGTTAGATCTGGTGTCATGGAAAATCAGATAGACCCACACTAGAAAGAACAATGGCTGCTGAAAACATTCTGCCAGTTCCAGACGATGACCTCTTCTGGGAGTGTCAGTGAAATAAACACACTTTTAGAAGTACCCTTAAGCCTTCCTTACCTCCTGCTGTTTGTCACACTTGTTGCAATTTGCCTTAAATTAGTTGATTTCACACCAAGGTTCATGGTGCTGTTTTGTTCATAAAAGAGGTTGGTACATCCTGCACTGGCGCTGCCGACATGCCATGAGCCACAGGTCAGAGATGGAACAGAGCCCCAGCATGGCCAGCAGCCAGCATTTGTTCCATCCTCATACTGCAGGTCAGGGGTCTTTCAGCAATGGTGGACACATAACAACAGCATTTCTGTGGCAGGCAAAAGTGTCCAGACTCTGTGGGATGGTTACATTTTGACTAGGTTTCTTTGGGATTCTGTAGGATGAAGATCAAACTCTTTTTCAGGGATGTTATGTTAAAACCTCTACTATGACATTTTTCTTTTAACCTTTAGACTGCTTCACTTTTAGGCTGGAAGCAGCTGAGGGCTAGGATGCTCCCTGGGCACTCACACAGCTCCTGGCATGGTACAGCTTCAGTTCTGGCAGGAGACAGGCCATTGCTGCAATCCAAATGCCTGATTTTTTAAAAAATGAAAAGTCTGGAAGGTAACCTGCTTGCAAGTGCACCTTTCATGCCAAAGGTGATGCTTTGCAAGCACAGTGTTTGTAAAGCAGAGGAAGAAACCAAGTGTAAATGAAATGAAAGAACAAGGATCAGCCCGCTGCTGTCTTTGGGAAATTCTTTGGGAGGGGTGCGAGCCTCTGAAACTCCTCTAGAGACGTTTCTACTCAATTCTTTAAATTGTGGACAGAGGAAGCTGGGCCAATGACTGATGAGGAGCCATGAGGGTCATTCCCCCAAGGGCCGTACTTCCAGCATGCAGCTCTGTTGCACACAGAGAGCAGAAATAGCGCTAGGAATCTCTAACAGGGCAAGTGGTGCACAGGCCAGTGATGCACAAAAGTGATTTCATCATACATGGTTGGAGAAGAAGTGCCTGCTCTGCAACAGGCAAACACTGCTCTGCACAGAACCAGAAAAATTTCCCTTCAATCCGGGGCAGATTGCCAGCAGTCTCAAATGTAATCCTCATGGTATTACTTCCAAAGATGAAACAAGGGTATTATGGACACTGCCACTGAGGCAGGTAGTCTTTAAATATAGCTGCAAATTGCCAGGTTTAAAGCCAACAAACTCTAATGTTGAGGAAGACAAGACAGGTAGCAGCACTGATACAGCGTAATATAATGTGATGGCTGATATAAATGTGAGTCATTCTAGCCAGAGGCTTTAGTATAGGAAGTCGGATAAAAGATATAAAAACAAATCTGATTTTTTTTCCTCCCTGGTGAAGGTCACTGCCAGGAATAGCATGGGAAATAATTAATGCAGGAAGAAATGTTCCCCTTCAACTTAGAAGTATTGTCTTGCTTTACAGTTTCGTTCTCGTCTTTGGACTCCCATAACAAACACCGGCAAACACACAGGGCCTTTCTCCCTGAAGCCACTGACGGGTGTCCCACCCGGTGGGCAGGGACTGTCTGTGCAGTGCTCGTGGACTCTGTCAGTGGGTGTCCCCCTTGCTGGCAGTCCACCGCAGCTCTGCGCTGAATGGGCCTGTGAGGCTGAATGGGGCTCTATGTAATGGCAGCCAATCTTCCTGGTTGGCAGGAAGGCGCCGTGCCAAAGCTGTGTGTGAGAGCCTGCTGCTGGGAGGGTTTCACCTCTTTCCCTCTGCTCCTGAGCCCTGGGGAGGTGGGTTTTCTTTTCCTGCACCCTCAATCCCCGTGCTTCATGGGGGAGGACATGGATTACACAGCAACCATTGCACTTGCAGGGGCATGGGCTGTTCTCTGCTCATCCCACAGAGACCTGCGAGTCTCTGGGCTGCTCGTTTGCTCCCCATGACCATCATTGCATTTACAAATGTACAAAGGCATGGGGAAGCCATGCAGCTGTCCCTGTGGGTGCAGTGTGCATACAACACTACCTGGGGCAGGAGTGATCCACAATGCAGCCTGTCTGCTGCACAGGAATGCTGTACTGCAGTTTAATTCCCTTTCCTCAAAGTACTCTTTGAGTGGGGGCAGGTGAGGAGAGGAGTGAGTGCCTCTGCTTCATGTCACCACCCTGCAGGCTGGAAACTGGGCAGCTCCTGGGGCTGGGGGGCTTCTCCCCAGGGCACTACTTTGTTTTCTTCCAGCTGGCCATCACAGGGAGAAGTGCTGGTGGGAATCTCTGAGCTTCACACTGCTGACTAAAATCTCCTGCACATGACTCTGTGCCTTCTGCCACAAAGGACTGGTCACATTTTCCATTCTTGGCTCCATGTGGCTGCTCTGAACATCCCAGGTTATCTCTGCACCAACTAGCTGCCTTTCCTACTGCTTGGCTCACCAGGCCTTCATCTCTGCTCAGCATCCATGCCAACATGCTAAGACAGTTATCAGAGTGTTAAGATACATTTATTTTTGGAGGACTTTTCATTTGGGAGCCCAGGAGGTAAGAGTTCAGATCTCTCTCCTTCAGCCATGACTCCACAGTGGATTTTCAGGGATAGAAGCACTGCAGAAGTCCTGAGTAGTCTGGAGCTCCCAGATAGCACAGGAAAAACTTATTATGGGAAAGCTGCTAATAGCAGAGGTAAGCTCTTAGCCACATTTTCCACTAGTGTTACAGACTCTGGAGAATCAGCTTGTTTCTACCAGGTTTCCAAACTGCTTTCTGGTGTTTATCCAAAGACTTGGGGCCACACATTCTCTTATTTGGGCTTTTCACAGCTGCTTCACCTTGAAATGATTGCAAATGGGTGCTGAGTTGGGTGGGATGACCTGTTGCTCTCAGGTTTATTTCTTTGGAACATCTCTGTCAAGAAAGACTGTAAGACATAATAATTAAAATACTTCTAGACCACCATAGTCTTGTCAAACTTCTTGTTGTGATCCCTGTGAATGTGACATTTGTGAACTCATTTACCACAGCTTTTATTCACTTTTTATTCACTGAAAAAAGAAGTTATGTAATTCAAGTTTTTCCTTCTTCCTTCTCTTTTTGCTCTTAAATTTACCATATTTGCAGATAGACTGTGCCTATGGTTAGCAGCTGGTGTGGTGCATTGGGAAGCAGATTCACAGAGATGGCTGTTTGGTGCTGACCACTTGCTGTGTCAGGGGATTTACATCAGACTGCCTCAGTTCTGGTTCCCAGGGACTGGATGCTCATTAGAGGTTGGAGTGCAGGAGTTGTGCTCCTGGAGTCCATCTCCTCATTTCCTTTCACTCAAAGGGAATCCAGATAAAAAACTGCTCCCTAACATAAATCAAAATGCAGCAAGTGGGACGAACATGGCATTTGCCTCATAAACTCACTCATAATGTGAACAAAATCCAGGACATAGAAAGACCTGTAAAAAAACCAAGGTCAAGAGACCAAGGCCAGGCACATCACTTTACCT
Organism: Corvus moneduloides; assembly: GCF_009650955.1. NCBI lineage: Eukaryota > Metazoa > Chordata > Aves > Passeriformes > Corvidae > Corvus > Corvus moneduloides. Next base: position 76,782,587 of record NC_045478.1, read on the forward strand.
TGAGGTCCCACATGGTTCGAATGCATGGCAAACGGGTCAGTTCTTTGGCTAGTGAAATAGCTGTTTTTCTTGGCTGAGCAGCTCTCTTATTCTTTCTTGGATATAGCTGCTAATCTATTCTTCTCTCCTTGTACACTTCCCCAACCCTCCCTTTTGCCAAACCCTCACTAAACATATACATATATATCTGTGTGTGCGTAGGCAGTCCTGTCTGCTGCCGGGATTTCCTCCCAAACAATACCTGTTGTGCTGGCCACAGCGGTTCTCTTGGTTCCCATGCTCAGAGCAGTTCGAGTTTCCTGCTGGCTCAGCAGCAAGACTTTCAGGGCTTTTTATACTTATTCTTCTTTGGGAGCCAAGTGGAGGAGCGCAGTTTGCCTGTGAATAGTGAGCTGGCTGGGCAGGCAGCAGGAAGCTTGCATACTAAACCGTGTGAACTTTGAGGAGGGGAAGAAGGGGGCCAAGGGCTGCTGTCTGGGCATCACGAGGCATTTATTGCAGCCCTCTGCCTTATAAACTCATCATCTCAGCACAGAGATGCTCTTTGCCAAAGGAGCAATATCTGTAAAATGGGGGTGGAAAGAAGGGAGAGACATGAAAACGGAATTTTAGAGAAAACAGGAGGAGGGATTGGAGCGTGGAGAAGAGTGAGGAGGCTTGGGTTTTCATGATTCACATGAAAAGTTGTGCATGGATTTCCTTTACAGAGTGATGCCACTACAGCTCGTGCAGCTCTGCAGGGCTCACAGGCCCTCTTGTTCACGCGCTTGCTGCCGCAACAGTGGTCACACCATGGGTGTAAGGGCAGCTTTCCTGTATTGCTCAGACAAAATCAAAAGCACAGGAATTAAAACACACTTCTCTCTTGCCCCCTGCACCCCACCTCCACTCCTTTCTGTTTCTGTCAGCAAGGATAAATAAATAAGCAGGTTCCCAGTTGCAAGAATCAGGAATCATGGTGTAGCTATGAAAGAGGGGCTTGAAGAGCAGCACTGTGAAATGCCAGCGCTAGCTTGTTAGTCGCAGGCAAAACCATCCCTGAAGCAGGGAGAGAGGTAGGTGTTTCAGCAAGTGCTGTGGCTCCACTGCAGGTGCAAGCATGCAGTGGGCATTCTCGGGAAAAGGTGGGAAAAGGTGGGAGGCAAGAGGAAGGAAGGAAGGACAGGTTGAGCCCATCTGTCTGCAGACCTGCTACCTGCCTCCTACTCATGTCTGCATAAACAAATGGGGAGTAGGCTTTGCCTGTGCTTTGAGGTGGCAGAGGATTGCACATTCTGCAATGCTTCCTGAGCAAGAGCGGCCTGATGTAGGGTATGGTGCCATGGTGGGTATCGGTGAGATGGCCCTGTGCAGGGAGAGCATGTGTGTGTGTGTGTTTGTGTGTGATGTAGAGATGAAATGGAAATGCTCAGCAGTAACAGACCAGGAGATGGGCTGAGGCTCAGCTCTGTTAGTTCATGCCATAACATCATTCATTGCAAAGTGATGTGACCTTCCTGGCCTGATCCAAAATAACAACCCACAGCTTTCCCTCTGTTCGGCAGCACCATTCACTGAGGGTCCCTATTACTCCAGGCTCTAAATAATCCACACATACACAGTAAATCCAAAAAGCCGGGGCCCTTGCTCCCCTACCCAGCTCAGCAGCTCTGTGTCTAGCTCCCAGGTGAGCACTGAGCAATGCAACACATTCTTGGCACCTGCATCCTCGTGGTGCCCCCCCAGAATGAGTAACCTTCCCTGGAGGTCTGCGAGTGCTGGGAAAGTGGGAAGATACAGCTCCAGGTCCCAGAGTGGGCTCCTGGAGAGCCAGTGGCGGTCCTGGGGAGAATCACTCATCAAGCCCATTTAGATCCCAAACAGTCTGTGCCTAGGCAGTTTGTGGCAGAGCACAGGCATTTCCAAAGGAAACAAATCTCTTCACCATGGTCTTCCTAGAAAGTACAAAAGCAGTTACGAATTTGGGGAATTTACCATCAAATTCATGCACTTTCTGTTATCTCTACTCCCGATTCAGCAGAAGCTCAGTTTCAATTACATGTACTTGATGACTTTGATGCAGACTCTGCCTGTTTTTAAGACTGTCTAACGTTTCTTATAAGACCAAGAGTTCAGCTGCTTGTAAAACCCTGAAAACTTTATCTATCTACCACTTAGCTGTTCTGGGTATCTGTCTCAGGCTGAATCTATCTGGGAAGCTTCAGCAAAAAATGTTTTTACTTGCTTACAAGAAAGAGATGGAGAAACAATTTTTTTTTCCTTTATATTCAAACATGTTCTCAAAGTGATCTGTTGATGAACTCTCACTTTCTGCCTCTTAAGGGGAGGCTTGAAACTTGGCAGATATCAGGAATGCACCTTTGGTTGTTTTTCATGGGGAAAAAAAGTAAGCTGAACTAAGAAACCATAGGGGGAAAAGGGCCTCAGATCTCAGCCACTCAAGAGAAACTTCTTAAGAGTTAGAATTCTCTGAAGACACTTGCTCAGTGGGAACTTGTTCAAGTCTGGCGGCTAAATCACAGATGATGATATGGCAGGCACACTGCAGCCTCCTGCTGCAGGTGCTGAGCAGCAGCTCTTTGACGTTATTTTTCTGTGCTGACAGGGTCTCTGCAGTGCTCTGGACCAGAGCCTGGAGGAGCTCCCAGATGTGCTCCTTTGCTGATGCTGAGGTGAATGTGCAGGAAGGCTGATGTTGACTAGGGCTAGGACCTGGCTAAGGGAGGGAGGGACGGAGGGACAGAACCCTACTGCAGTGCAAGGGCTGAGGGCCCCCTGCCTGGAGAGGGGAACTGATGTCAGATGTGGATATGGGAGCAGGACCAAGGCAGAAGACAGGCTGGAAGGACCAGGAGGAGCAGAAGAAGTCAGATTTGGGAGTATCCTCACACGATCATACCTCCTGCAGAACCTGGGGTACAGCAAACCCAGGGGTTTCCGCTGCGCAGTAATTGTCTGTTGTCAGCAAATATGTGGGGAAACTGTTGGTACAGGCTGTGAGTCATTTCTGCCTGCTCCCTCAGCAGAGGCTGTTGGGCTATCAGTATTCCCAGTTATTCTGCTTTTCAAGCATGATGGAATTAACATCTGAGAATAAGAGCCAGTCCTGCCGGTGAGTCATGCAGTAGCCAGTGTGATGTCACATGATGGGATTCCTGCATTTTTGTTTCAGTTTGCCAAGTGTAAATCAAGGAAATGACACAAACCCAACAGACTGAAAGTATGGGAAGCTTGTAGGGTCAAGCACTCGGCAGTTAGAAATGACTGATGTAACACTTGCCACCTGAGGCCCATCTGCACAGGCGCCATGATGGTGTTGCTTTTAGCTACAGGATTCAAATGCATATGTAAAATTTTTTCCCCCCCAACAACAACTCTGTATCTTTTAATGCCCAGGCAGCCAGTTCTCAGGGGAGTTGAGGTTGTGTGGAGAAGGGTCCTTGTCCTGCCTAATTGCAGCTGTGCCGGTGAGAGGATCCCTGCTTCACCTTCGAGGCCACAGCAGATGGCAGCCCTTGGCATTGGCGTTGGTAGGCAGCACCTGTGTCCCTGGCCTGCAGCAAGACCAAAACAGATGCGGTCCTCAGATAAATTGTCTACCAAACTCAAACAAGCCCCCATGAGGCACATGCAGAGTGAGGCTTTGTATAACTTGTAACTTGACCACAGGTGGGGAAACTTAGGACCCTCAGGAAGGCACATCCCCCTCCCCTGGCTGAGTATCAATACCAGCCGCTGAAGACAGACACACTTGATCTCTTGATTTGAACAGAGCAAGCTAACATATATCTTTCTAATCTTATTCTAGGAGACAGTTGAATTATTTTAGCTAAAAATTACCAAAAGAGTCTGCCTGAGGCAGACATCCAGCATGGTGTATTTGAGCTCGAGGAAGCCATCACTAATGGGAAGAGTTAAGCAACTTTAACTCCAGGCAGAGCTCACAGGGAGAAATTAGAAACTGGCTCTGTGGATGGCCCCACCAGAAAACATGTAAGGGTGTGTGTGAAATCTTGCCGCTATGCATCCGGTTATCCAATTGCTACAGGCAAGTACTGACCTGTGCTTGTAACATGGCATTTGCAGGCTCCAGGGGTGGACTTGCTGTTTTGCAGACCTATGGGGTGCTTTGTGCTTTGCTGTTGAATCAAATGCCTGGGAGAAATGGTATTTTAGTGATAGGAAAATGTGAAGAGAAACACTTTGGATTTCTCTTTCTATGCGGGAGGTGCAGGCACAGGGGGACAGGACCCTGCTGGTGTGCAGGACACACAGCATGTGTGGCAGGCTGCTTTGCAGAAGGGTGTTGCCATCGTGGCTATGAGTGGTCCTGGGGACTCACTTGGCAACCTCTGCACCAACTGAGGTTTTGGTAGGGAGTTGAGAGGGCTGCGAAGGTCACCAGCAGAGGGTTAGCAGCTCAAACTTCCAGTCTGCCTTTTCCCTTTCTGCAGTAAAAGGTATTTTCCTTTCTTGTTACACTTCATCTAGAGCTCTGTAAACAGCACTCTCTCCTTGATGTTGACACCTTCAAATGATTTTATCTTCCTCTTAGGGATTTACTTATTCAAACTGTACTATTTAGTTATTTAATCTCCCCTTTAGTCATTTGATTGTTGTTCATTGTTGAATTCTTTCCAATATGCCAACATCTCTTTGACACATGAGTGCCTGCAGTTGCTTTCTCTGTTTAGAGGATGGCTCAGACCCAGCAGCACACTGCAGAGAAAAGTCATCTCCCTTCTGCTCAATGACACAACGTTCTTCACCTCTCTGCAGGTCCAAATGAAGCCCTCTTATTTTATAAACCAGCATTTAGTTTGATACTCCCTCTTTTCCATTTGTTAAGCCCTTTTCAGCAATTGCTATGCATTATTTTTCCAAATGTTTCCTTGCACTGCCCGTGTCCTGGCAGGAGCTGTTAGATGCTGTTTTCCTTCCTAATCCCCCATTTCAGAAACATTTTTTTGTGAGATCAGAACTAGAAACCAAACTTCACACACTCCTTGTCATTAGTAGATCCAAAATGAGAAAGAGAAAGAAATGCTTTACAGCTTGGGAAACGATTCCTCTCCGTTCATGGTCACACTGGGCACTCCCTGGGGTCTGGGCAGGCTGACATTTTGGATATATGGAAAGGGAGGGGCGTTAAAATGGTGAGCAAGGCTCTTCTGGAGAAGTCCAGCCCCTGATTATTCTAGCACTAATGCATTCTGCTGAAACTTAGGCAGAGGTTTTAAGAGCTGATTGTTTGGACACATAAAAGCTTTGGAATGGTATATGCACTTCATATGTGCAGGTCGCACTTCAGTTTTTTATTCAATGTGGATTAGAATATGAAAGGACCCAATTTCAACCTAATCTGTAAATGACACCTAAGCCCAGCCTGTGAAACGTGCTACCTGAAGAGCATTTACTAGGACGTCTATGCAGTTTTCATCTTTCTTAAGAAACTTTTTTGACTATTTCTTCCCTGTAGGCATTAGAGGTGGAACTAGGAAGGGGTTTGTACCTAACCTCATAATCAAGGAAAGGAGAGAGGCAAAGGGCTTTGTCTGTGTAGCTACCCAGTATCATTGTGTTAAACTGGCAGTGAACTGGAAGCTTTTCCAAAGCCGTGGGAGCCAAATGTCCCACCCTGTTTGCCTGTGGCTCATGAGTAATTTGATTTCTGCTTTTGTGGTCTGAACCCTTCAAAGCTTTGTCTTACATGGATAAACAAAAACTTGCTACAGCCTATGGACAGACCTGGAAACCATTAGGTGCAGAAACATCACAGGACTTGAAGAATGAATGCAGACTTCTTTTTAACTGAAAATAATAAATACTTTAAAAGGGTAGAACATGGAAATACATTTGTAATGACCACTATGAGGAGCTGCTGGCAGTTTCTCTGAACAGAAAAGCCCTTTTCTTAGAGATTTCTGCTACCCCTCAGGCTTCTGTACATTTCTATGTTGTTACTTGCAGTGTTTAAGCATCATTAAGTTAAAATGCATAAATTTTCTTTGGCTATTCAACCCCAGGCACTTTTGGGAAGGAATTGGCCAGAATCCCTGAACCTAAAATAATCAAACGTCTGTCTTTGCATTAGAAAGGTTGCCATTTATCTGACAAGTAGTGCAAAATGGAATAGGTAGCTCAGTTCCAGCATCATCTGAGAAAGCTGTTGTTGTAAAAGCAGGCAAGTGGCTTGCACATAAGCAGATGGTACCTTTGCCAATACCCAGGTTGTTGCATGGCATGTAAGTATATCTGCTTTCTTAACGTGTTACTTTTATTATCAGTCTCTTGGTTTCTACCACTCTTTATAAATACTCCAGCCACAACTTGTAACATTTAGAGGCTCATCCAAGGAGCGTGGCCTTTCAGACACTCCTTTTGAGAGTATTAATTGTGCTCCAGGAGAGGATGTCTTTGTTTCAGGACTGTTCTGGGCATGAGAAATAAAACCCAAAATGGAGATGGTGGCCAGCACAAAGAACCGACCAAAGTAATTTTAATGAATTTCTTTCCATACCTGCCAGTCCACCCTCCCCTGCAGGAAAAACAACTCTCAGATGAATAAAGCATATGGCACAGAAGATGGAGCACCAATGCCAAGTTTGTCTTTGCCTTAGCAGAACTCACTGCAAAGTGCTGAACCTGCAGATCTTCTGAACATGCTTGTTCCCACTTCACTGCCTTCTTAGCTGGAATTGTGCACTCTCACCGTTTAAATCCTCAGCTGGCAGGACATTACTGCGGATGCAGTGCTGGGCAGACACACAGTACTACATTCAAACTACCTGCTGTGGAGAGCAGTGCATGTTGCAGCAGCAAAGAAAACCCATCAGTGAGGTGGGCTAAATATTTGAGAATGATCTGAAGCTCTCACTAACCTGCCTTCTGCATGCACACGGGCTACCCATTTGTGACAGGCATGCCTGCTGCTGTGTGGTTAGATACCCTGTTCCTGGCCATGGCTTGTTGTATTTGAGCTGTGCAGCAGTGAAGCATTTGGTGTAAGTCCGATCATTATGACTGGCTCTACAGTGGGCAGATAGTCGGCAAACCCCACATGTTATTTATCCTAAAGGAGGTGTGGAGTGTTGTGAGAGGGTACTCCTCTCTCTGCATAAGCTCAGAGAAAACCCTCAATGCCAGCTCAGCCTGTGTCCAGCCATTACAGGTCTGTCTGCTCCCAGCTCAGCCCCATCAAGTGAGGCTCTGGGAGGACGTGTGGCTGGTGGGTCCTGGTATGGCACAGGTAAATGGGATGTCACCATCAACATGCTCTGCTCTCTTCTGAAGAATGTAGGATACTGGAGGAATGTCCAGTTCCTCTCAGCAGTACATCTCTCCACGGTTGGGTGACACTGAAGATGAGTGTCTAAATTAAGAAGTTAGGCATCTAAGGCCTTTATTGGACCCATGTCTGTGGGGCCTGAAGCTGAGCAGACATATATAAGGAAAACTCCCCTGCTGAGTTACTTTAATGTTTCAGACAGCTGTGGACACTTGTGTGTTGTGTACTCCTACGGACGTGTTTCTTTATGGGTGCTCTTGGACCCAGGAGACAAGGCCATCATTTTCCCTGGGCAAGTGCCATGGGTGTACACCATGGGCTGGGTGAGGGGTCCTGCTCTCCCAGGACCTCTTGCAGCAGTTTGGCTTGGAGATGTTTCTTAAGGTGGGGATGAATTCCCCACCTTTGGACCCACGTTCTTCCTACCACTGTGGGTAAACAATGCCTCTCTTTCCAGAAAGTAGGAGATACCTGACATGGTGATGAAATTAATGGACCGTGGAGCTCCTTTGTTTAAATGAATGCTAGGAGAGGCAGTAGTAGGCTTGATTTTTCACATGGTTAATGTTCTCAATCCTCTTTTTAGTTCTCTCATGGCAACTGTGTACTTTGCAGCTCAAAGTCACATGAATCTCTGCTCAGCAGAAATGTAAATGTTTTGATAAAACTGTTCTTAACAAGTTTAATTCATTTAATCAGCTTGATTAACTGCGGAGCTTTATGGTCTTTAATTGGGAAGGATTTGCTATAAATTAAAATTTTCTGTAATTTTATGAAGAATGTGGCAGTGTACAGGATCTTGCTGCCTTGGCAGTGGCATGGGAGGTGCCTGTCTCTGGCACCCAGCCATTCCCCTGCAGCTCCACATGTTTCAGAGCCCTGGAGACCTTCGGATGCTGAGCCTGCCCGCAAGGCCAGGAACATGCTGGGCAAGGGGCACTATGTAGCTGCAAGTGTCTCAACAGACACTATTTCTTTTCTCTTGTGTTTGCATCTCCTAGATGATTAATCTCCCAGTAAAAATGCAGCATGCCTCTTTTTCCGACAAGTCCAACAAGAAAGCAAGCACAGATGTCCACAACAGCCCTCTCCTTGTTCTGGTTCATAACCAGCCCCAGCCTGCACCTAGTTGTCAAAGTCTCCAGGTATATGAGTAGAAAGAGGGAAAAAAGAGGAATGATCAGAAGATCTTAGCTTAGGTGCATGTCCCAGCTGGTCTTTCCTCTCTTCCATTTAATGTGGCAGACTGACAAGCTATAAAATATGTCCAGCTGGAAAGAACATAATTTTGTTTTACTTTGTCCAGCCTCATTTTTGTCCAGTTGTGTACCTGTATGAAACCTCCCAGGCCCTGGAGGCTTAATGCAGCCATATTAATTCTTTTAAATAGGCAGTTTATTGTCCACATGACATTTTTCTGTGCCTTTTGGTCGATATCCCAGACTAGAGAAACCAAGAAGAGATTGAAAATAAAGGAACTATCCCCTTAGAGTCTGCCCAAAGCAATGGAGCAAGCAGAGCATCAGCACAGTGTCTGCACTGGTGAGTTTGCTCTTTGCTGGGTGAGCACTGTTTGCCCTGGCACTGCCGCGCTGCAGAGCCGCTGTACAGCGCGTCCTGGGGGCCTCGACATCCAAATGCATGGGCAGAACAATGTGGGTTTGCAGCTCTTGTCAGACATCTTTGCACATTTACTCCTGTCTGACTCTGAATTGGAATGGTCTCTGGGAAAACAGTGTATTTCACAAGAAAGGGAGGTTTCTCATCCTTTCCTAGAACTTCCATGGTGCTTCTGTACACATGGCTCTCACAGGCCAGTGTGATGCAAGAGGAGACATTTCTAACAGCAAACAACCCCTGTTTCTCTTTTACCCTTGACATTTCTACGTTTCTACATCTGATAATTTTTTTGCTTTTTTCTTTTTTTTCCACAGACTAAACATTCACATGTCATATCCTGTTCGAGTAGTTGTTTTAATGGATGTGCTGCCAACAAAGACACTTGTGTTTAGGTGGCTGATCCTTTGTGATTGTAATGGCCTTTAATGAAAGGTTTTGTCTTCATAAGGACAAAATGTTCTTTATCCAGCTTCAACTTTTGAAAGAAACACCACAAATGTTTTTGGATTAGATTGGATGCAAAATGTTGTGTAAATTCTTTATACCAAGGTGGAAAATCTGCCCTTCCCTTATTAACAAACTGTCTATCAAACCAGGGAGGCCTAATGCGTATACATAATTAATTCATCAGAGTTTTAGATCCCCAGCAATGAGAGTACTTAAAAACAGAAGAAACGTGTAAAAATAATTTAGATATGAAACTAAAGAAATATTTGTCTGTGTTTGGTTGTTGGTTTTGTGGTTTGGTGTTTTAAAATCAGATTTAGCTTTTCTTTTCAATTCCTCTTCTCTGAAATTGCTTGCACTTTGAGGCTGCGCATCCTGAGCCCTGGAGGGCTCTGACAGGAACAAGCAGGGGCACTAGAGCCCTGAATGACTCTTCATAAAGGCAGAGATTCTGAGCCGTCCTTCAAAATTATTTCAGTTCATGGTGCGGCTGCTGCAGCTCATGTTTGAGGCTGAGGAGGCCACAGCTTACTGGTGCAGTCAGAGGAAGTGGCAAAAACCTCCATCAGTGTTCAGGATGCAACATGGTTTGGGTGGCTTGGAAAACGAAAGTCTTGTTGCCAGTTACTGGATTCAAGGAGAAAGCAGCTATGTGCTGCTGATTGCCTTATGGGAGAAGTACCAGGTGACGGGCAACTTTTAAGTTGCTCTTTCATCGTGCTGTGTGAACTGCACATGAGGCTGCACTGGAGTCTGTTGCATTACAGATCATGATTTCAGCAGAGCTTTTCAGAAAAAAAAATGAAAGTAAACGGTGTTATTTTCAGCCTGAATAGTGAGCAAGTTCTCAGTATCTAAATGAGAGCCCTTGAAGCAAGCTCCAGGTGCTGCAGGAAGTGGTGGAGGTGACTCAGTAAATGTCACACTTCCCTCCAAGTCAGTTCTGAAGCGGTGTCCAGAAATAACACTTCATGGGCATCTGGCTGTTTGAGATGGCTCTGCTTTTCCATGGAACTCCAAACTAGTGCTACCTGGCACCTTCATGATTTTACACCTCTTTTTTGTCACAAATGTTTGCCTTTATCTTCCCGTGTTTGTTTTTCCCTATAAAGACAAAGATATGAAAAGTCGTGTAGGTATCTCAAAGCAGGAGAGTTGTCCTTGGCCCTGGCTGGTGGATGGGGGCCAACACTCCTGGAGTCTCACTGTGGCTGTAATGTAGGGAGGGTTTCGGTGGATCGATGCCACGTTTTTTCCACAGGGTCCCTGGTGGACACGCTTAGCTGGCACTGTGATAGCTCCTACGCGTGCCCCCGATCTCACCCTCGCGGGTGGCTGCGAACAGCCGCTCACACACACAGTCTGTGCACGAACTGGAGACGGAGAGGCGAGAGGGGTTCTCTGAATGCAATTCCGAGGCCTTTAATGGAACCAACACACTCGAAGGGAACAGAGGCAAAGAACCAAGAACAAAAGCCCGCACGTGGTTTTATCCCTAAGGGTCCCATGGCCGGGCAGAGCATCAGAAGCCAATAGTCTGAGGGCTAGGGAGTAGAGGCAAGGTTGAGTGACATAACAGGGGCCAATGGGAGAAGGGAGGGGAGGGGGGAAGGACCAGTGACCAGTGGGCTCTTGGTAAAGGGAGAACTTTCTAGCACAGTGGTGGGGGGAGAGACCACTTCGTAGTAACATGGGGGTGTAAAGTGGACTTAGCCACTGCAACATGGCCGCTGTGCCACAGGGGAGCTCTGAGGAGCTGCAGTGGTGGCACACAGCAGGCTGCACCTCGTGCCGGCAGTGAAATCACCCTGGAGCCCCTTGCCTTAGCATGAACTGTCACCTCCTGCTTTCACAATGATAAGGTTTCATATCCTTTCTGGAGCTGCCCGCCCAACTGCCTTTTCCTGGAGGAGGCTGGGCTGAGCTGGATGCCCCTGCCCCACTGCCTCCACCCCCATGTCCAGGCCTTCAGTCAGATGTGCATTGAGGATCACCTTCCTTCTCTCTCATCACTGCCTGCGGGAGCACAATGTGGGCTGGGGGTGGAAATGGGGATGAGATTGTCGTCGGAAAACCTTGTCCTGTCCCACTGGATCCCAGTGTACACAGGCAGGGTCTGTAACTGCATCCATCCTCCTCTGCAGCATTGTCTTCCTAAACATATCTCCTCTCCTTCCCCTTCTCAGCCAGTGTCCTCTGTGCTTGTGCCTGGTTACCTGGATCCACTGAGGTTGCTCATACAAGTCACTTGGCATCTGGTGAGCAGTGACAGTGGGGCTCTTCCATTTCTGTGCCCAGGGCAGATGGATGAGCTGGAAGTGCCTGCATTACTGGCTCAGTTCAGGCTGGGGATGCCCTTTGCACAAACATCCTGGTTGCTCCCACACAACTTTCCACCTTGCGGGGTGACCTTGCAATACGTAGGCTGGGTTTCTGGTGGAAGAAACTAAACTGGAAAGTGCTCTCTGGGAGCACCCCATCTGCTTCCCAGCTGAATTCGCAGAGCCAGACTGCAGCTAGTCTGATGCAACCCCTCCTAAAATGTGTGCTACATGGATGTAATATCCTTAGTCCCAAGTGCTTTGCCCTACAGATATGCTCCTGTTGGACTGCATGACTTGGTCTCACAGTCACAGCCCCTGGGACTGCTGCTGGGGTAAGGGAGCAAACCTGAGCTCTCTTGGTAGTGGCCACAGCCCAGCCTGCTGAGATGTTATGCTACCCTGAAATGGGTACCAAGCACACCAGTGTGTGAACCGTAGCAGTTCAGCAGTGTTAGCAGAAACCCACAGTGCCTTGAAAGACCACAGGGCACTACAGAAACAGCAGCACCCGTCAGCCATGTCCTCATGCCCTACCTGTGCTCCTCAGACTGATGCAGAGATGCAGAAGGGTAGACAAAAGGCACAGAGGCCGCAGGACAGATTTTTGTTTCAGAACACTCAAATGTCACAGGTGGTGGGGATTTTGTCTGGAGGTCATTTTAGTCCCATAAGTACAGAAAATAGAGGCCATTTGCGTCTCACTTGTACTGATGAGACTGTGTGTGTCCCGTGTTTCCTGGCACAGAAAGCAAGTTTTCAGGGCTTCTGTTGTTCTGCTTCAAAAATTCCTACCTTTTTTTTTTACTTAGATGAAGGAACCCTTTGGAGAATGATGTCACCTACACCTCAAATACTCATAAGTTTTTGATCATGAGTTTTGGATGGCTTCAGGGTCAGGCTTGCTGATTTACAAAGCGCATACATGCACTCTTCAAAACTTGTAAAATATGGAAGTGATTTGTGTATGGTTGGGAGAGGTGCTCACAGGCTTGAAGCTTTGGGGTTTTTTTCTGCATCTAAAATTTCTCAGTCTCAGGGGCTTTTTACTGTTTTTTTCAAGCAGACACAAATGCCTTATGTGAAGCACAAGGCTTGGCTCTTTTAGCTCAGGACTAAGTAGCTCTGAGAAGTGGTCAACCCTAAAAGCAACTTCTTGTGAGGACCCTTCTCAGTTTTCCCTGGCAAGGAGCCAGCACAGAGCACCCTGCCTCTCCTCTTTCTGGGACCATGGCCTTACGATTTCCAGACTGTAATAAGAGGATGCACTCGTACCCTTTTCAAGCAGCAATGGCAGCCGTAGTCATGGAAAGACAACAGCTGAGTTGGCAGGCCCAGCAGCCCCCTGAGGGGCGGGCTGTGCCTCCCTGACCTTTACAGTGGGCTCAGCTCCCCCTCTGATGCGGCTGCCAGGGGGGCAGAGCCAAAACATCCAGGCAGATTTCCTTGAAAAGGTCAAAGCAGTGCAGCTCAGTGGTGGTGGCAAGGGAATGGTGGAAGGGGATTTTGGCCTCATTTGTGGGACAACAGCTGTGGGCTGGGAGCTCACCCTGAGCACTGGTGCTGGCTGTGGGGGGACCCCAGCTGCTGCCCATCCCAGTGTGGGCATTTTTGAGTCTGGAGGAGCGCCCCAGCATTCTGCAAAGGTCAGTGGGGGCCTGGCAGCCGCAGTTTCCTGCTGGGGCAGGCAGCAGTGCAGGGAATCATTCAGGGCCACTCAGCAGGGCAGCATTTTCTCATGGGGGAGCCCAAACAGCACCTCAGAGAGCAGGCATAAAGTGGGAGCAGAGCAGGGGATGTGCTGGGGCCTAGGCTGGGGTGATAGCAGGAGCCAGTTGTGCTGGTGCTCAGCAGGACACCTGGGACATGCTTTGGGGAGTCGTGTGGGGACACTTGTCCTTGCATTGGCTCAGGGTTGACATCAATCCCCCCAAACCCCAGGGAATACTTGGATGTGCTGGTCCCCACTGGGTGGTTGTGAACTATCCCCAAGTGTTTCTGCTGGACATGAGCAAAGCTGCGGGTGATACAGCTGGGCCTGCTGCCCTCCTCACAAGTGCGATGCTACTTAGCAGGACTTTGTGTACTTTCTTGAAGGGAAGGATTTGGCAAGACAGAAAAGGGGAAATGCAGATTTTTTTCCTTTGGTTTTGTTTTTTTCTTTTTTTCCTAGGGAAGCCACAGCCTTACGAAGTCACCATTCATTTTAGCAGCCAATGCAGCTGCACACAGCAGATTTGGTGACCGGACGCTGCGGTCTGGTTGTGTGTGTAGTTGATGCAAAGCTTGGAAAATAATAAACACAAGCTTCCCCGAGCAGGGCACGTCCGTTATTGCGTGCACGCTGTAATTCAGGAACTAGCAGATGTCTGAGCTTCATGCCCAGCCTGACAGAGACACAAGAAGGGAACTGGTTCAGGGTTTGTGCACAGCTGCGCTGGTCAGATGACTCTGTCAGCTGAAACTGCCTCCAAATCAGGCCTGATTTATCATAGCAGGGACTCTGACCTTTGTCTGGTCACCAAAATACAATCTTGGAAAGATTTCTGACGGCTTTGTAAAGAAGGAGAGTGGTGGTAATAATAGTTCAGGGGCATCCCTGTAAAGGACTCGTTGCCTGCCAGCTGAGATGTGAAGCCTTCTTTCTTTGCATGCTTTTCACCAGGGCTAGTGAGAAGCAATCACGTAAGATATTTTCCAGGGCCCTATCTCATGGGATGATTAACATTTTTGCTTGCATTTGTCTGGGGATGATGGGGCATTGCTCTGCCTGGTGGTCTTGTTTCCACCTTCAGGCAAGTGCAATTTCAGGTCCACCTTCAGCCTTGTCTGCAGCGTGAGTGGCTCAGACCCATGACCAGCCCATGGCTGTTTCCTGGCCAGGGTGACACGAGTTGGCAGCTGCCATTGATCCTGTGCTGCAAAACCAGTGTACATTGACAACCTCAGTCCAAGCTGAGCAGGCCGGGCTGTATTTCTCACCATCAGGTCCACCTTGCTTGGAACTTGAAACCTGGGCTCAAGCTCTGCTCTCATGTGGCACAGTGGCCAAAGGCTGTCTGAAGATAGCTGTGCAGACCAGTGTGGCCTGGACTCAACCACGTCTCCAAAAATAGCTGAAAAAGAGAACTGGAGAAACCTGTGGATTTCCTTTCAACCTCATCTGCCATGGCCAGGCACATTGTGCTGCAGGCTGTTGTGGCCATAGCTGAGTTGTTAAAATGCTCAGTCAGAGAGCCTGAAGCTGTGTAGGCAGACTCTGGGGTGCCGTTCCTACTCTTCGGTGAGACCTTGGAAGAAAGTAGGCTACCACCTGGGCTGCACCTGTTGGTTGTGAAAATGGAAAAGTGTTTTCTTTTAAATGAAAAGTGCTGCTTAGCCGAGTTACGTATTCACCAAAGTCCCTTTTCTTTCAAAGTCCAGAGGGTAATTGTCTTTGCCTACTGTGTAAGGCAATAGCGACTTTCCATTTGCAGGAAGAAGGGAGCAGAGGTTGGTGGCTAAAACTCAGGAGTGGCAACTTGGAGATACGAGTTCCATTAACCCACAGGCACTGCCACGCTGAGTTGTAATTACAGCTAGCTCTTAATTCCTTCCATTTTTTTTCCATTCCTCCAAAATGCCCTAATGAAAGTTGCAAATGAATCCTGAAAGACACTGTTGTCAAAGAGATCTCAGCAGGCAACTTGCAGAAAAGGCAAATGGGCAATACCTTCTTGTAAAAATCCGTGACTTGTTCTCCGAAGGCAGGCGCACAAGGATCTGGGGTGTTTGCAGCAGAGCCCAGTTTACAGCTGTGGCCCTGAGGGAATTGTAGCTACTCCTGCCAAAAATAACTTGGTTCAAGACCTTTTCCTCAACCTTCACACCATGTAAGGTTTCGTACCTTAACAACAAGCAGCAAAAATGCGCTTCAGAGCAGCAGGAAGAATGCCATCAATTTGCATGGGTGACCATCATGAAATCAGGAGATCGGGATATGGATGGACAAGAAGAATGTGCCGGTTGGTGATCGCATAATTTCTTTGCAGTGATTCATGATCTTCCACTTTCACACATCTCCTCAGCCTCCTACACAAGGATGCACTGCCTGTCTCTGCAGTGGTCTGTGGAACGACTGTGTCTTTTGGCTTTTCTGGACAGTACTCTTCTCCTTCTTGTGCTCTGGTGATCCTGTAACTTGACAATGCCTGCAGTATCATTTCATTAATGCATTGGATTTTTAATGCTTCAATGATATTTACTTAAGTCCCGTGGCCACACTTAGGAAAAAATTACTCTCTTCACCAAGAGGAGCCAAATGGAATGGGTGTTTCATGAAAGGAACAACAGTTTGGGAATGGGAAAAGTCAGATGAGTGCAAACAGTGATCAAAGCTGTTCTCTTGCTCAAAACGAATACAAGAAAACTTGCTCAGTGGGTCATGATGAGCTCATTCAGTCCACTCAATTACTGGAAAAATCTTCCACTTTGAGCAGTATGCATGTGTCTGTGTTGAGTCAGAACCTGGCACAGCAGCTTCAGTACACATTTTTGTTATAAAAAAGTCCCCCTTGTCTTTTGCAACCCTAAAAATATTCTGCCCTGGATGCTTTCTGTGTTTCATGTTTTTGACGCAGTAAATGTGGGGACTGTAGTGTTACATTTCACCTGGAAGGTGATGTCTATGAGCCTAGGATAGGTCCATTTTTCTTATCTGAAGCATCTCAGTGTTGTACATCTTTTTATTTGCTGTCCAAGCACATTTTATTCCATATGCAAATAGCAATGCATGATGCATGAAAAGGCTGCAAGTGCACTACGGTACATGGAAATCACGTTTTGAAAAGTTTGCTAAAAGCATAGTGGAATTTTTCTGCTGAACTTACAGGCATATTTTCAATGCAAAGGTGGCAGCTATTGTATAATGCCTCCAGTCTACAGTACATGTGCCTCAGAGAAAATGATGCGTTCAGTGAGACTGAGAAAACACAGTTGCAAACACCACGGAGCCCTGCTGGGATGGGCACAGCAGTTGTGGGGAGGGGTCACAGTCAAATGCGCTATTTCAAGCAAAATCTGAGATGAGGATGTGTTTTTAGCCACAGGAAGAGCGTTGTCTTAGTCAGAACAGTTAATCATGCAACACGAAGAGAAATACACACTGCAAGCCCTCATGATTTCTGTTCCCAACAGCTCTTTTTCCTCCTCTGAAATGACTTGCATATATTTTGGTGCTGCTCATTTGCAACATAGTAGCATCTGTGCTCTGGCTTTGTTGATGGAAAGCTGGAGGTTCTCCGGGTGTACGAGCCATGCTTCTGTCACAGCGTTAGCCTCCATGTGTCTCTTTTTGGGAGGCAGACAGACAGAGGGAAAGAGAAGGGAAAAAAATGTCCTGCTGACGTCAGTGAAGACCACACTGGGCTGGATAATATTACTGTGTACCTCAACCGCCCACTCCCTTTAATTTACTAGAAACTAAGCAAGCTGTTTTGAAACCCATCCCTTCCAGCGTTTTTGCACTGTTCTCCCTTGACCAAAGGCTATTAATTGTCAGGAGGTTGAAAGCTACCTGATTCCTTGTTCAAAGCACTGAGACAGAGGGGATTTCCATGAGTAATAATTTCAGTCTGTGCCTGTGCAGTGCACCGTAGGCTAGAGTAAATTGATCCAGCTGCTTGCAAGACTAGATGGAAAAGTGCCCGGGGGGGCTGGGAGCACATCACCAGATGGAGCTGGATGCTGTTGTCATCACATGGGTCTCCCCAGCTGCTGGGCATGCTCGGGCTTGACTTCCACCATGAGCAGGGAGGCTCAGCCTTCCTGTCTGCGCTGACTTGCAGTGTGAGGCAAATTCGCCAGCACATGTTGCAACGTCGTCTCTTGTAATAAAAAGGATAATTTTAGATTAGCCAGAAGTGCTTCCCTCCCCCCCCCTCCTTTTCCTCCCTGCTCAATATCCTCACCACACTGACCCCAGTATTTTGTGCGTGTATTTTGCTCAGCAGCAATCTTCTCTGTGACAGAGACCATAAAAGCTTCGAAGAGGCCAACTACTTCTACAAATAATAAAAACTGGCAGGATTAACCTGTAACCCGAGGCAACAAAAATATGGATTCCACTAGCCAGATGGCAGAGTTCAAAGATCCACTCACTTCCTGGCGGAGGTTGCACAAGTTATTTTTTATCCTTGTTAAAAAGAAATAAAAAGTGAAAACATAGCAATAAACTGTGTGCTGCTTGCTTCTCTGGTTTTAATCACATTTGTTTTATACCTTTATGTTTTGTTATTAGACATGTTAGGAAATACATTCTTGCTCCTTTTTTTTTTTGTTATTTTTCTGGGGTGTCTGTATGCTCAATTCAATTTAGTCTATTGGAAGAAGAGCACTACATAGGAGGAACTAATTAACATAGCAGGAATGCAATTCACTTATTTTTTTAAATGAGCAATTTAATTAGAAGTGCAGGGAAAAGAGATGGCACCCTGGATTCGATGGCCACATCCTTGCTGGAAAGCCCGGCGGTGGGAGTGTGACAGTGGCTTCCTGGTGCAATCTGAACGAGAGGCAGGTGTGCTCAGAGAGTCTGGGGGCTGCCTGAGCCTGAGTGCTCTGGTGAGAACACGGAGGGAGAGACCTCTATCGCAAACGAGGTGCAAAGCCATTAACGTGCTTGTCAGAGCAAGGGCTGCACTCCTGTGGTGGGACAGGGACTGCGGGGAAAGGCATCCCCGAAGTGCTAGCACTGCATGCTGCGGATAGGAAATGGGGAGCAGAGGCTTTCCCTCCTCAATGCAGAGCAGCTTGCTCAGGAGAAGAAAGTCATTTTACAGAAGGGCACACGGGAGCGGTAAAGTGGGGTGTGGTTTATCCAGGGAGCTGCGCAGTGATGTCCCACCCATGCCCCATGCCCCATGCCCCACACTCCTGTGGCAGGGCTGGCCAGACAGCACTTCTCACGAACAACAAATCCACTCTGTCCCATGAGTCCCTGCTGACAAAACCAACACATGCAGACAGTGTTGCAGCAAGGGGACCTTACCGCACCACTGCCGAATTGGTGGTAGTGAATTTACTGAAGAGAGAGGATCAGGACAGGTTAATCTGAGAGCAGCTCTTGGTTCTTCTTTCCCCCAGGACAGGTCACACAACTTTCTTCACCAGCCAAGTGTTAGCTGTGAGAAGAAAGGATGTGAAGTGTGAGGTTGAGATAAGTGCCTTTGTGCCTGGCTGTGGTGTGGCTGTCGTGAAGTGTACACGGATGTAAATGGCTCGGCCAGCAGATTGCAGAAGTGGGAGTGGAAGAATAAAGTTCATGGGTTGTTTTTGTGATGGTTTGTCCTCCCTCGCTGGCTGGGCCCTTAATGAAAACAAGGTTTGAGGTACTGGTAGGGTTTTGGAGCAGGCTGCAGGTACTCTTCAGGAGAGCAGCACTGGGAGTTCCAGGCAGGGAGTTCATGATTAACTTTGCAGGCATTTATTGTGCAATGGGAGATGGCCACCAGCCAGCTCAGAAGTTAAGCCAAAAGATGACTGTCAAATGGAACTGTTACGTTTGGCAGATCTTTCCAAAGCTGCTGTGCAAAACAGGCGTAGTGAAGCTGATTTCTGGATTTTCCAGACCCTCTGGAAGGCATATTCTTGCATGGCAATTCTCTTCGTTTTCCCATTTTTGACAGAAGAATTGGATTTGACTCGCAGGCTGTGTGGATTTTAGATCAGGATTTGTTGTTCAGGCAGCCCTCTCCATGCGATAACGTTTACCTGCAAATGTCTCCTTCTGGTAATTCCTCCTTTAATGAACTTACAAGGAACCAGCTCTACTTGGCTTTCTGAAAACAAAACCATGTTTTCTTTGAAAAGCCTTTTCAGCCCAGATGAACGGGGGGAGGAGATGAAAAAGCTGGTGGTGCGAAACGAGCTCTGCCCGTGCAAGCAGATTGCGATAGAAATTTCCCCCTTGTGTGGCTTACCCTGAACTAAGGTCAGTCAGTTAACTCTGTTTGGACACCGTCTGGCATGAATACTTCAACGATAAAGCTTAATGTGTAACCCAGGGCTTTTTTTTCTTCTGTGTCAGCAGTTGGCAGGAAGATACTGTAAATAAGGCTCCCTATGAGTAAATAGATATGTGTGGAGAGGGGAGGGGAGCACCGCAGTAAGCAGTTTTGAAATTCATGCCAGCATTGCTCCAAGTGATAAGGTTATTTGAGTAACCTGCAAACCATACGGATGCACAGGTTTCAAAAACAGGAAAGCGTCTTGTTTAAAAAACTTCTGAGGCAACCCAAAGGCTTAGAAAAGAAACTGACTGTGTGGTTAAGTGCCTGTACTTCCTTGTTGGTATCAGGATTGAGGTGGTGCAAGGCCTCTTGGGATGAAGGCGGGGCAGGCGGCGAGGTGGCAGCTCTGGTGGCCATGCTCACTGAGGGGCTTTTTGGGGAGATGAGAAGACTCAAAGTTGCCTATTCATTTCATCTTCAGGCAAGTTGGGAGGGTTTTTTTCTCACTCTCCTTTTCAGTAATCTAATAAGAAAGAAATAAATAAATATTTCAAGTGAGCTGACATCCTCAGATGATGCACTGTGTCTGAGTTCACCATGTCCCCTCTCCTGGTGGACGTGGCCCTGCTATGGGCTGTGCCAGGCTGCCTGGTGCTGTGCCAGACTCCTGGCTCCTGACACTGCCAGCCCAGCACCTGAACAGGGGGGCGTTTGGAAGGGCAGGGCACAACACCCTTCTGAGGGGTTTAAACGTGGATGTGCAGAATTTGCTGATGCTTTTGGAAAATCTGATGGCTAAGGTTCTTCATAAATAAACCAAAGCCATGTACTTTCTGTTTGACCTTTGCTTTTGGATTAAGAAAATCAGCCCACGAGATCTGAAGTTTAGTTTCTACAGGAGAGAGAAATGCATTTGCCTGGGCACACATGGCTGTGGGAGCGTACGTGCCTTGCTGAGCACAGTGTGACCCTTGCTTGCCCTGACACCTTGCTCCTCAAGGATTTACAGAGCTGGTACCTAGAAAACACAAGTCTTCCTCACCTGAAATGACATAGCTGACACAGTTCCAGCATACTCTGTTATTATTTATTGAACAGGACTCAAAGCACAAAGTTGGGACACAGGCTTTTTCTTTGCCAGCATGTGTGGTTTCCAGTGGAGGTCATGCTCCTCTCTGTTGGATTTGGGTACATCCATTCTTTGAGCCTTCAGGATCAGACAGGGACCTGACTGGGTCTCTTCCCAAAGGGGTGGCTCTTCTTCTGCTGGAAGCAGAGGGGATATTTCAGTCCCAGCTTCTCCTCCCTACCTGCCTTATTTTCCAGGATGTCCACCTCAGCTGTTTCCCTCAGTGGTGGCAGCTGCAGTGCCAGCCATGGCAGTTACAGCAGAGATGCCTTTGGCCCTTCAGGTCCTGTGTTTTGATTGCTCTTCAGCTGAAATGTCAATGGCTTCTCAGTCACTTAGAGCAAAGAAGGTGTTTGAAAAACTCAAGGAAATTAATTTAACTAGACTGGGAGAAAACATCTTTGGCTAGAAATTCAGGCTACAGCCAACATAGCGGACTTCTGCCAACTCAACTTTTGCCTTAGTCCTAGAAGCAAGCAATGAAGGGAGAAAAAAAAAAAGAAAGAAAAAAATCCCCTCCATTGCCCCTTAGATTTAATTGTGTTTTTTTGTAAGCCTTATAAATCCTGCCCAAATCACGTCATCAAGCCACAGGGAAACTGAAACCTTGCCCAAGGCAAGAGCCAGCAGGGCTGTTCAAGCCAGAAGGGTTACATTGAGGGACAAGTTCAATGCACTGCAGTCTTGTTTTGAATGGGAATGTGCTCGTCTGTGTGTGTGAGAAAGGCACCTGGGTGCAGGAGATGGTCCTGCCTTTTTCCTCTTTGGATGTTAGAAAAGATACAAAAGGAAGAGTGGCATGAGTGGAGGCAAAGCAGACATCCTTGAGGCCACCCCTTAGCCTTTCAAGTGTTTTTCCTCTTGTGCTGCAGCGAAGGGGAGCAGGAAGGGAGGGACAGGGACTTACACCAAACGGGCCAGTCCAAGCACTTTATTTTTTCCTTTGGGCATCAGACAGACAGAAGGAGGAGGATTAAAACCCTGCATGTCTAAGCTGAACTACTGAGGGTTTTCTTACCTTTCTCTCCTGTGGGCCTCTCATACAACTTTTTTGCATGTAACTCCCAGCCAGGAAGAGAAAAGCAAGTTTGGAAGCTGAGACTCCATGGTGCCTTTGGTGCCTTCCCTTGGTCCTGCGTGTGGGATGGGTGATGACCAGATGAGAGATCATCAGCACCTCCCCAGGGGAAAAACAGAACCTCCCCAGCCCTGACAAGGCCAGCTAAAACATCACTGTTGGTATTTTGTGTTGGGGGATGTGCACAATAGGTCCTGCAAGGTTTCAGCAAGTGCATTTTTTTGATTTTCACTGGAGCAGGGCTTGGCCCAAAGCAGTGGCTAGCACTGCACGGGGGCACAGTTGCTTGCCTGTGACACAGGGGTGCCACGTTGTGCCCCACTGTGCACCTCCCTTGCCTCAGTGGCAGGCAGACTCCATCCCTCTGGAAGCGATACAACCAGCAGCAGCAGGCTCTGATGGGGGCTGAGCTATCGCCAGCAGTGTTTAGTCACCCCTCTACAGAACTGCAGCAGAAGCTGAAAATGTTTGCTTATTTTTATTTGGCATTTTTCCCCATCTCCTGCAGTAAAAGACATTTAAAAGTACAAGGGGATAGGGCTCCCTCCTGCCAAGCACCAAGACGAGACCCCTCTGCTCTGCAAAGTCCCAGCAACCTGACCTTTGCCTTTGGTTGGGCTTTTTTCAGACTCATCATTATTTTGGCTGCATTTGTGCTGTGGAGGAATGCAGGTGTTTCCTCTGTTCCCACCAGCATGCCCATGCTCTGGTTTCTGAAGTGTTGGGGAGGTAGGTCATGCGTGTCCTGTCACGTTCCAGAAGGCATTTGAGGAAAATGTGGATGCAGTTCAGGCATATGACCAGGGAAACAACACATTTGCATGCACTTGCATGTAAGTGTAATTTAGGCAGGCAACGTGCCGAGCTTGCTTGAAAAACTGCCCCATGTTTTTCCATTTGTGGGTTGGTTTTTTTTTTAAGTTAAGGAAAGGCAAACAACTTGTTCCTCCGTTTGATCTGTAATAACCTGAGCTGGTTCCCTTGGAAAGCTTATTTATTCTCCTTGGCTGCTGAAGTGGATGCCGAATTTTGAGCATCCTGAGCAGAGACGGTGTGCTTATGGGGTTCTTTGTTGCTGAAGCTTTTGTTGGATGATTATGAGACTCATTTATATGGCTGTTTATGTATTAAAATTGTTGGGTTGCCTGGAGCTACGGATAAGCGCTCCTTGTTTGACATATCTCTAAATAAATATAGAGGCACATTATTAATGGATACAGCTTTAAAAGCAAACACCCAGAGATGCACTTACAATAAGGGGAGGAAAAACCAAGGTTACATCATGTTGCTAGAAGCCAATTGCTTTGTTTTCTAAAATGCTTCTCTGTAGGACACAGATGATTTTTTTTGACTCATTCAGTGTTTGAGCATCCAGAAAGTCTCACAGTTGTTCCAAAATTCTTTCAGCAGCATCCCACATGGCATTGATAGATGGTTACAGTGTTTTACTGTCCAGTACATCATTTTTCCCCGATGGACTCATGCTTTTGTATTTCTGGAGAACTGTGTCCCTGCTGAGGGAGGAATCAGCATTTTGGGGTTTTTCAAACTACATAATTCTGCAGTCTGAAGAAGAGCAGATGGCCTGGGGCTTTTACATGTGTGTGAGTGCAAGTGTACTGATGTGTGAACACCCTGGGTCACCAGGAGAAAGTGGCAGCCTACTGCCCCTGCTGTCATGCTGCTGATCCCTCAGGTGCTGAGTTATAGCTGGCACAAGAAAACATCTCCTAAGTGCAGAGCTGGTTCCCTAACTGGCAGTTACGAGCTCACTTGTGCACTCTCTGCCACCCCTGCTGCACCCCTTCTCTGGAGAGCAATGTTCCCATCACTGTGCTGCTTTCTCCTCTTCCTCCCCAGCTCTCTCTCAGGCTTAGAGCCAGAAGCTCCTACCTGGCTCTTGCTGATGGCCCTGCTGTTTGCTCCTCAGCCCTACCAGGAACTGGTTGTTTGTTTTGGATCTGGAGGGCATGGATTCAAGCAGGGCTGTAACTGAGGACAGGTCGTCCTGCCTCTGAACAGGGAGCTGAACCCAAGGTTCTGTTGCAGGTCAGGTTGAGAGCTGACAGCTGGCATCCCTCTGTTCTCACTGCAGAAAGATTGACGCTTTTGCTGCCATTTGTGCCCTGGGCCAACCACCTGCAGTTTTGGTAGAGGATCTACCACCAGCCACCTATTCCAGAGGGAGGAGGATTATTCCAGGGGCTGGCCAGATCTCTGTTCAGACCTCCATGCTCAGCAAAACCCATGTGATGACATTTGGGACACAGGAGTGAGAAATGCCCACCAATCTTCCCTGGGGAGCTGCAATGCTCCCAGGGCTGCAGGTGTATCCTGCTTTGGCAAGTTGGATGGTTGCATCCCCACACACACCTCAAAGGCACTGTTCTGCCAGCGAAAGCCTGCAGCACAAACCTGGCTGCAGGCTGTAGTTGTTGTGGGCACAGGCCAGCTTTCCATGACATGCCTGCTGTGCCCTGGGGGCAGGCTGGGACCCTGAACCCTGCCATGGAACAGGGAGCCAGAGCACAGCTGGGTGCAGCGGTGCTAGTGCTGGCCCAAGGGGGCTGTATAACTTGATGAGCCCCTTCCTGCTCTTCACTAGCTTTGGTGTCAGTTGTTTCTGCTCAGCCAGTTAAAAGTAAACAGACTGTGCTTGGGAAACCACTGAAGGAGCAGCTTGGCCATGTGAAGCAGCAAGACTCCTCAATATGGACACGCAGGAGGCATGATAGCTATTTAAGCCCTCAGAGGGGTTGGTGCGGCTCCTGGCAGCTACTCTGGCTCCTTCCTGGGACACACAGTGCCCCAGGCTGAGGGCTGGTGGCTCTCTGGAGGGTGAAAGCAGGGCAGACCTTGTTATTGCCTGCTTAACTGGCCCCTTCAAGTGGCTCACCTCTTTCCTATGTGGTTGTTTGTGCTGCAGTCTCGTATGTAGGTGGGTGAATTGTTCTCTTCCTCACCTGGCACTACTGCTGTGGGTTCGGAGGGTTTTGGCTGGTGTGCTTCTGTTTCTTTGCTCTAGGGAAGCAGTGTGCATCCACCTTCCATGGGGAGGGTGCAGGCTCAGCAGCCAGCATGCCTCAGCCAGGTGTTTGCAAGGGCTCCTCAGACTGCTGCTCTTTTCTGGATGCGTGTCCCTTGGCATCGCTGCCACAAGCAGGGGTGGTGTCCCAGCCCGACCCCTTGCTTCATGAATAGCCTTCCTGAGAGGCTCAGCCTTGGGGCTGGGTGGCTGCAGTAGGGCCATGGACCCAGCCAGGCACAAGCACCTCTCTGCAAGCAGCCCTGGCTGTGGTGTCTCTGCTGTGCTGCATTGAAGTCACAGTCCCTGTTCCCAGCACCCTTGAAGCAGTGACATGGTGTCCAAGCAGTGGCTTCTCCCTGTGGGACAAAGGGTCCCATGGGCTGGGGACCATGCACATGGAATGCAAGTCTCAGCAGAAAGGAAAGTAGGGAAGAGTAAAAGAACCCAGAAAGTTTATCAAAAAGTGCAGTCCAGTTACAGTGCCACCACTGTCCCCAACTTCTACCCCCATGCACTTGCCTGTGTTGCTGGAATATGGCGAAATGGCAAAGGGGGACTGGCCTGGGCACTCGTGGGCTGCATGGGAGATGTTTGTGTACCCAGCTGGCTGCTGCTCAGCTACTGCTCAGATTCCAAGAGGCTCTGAGACTGGCAGGAGGGCAAGACACCTCTAGCAGCACTCTGCCGTCAGAACAAGAGCACCCATGGCACTTCTAACCTCTAACCAGCGTCCTGGCTGGGCTTCAAGGACTTTTGCAATCCCCCACCTCTCCCACCAGCTAGAATTCAGTTCTCCTGAATTACTCCTGCTTCCTACTTCCGTGAACAGCCCTCTGTCAACCCGTGGGACAGCTCTCCCAAGGAATGTGAACAGAGCTAGCTTTCATATGTGTGCTGTTAAACATTAGCTGCATCCCTCTGGGCAGGCAGCCACTTTCCACCTTCTGTGCTGTGCTCTTTGCCATGCGTGCCAATGTGCTTGCAGTACAAAGCATTCACTCCTCATCTTCCTCCAATGGGCAAGCAAAATTTCATGACATTGAGGTGAATGTATTGAACTTCTGGTTAACTTACAGGCTTTCACTACATAGAAGATCTTTGGGATGTGATAAAGGAGAAGTGTTGAAAAATATGGAGAGAGAATAAAAGGGCAGGCGGGGGTGATCAAATTCCAGCCAAAAAAATCTCCACAGCAGCAAACCAGAGATGGATAAAGAATTGCCAGTGAGTCAGGGGGAAGGA
This sequence comes from Corvus moneduloides, assembly GCF_009650955.1. Lineage (NCBI taxonomy): Eukaryota > Metazoa > Chordata > Aves > Passeriformes > Corvidae > Corvus > Corvus moneduloides. The sequence continues at coordinate 76,808,728 of NC_045478.1, forward strand.
ATGGCAGCATTGTCTCATGTTCAAGCAGAGAATCTGTAATGGAAGAAGATGAAGTGCCAGGGACTAATATCCCTCTGCAGCAATTGTTTGATCCCTCCCTTCCCCTCCAAAAAAGCAAGTTGCTGCTGGCTAGCTAACACGTTAAAAAATCCAGTCCAAAACCTAATCTAGTCTCTTGTGCCAATAAGCGCATCTGTCAGTGTGTCAGTGTTGATCCTCCTTCAGTACATGCCACATGCTCATGTCTTCATACAGCATGGGCTGGAAGGACCATTAACCAGATTAGAAATTCTAAGGCACAATTAAAAACCATGCTGCTACTTTGCTTTAATCTTCTCTCCTCTAGCTTCCAGGCTTGTTTTTTCTCTGGGCTGACACAGTTCTAAGTTGTTTGGTGGTGGTAGGGTAGCATTACACAACCCGGGCTGGTTTCTAAAGTGTGTAACATCGTGCATTACCTTGGCAGCAACACGAGGCTCTCCGAAAAAAAAGAGTAACCCGACCAACTGGCAAAACAATAGCTGTGTTTACTGCCTGAGGAGGGGAAGATTTGGGCATTGAAGCTGTGCAACCAAGGGGTGAAATGTGCAGTTTGCTCTCCAGAGCTGCCCAAGGAAAAATTGTACAAGGAAAGGAAAGGTCTGGTATATTTGTTCAAAATGCAGCCGTATGTCTGCAGACCTGTGGCAGCTGGAGGTACACGGGAAGGAGGGAGACTGGAAGGTTAGTGGCTCTCAGTGGTGCTCAGTGCGGCAGGACTCACGCCACTGAAGCCTGGAGGAGGGGCCCTGTGCCAGCAGCATGTCCCCCATTGCCACGCAGACCGTTTCTCCAGGGAAAGCTGTGATGCTGCGGATAACCCGTGGTGCGCACTCCTGCAACAGGGGTCCTGCTCTTATTCCTCCTGCTCTCCCTGCGCAGCCTGGCAGAGACGTGGACTTTCCTTATCCTACCTGGAGCAAGGGGTGCTCGGGCAGTCCCTGCCCCGCGGCTGCGAGGCAGAGAGCAGCTCTCGACGCCGGGCTGGTGCCTGTGCCCCAAGGGCAAGGAGATCCCGGGAGAAGCAACACCATTTGGAGCATTCCTGACCTCCTAGGCAGCATCTGATAACACAGGGTGGATTGCAGCCTCTTTTCTGAGACAGGGAATTGCTTCTTAATTGCTACTGAGTGGTACAAATGCAGTGGAAATTTTACAGAGGACATAACATATTCTAAAATAGCTTTTTTATTATTATAATTTCTTGGCTAAGTGTTTTCCTCACGTAGAACCACATTTATTACTATTATTAATGGCTTCACTGGTCCTTGTGCTGGTGCTGAGTCTTTATAGTTACTGTCATTATACAATTTTAAAGGTACAGATTGAATCCTAGCCTACCTGCATTAAAAACAGTAGAGTTCAGGAATTTGAATTTTCACAGGTTTGGGCATCAGGATATTTTTGCATTCTGTCCTGTGCTTATTGTGATGAAAAGCTCTCATCACCACTGCCTATAGAATATATCAGGAAAACACTTCTCAGCTACAGAAAATTAGAGACGTTATAATTGTCCCACTGGGATTTTGGAAATGAATGCTGTAGTGTCCTAGTATTTCTATAGGACCCTATTTGCTTATCCTTTTTAAATGCTGCAAGATTTTTCCATATGGTAATGTTTAGGATGCATTATGAAGGCCTTTCATCTTCCTCTGAAGCACAGGATGAAATATGGGTCATGGCCAGAACGAAGCAGTAAGGCTTTGTGATCTGGTAGTCTGCTGCATCTGATATGGTGAACCCCGTGCTGCCAGGAAAGCCATCGTCCTTTTGGGAACTTAATGGCTTGGCGGGGTTGCTTTAAAATTGCAGCTACACCTATTTGATACTTTTTTGGATGAAAGAACAAGATCTTTCACTCTCCTTACTGTGGAGTGCCAGCCAGGTTTAAAATTAATATCAGCCGATGTTGAAGAGGGAAGGAAATGAAAGAAGCGTTTCTTCCCCAGAAACAGCCCTGCTTTCCTGCCTTTTCCATACGTGCACAGACGTCTGTCAGTTTTGGCACCAGAAAACATTAAAAATAAGAAGTTTTTTAAATGCCGGGAATTCTTTCGCGTCTTTAAATGTCGCCCAACAGGAATGCAGAGGCTGTAAAACGGACAAAAGGGAATTGAGCCAGTCAGTGTTTCTGCAGAGAGCTTATTCCTGCCTAACAAAACATTTGAAATATCCCGTGTGTTTTTGGAGAAGGCTAGAACAAGGTGAAAGGCAGTGCCTCTTGTGCCCTGGAGCCTGGAAATTGAGAAGAAGCCCAGAGCTAAGGAACAGAGGTTGAGTTTCCTGCTGTCCCAAATTCACTCCAGCTCTGTAGCAGATTCCAGGAGTCTGGGATAGCTGATGAGAGATGCCTGTGGTCTTTTTTGCTAGAAATACTGAGTACCTATCCTAGACACTGATTTGGAGCACAATAAGCTGTGGTAAATCATGCTCTTGGCACTCAGAATACAGATGTTTGAAATGAACAGAGGCTCTCTCAAGAGATATTTTTCCCAGCCATAAAAAGGGGGAATAGCTACATTGCAAGAGAGGAGGTTAAATCACAGAGTTTTTTGTAAACTGCTGTGAAGCTTTGGAGAGGAAGCCATTATAGGAGTACGAATTGCTCTTTATTTTTTATTTTATCTATTGCCTCATTTTCAAATAATGAAATTCTGAACGTACCTCCTTGCTAGCTGCTGAAAAATAAGAGAATGTGGGAGGATTCTTAATGACACTAATAAACCCAGCTGAACACTTTGCCAGCAGTTTTTTTTATTGCAAAAATACCATTTTATTAATACAAATGATCTTTGTAGAATTGCATTTGTTGTGACACAGTTTTGTTTAGAGAAATATACAGGCCAAATTATTTTGTTCAAAACATTCCCTTTTTCTCTGGTTAGAATGGAACACTTAATTTCAGAATTTCCTTTTATAATGGCTTTTTTTTTTTTTTTTTTTTGTTTGGACAGTGTAATTTGTATGCCATAATAAAAATATAAAGAATTGAAGTGACGTGATTTTAATGAAAGTGCAATGTATTATCATGGGATAGTTTTATGTGAGTGGAAACTTCAATTAGTGGGAAAAATGCCAGTATACTGGTCGTCCACCCTGCAGCCTTTCTGCCCTGCTCTACTTAGGAAAGAGATGGAAAGCTTGCTGGAGTGTCCAGAACATCCCTTTTTGCTTCTTCCATTCAATCCTTCTTGTTATTAACACCTTCCTTAGCTAAAAGCTAGCATGATTTCAAATGCAGGTTATTTTCTGGCTGCAGTACATAGATTTTTCCCTTCTCTCACTTGTGTGGAGATCGTGGCCGTGTGTGATAGGGAATCATTCAGCCAGCAGTGAACGAGGGTGTGAAAACCCATCCCTTTTGCTGAAAATGCATCCCAGCCACTGGCCTGCCATGCTGAGTTCAAGGGTGCTCTGTATTTGGATCTCCATGTGCTATTGGGTTTGGTGGGTTTGGTGGGTGCCCAGAGATAATTTTCTTCCTACTGTCCCCTTTGGCAATATGATGCTGGAAAGATAAATGAATTGCTGCACTTCTTAGGGGGTCTTGCCTGCTGATATGATGGTGCCATTTGGGTTGACTGCCCTCTGCCCCACTGACTAAAGATAATAAATTGTGAAGTACAGTAAGTCCCAGGGCAGACAAGGAACACTCCTGCCTTATTTTGGGGAAGAGGGATGTGGAAACATCTGCCCTTGGAAGCCATCAAGCACGGAGCAGGAAAAGGAATGAGGAAAGTGGGACCTAAATTCTGCTAATGGACATGTGTTGGAGGTGGTGTGGTGCTCAAAGTGGTCAGAGCCCAGGCAGAGCCCGAAACCACCGCTGCTCTGTGCTTTTCCAGGAAAACGGAATACATGATGCTCTGCAATATGTGCACTCTGTTAAGCATTGTCTGGAGTGGCTTTTCAGGGAGCAAGGGAGCTCTCTGTGCATTAGCTGGAACAACTCCTCCACTGAATGTACGCTCTGCTTCCTTGCTTCTCTGGACCACTCCCTCCCGTCTGGCTCTTAGCACTTCCAGCCTTCAAAATGTTCAAATAACTCATTTTGTCCTCACAAGACCTCTGTGGGAGGAATGGAGGGATGGGTAAATCCTTAGTTTGCAGTTGGGAAACTGAAAAATAATCCCTCATCCCTGATTTGCAGTGAGACTTCAGTTGCCAGGCCATGCTCAGACCATGCTGCAAGCACATGCCTGCACACACAGGAGCAAATGGACAATTCTGGGTGTCTCTGTACTGACACAGCTGCGTTTTTATGGCTTGGTCAAGCTGCGTGGGTACTGCAGGTTCAAACATAGCTTGCTTTTGATTTCTCTCACACAACGCACACCTGGTATGAGAGGGTCTGGTTCCCGCTGCTTGTAAGAGACGCATTTCCCTGCCGGGCTTGGTCGGTGAGGAGGAGGAGGAGCGGGCGATGTGCGGTGCCATCCATAGCAGTGTGTGCTTGGGCACAGCAAAGCGTAACCCACCGGTGGGGCTGGCCAGAGGTGCCACATGTGTGGGAACCGCTGTCGGATACCGCAGGGTCCGAGGAGCCAACAGCACTGCTGCCTTGGGGCGCTCCTGGGCACAGCTGCTGCATTTAGGGGGCTGGTTTGCTCTTCCTGGAATCAAACTAGAACCCCCAAAGGATCTTGCATGAAATTTGTAAACCAAAGTCAAGCTGCTTTGTCTTTCGATGCTTGCTTTAATTTTACTGTGGGCTGTCAGGAGAATAATTTGTGATTAAAATTGAAAGCTGCCTTGGAACAGCTGCCAGGCTGGGAGATGTCAGTGGAGGCTTTGGGGTTTAGTGAACTCCAGATCTTTGGTGCATTGTTTTCCCCACACTTAGATCCATGTGCAGGATCTATTCCCAGATCTAATCAGGATTTGGAATTGCAAAGGGGTGAATGCTAGAGCTGTGATCAGAGTCTGGAAGGACAAGGCAGCCCTTGTGTGATTTATCTTTATGCTGCTGTGAGCTGGTTGAAACCCTTTATGAGAAAGGGGTGAGTCTGATTTAACGAATTTACCAAAGCTCACAGGTTTGTGGTGAAAAGTCAGTACAACAGGTCTTTGTGAGCCACAGATTTATGACATGTAAATAAGTTGGTGTGCTAATTGTGGCTGGTGTTACAGGTAGCAGGCAGTTAAAAAAAGTCTCGCAGGGTGATTTATGTGGGTTATTTCACACACGCTTGTGTGAAATACATTTATAGATCCTCTGCCTCCCCTCCCCGCGGCTGCAAGAGTAGGAGCAAGGAGCAGCATTCAGCGTAGGCTGGCCCACGCTTCCTCCCTGGGGTGCTGAGTTCCAGCAACCAGGAATCATTAAACCAGAGGAGAAAAAAATGGCTTTTTGGCTCAGCCTGAGCCCTCCCATCAGTGTTGCCCTGCAATCTCTGTACTGAATGGAAACGGTTTCCTCTCTCCCAGCCTGAAGCTTACAGACTGGGTTTCCTGCCTTCCTGTTAGTGCCTCCACCTACCCAGACAGCTCTGACACTTCAGACTTACTGATCAGCTATTTTCTACCACAGCTCTTTTAGCAAAGGTTTTATGTGGCGGTGTAACAGCTGACTAAGCAGCGAGCCTGCGAGCGAGAGAAATGAATGTAGGGCTTTTTTTATCCGGCAACCTGACAAGGCTCCATCTCAAACTGTGAGGCATTTCTCCATGTGAGCAGCCTGTTTCATTGGATGGGCTGATGTTCAGTTATGCTCTTGGAGCTGGGAGGCAAGCCCTGACAGGGACCCCCATGAGGTAAAAAGGCAGGGGAATGCATCAAATACAGTACCTAAAAAAGAGGGGCACAGGCAATTTGCATAGTGAAACTACGATGTGAAGATATGCTGAATGTGTGACTCGGCTTTGAAAACAGTTATCATATGCAAAAGCAGTTAATACATACAAGAATTATAGATGGAGACTCTGGACTAGAAATATGAAAATTCAAAGTGATTTTCATGACAGACAGCCTGTCATTTCAGAAGGCTGCAGCATGGGGCATTTTGGGGCACCACAGCTGAGCTAGAACTAGCGAGCCATCTCCAAACTGAATTTTGCATATATGTATATGTATATATATATATATATACACATAATATATATATTCCCTCATCTGTGCTGAATTCCTTCCATAGCCAGCGTAGTGTAACCATTCAGAGCACACGTCCATGGTGCATTCAGTTTTCACGCTTGCTTTTGCAATTTACTTCAAGTATATCTCAAGAAACAAACTAACTCTGTCTTCAGTTAGTGATGGATGTACCTTAAAACATTCAAATCACTCAAAAAGTTCTGATATATTTGGTCTGATCCTTAGCCAAACTATGTCTAGCCTTGTTGGAGTCCCTGTTTTATTCAGACACCATTGGCAAAAACATCTGTAGACTTCCATTTAAACAGTGTTGATCTACTGTCATCTATCATAAATGGATCTTTAATTTTACCACACCAGGCAGCTGGTGAAAGAAAAAAACTGGAGCACAATCTTTTTCAAATTTTAGGAATTGAGAAAATTTATGTTACTGCTATGGCAGTTTGAGGGCAGCGGGGTAAGGACACCAGCAGGACATTAACACTTGCCCACTGATGAGACACCCTGCTGGACAGGGCTGCCAGTTCTGGGCAGGCATGTTCCCTCCTTCTGCCTGGAAAAAAGTAAGAAAGAATAAAGGAATAGACAATTATTAACAAGGCAAACCAGGAAAAGTGCTAAATGAGTTCATAAGGACTTGAAAAGGAAAATGGAGAACATAGATGCTCAGGCAAGTGTTGGTAATGAGAGGAGATGATGTGGGGGGGATAAAATCTGGTTCAGTGGCAAGATGGAGCAAGATTAGAAAGAAAGTCCAGGCCTGACCTGCGTGCTGAAGATGATAGGACCTGGAGGGAAAGGTGACTTCATCTGAGGATGCTTTTTCCTTGTGCTTTGTCTTTCAAGAACAGCAGTGGTACATTTCTATTTGTACCTGCTCCTGTCTCCATGCTAGCCAGTACCTCCTTGAACACCTAACTTGCACAGCAAAAAGGATGAACTATCCATTGATATTGGGAAGACATGGCATTCCTCTCATTCAGAAGGAACCTCAGGGGTGCCTGTGAAAATGTTGGGAAGGCAAGTCTGCAAAATTGAAGCTTTTATTCTTTATACTCAGTATAACATACATGGTTGGAGAAAGGTTTGCCCTCAGTGGGGAGCTGAGAGGGATGCTCAGTACTGGAGTTTCTACTGAATGGGTCAATAAGCCCACTGATGTGATGGTGCCTTTCATGGCATGCCTAGAAACTGCTGCTAAATGCAATGCAGCATTGATGCCTCAGTGAATCGATTTCTCTGAATGCCATGCCAAGCAGATGAGAAGCCTTTGTCAGCCAGTTTGGGTCAAGTCCGTCATCCGATCCCTGACCTATAGCTTGTGGGAGTGGAGTACAAAGGATGAAGTCATCAGAAAAGTGCAAAGGTCTTGTGTCCTTGGAGGGGAGAGTTAGATGTGCCAGAGGAACAACACGGTCAAACTAAATCAGTAAATCAAAGATGCCAGCCCTAGGCAGATGTGTTTCTGTGCTGATTCTGGTGCCCGTGACAAAGCACAGCAAAGCAAGGGCTTCCTTGGTGCCTGAGAGGGCCCTTCACACCATAGGTTTGAAATGCGCTGTCACCACTGGAGCAGCAGCGGATATTTAACATGCAGTGCTGTATACCTTTGCTCCCCTGACCCACGGGACTAAAGCCTGAAGAGTGAGAAGGATTTTTCAAAGTGGTGTGGCAGGCTATCAGAAAAACAAGAATGGGTTTGTGGTGTTACAGCTATTCTTGTATGTAAATGTCTCTTTTTACTCTGTTCAGATTCCATTTCCCCCAGACTTTCCTCTGATTTCTTTATCTCAGCAGAAGTGGGTCAAACTCATCAGTATGTTTGAGAGAGAAGTCTTAACTACTGCATCTAGGTAAGATACCTTCAGTCGAACGTCAAAGCCTGCCCACTCCAGTAGAGTCATGACTTCTTCTACAAGCATAAGAAGGTCCCAGATCATAATGCCAGCATCGCTGGGCAGCTTGGTGGCTTTTTGGCTTTTCCCTCTCTATATCTCCACGTTGATCCCAGGATTTGTGAAATGTTGGAGAGGCTGGATGTTCTTGTCTCTGTGGTTTGGACAAGAGAAGGAGTAGGACTCGTCTGGCTCTGAAAGTCAGGATATTAGTTACATGTTGGTAGGCTCTCCAGCAGGGCATGCTGACCGCTGCATGTACCAAAACAACCTGGGTTGCTTTTTCTGGCATGACATTTCAGCTCCATGCCTTAACATGTCTGCATGGAAAGTAAGACAGGGGCAGCATTTTCAAAGGTGGTACTCAGAGGTATGCAGGGACCGTTAGAGGAAGAGTTTGCTTGAAGAGCTGGAAAATTAAATAAGGAGAGTCTAAGAAGGGTGATTTAGGAGTGCAGGGGCAGCAAGATGCCAAGGCTATGGACAGATAAATGGAGTATCAATTTAGAGTAAATTGCAGTGTAACAGCTCTGTGCACACAAGTATTATGGGATTTTAGAAGCCAGGCAACTTTAACCCTTATATCCCAGGTCTGGATATGTCACTGTTGTGGCTGGACTGGCTAGTTCTCACAGATTGCGGGGTATTTCTGGCTTTTTAAAGATGGGACAGTTTTAGATCTTGCCACAGCTTGATCCATTTATGGCTCCTGGATCCTTGTGTGGAACAGAAGAAATAAAGTGAGGAGCTGAGAAGAGTCTGGAGAATCAAAACCCAGAGAAATGAGAAAGAGCAGGAGGTGGGAGGCATCCGTGGGCCTGTGTGGTGATGGTGCAGGGCAGTTCAGGGAAGTGGGAGAGAAGCCGCAAGGCTGGGGTAAGATGACATTGTCAAACTGATGAAACCATGTCCAGGCCAGGAGAAGAAAAGCCATGAGTGAGCCCAGCACCTGCCCCAGCACTGGTGGACTGTTCCAGCCCAAGCTGCTTTCTAGAGGTAGCTTTGGCCAGTGTCACACCAGCAGAGCTGTGGTGGGGTGTGCCTGTGGTGTGGTTGACCATCCCTCCCACTCATCTTATGGGAGTTTTTTTGGCCTGTGCCGGCTCTCCATGGGTCTGTCTCCTTGTACATTTGGACTACAGCCTGTTCGGCCCGTGGGGATGCTTGCCAGATTTCATAGAATCATAGAATAGTTTGGGTTGGAAAGGACATTCAAAGGTCATCTAGTTCAACCCCCTGCAATGAGCAGGGGTCTCTTCAACTAGATCAGGTTGCCCAGAGTCCTGTCCAACCTGACCGTAGATGTTTCCAGGGATGGGGCATCCACAGCTGCTCTGGGTAACACATTCCAGTGTTTCACCAGCCTGATCAAAAAAAAAACCTAACTCCCCCATGGACTCCAGCAGCCTGGAAGTTCACTACTTCTCCAGACATGCCCTGTGGCCCCACTTTCCTCAGGGGAAGATTGCTCGAGGCATTGGTTGGGGAGGCAGCTTCTCAATTTAATTTGAAGTTTCTGTTGTTATCTGGAGTACTGCAGGAGCAAGGGGTTTTAGTGGAGTGAGTTGTTGCCATTTCTTGCTGTTAATACCAGGGACATTGTAATTTTCATGGCTGTAAAGATGCCTGGAGCAGAGGGTGGGCCCACTTGAAGTTAGCAGCAATAATTTTTTTCATACTCAAGAGAACAAATGATCTTTCTAGCAAACAACCTTCACTTCTATTGCCATGATCTGCCCTCCTCCCAAGAAAGGACTCACATCAGAAAGACTCTGCAGCCCTGCAGAGTGTGAAGGGCTACTCATAAAACAGACACACACACATGCAAACAAAAAATCCTAACAAAACAAAAACCCCAAACAAACAACAACAACATAACAAACACCCCCCCCCCCCCCCCCCCCCCCCACTCTGAAATAAAAAGCAGCTGCTGGAAGTCAGAGCTAGACTAATGTGGGATTGAAAGTATTTATTCAGAGCAGAAGTGGGGAATATTGGCTCAGTGGAGTGGGTGGAAGTGTCCTGATGAATGAGCAGCACGAAGCGGGGCTGCCTCAAATAACAAAGAGGAAAGGAGGGCGCTACGATTTGATAGTACAGACTTTGGAAAAAATGAGAAGCTGAGGAGAGAAGGAAATCATGGCTAATTTAAAACTGCCTTGGAGAAGCAGGTGGGAGGAAGACCTTGAACATTTGTTACACTGGAACTTGAAAGTAAGGAAATGGTAAAACAAGGGTTGGAAGGCAGAGCAAGGGAGGGCTTGTCTCCTGATTGCCCTTTAAAATAACAATACTGACTCTCAAAGAGAACATTAGGGATTTTCTGAGAAAATGCAGAGCTCCTGGAGTAAACTGTCCTAAGGGAAGGGCTGAGGAAAGAGAACGAAGCCAGTGGCTTCCAGAAAAATTATGATGATATGATGAGTCAGAGACACTTTCAGTTGCACTGAAATATTTACTCTTTGTCTGCCTATATCCACATCAAGAAATGAGGGCAACCCTTCTTTGACAGGTAAGAGTTATGCTATCAGCACACCTGCTATGGGGATAAATAACAGCACCCAGAGGAGCTTTATCAGCTCTTCCTGTTGTTGCTTGCTTTGGACCAAACTCTTATGGACTCAGTTGGGTGCGTACGGGGTTGACCAAGAGCAGAGACTGGACACCTCTTCCCAGTGTGCCTGCATTTCCCTTTTTTGCATGCTTATCTTGACAGAGGTGACAACTCCTTTAAACAAGGCACACGTGATAGTGGCACTCTGCCCTTCTTGAAAAGTTGCCTGGGTCTGCATCCCACATTTTATACAAAGAGAGTGAGGACCATCCAGAAAAAATAGGCCCAAGCAGCCAATACAATCAGTTTCAATATATTCTCCTTTTTTCAAAAAAAGAGGCTGAACAACTCTCCAAAATAATCAGAGCTGTTAAATAACACTTATTCGGTGCGGAGGAAGTACAGTGCAATGGGACTATGGGCCCATGCCAAGGAAAACACTTGGACTTGCTATAACAATGGACCAAACTGAAGGAAATGGGAGGCTGTGGTGCCTATGGGCTGTTCTGGAGGGAGCTGGGTGGAGCAGGACCTGGTGGCAGACCCGAGGGAGGAGAGGCACATGGTGGTCGTGCCATGCCATGCATCCAGAGTGCTTGTTGGCTCACTCTCCCCCAGACAGTGTCTCCCAGCAGCCAAGCCCAAATCAGGTTATAAAAACAGAGTGCTGCCACCATGCAGCAGCTTTGTGGTGATCAATCAAATCACAGTGATTTCACTGAGGGAAGGATTTAGGTTTTATTTGCAAGAGTAAATACGTATCTTTTTTTTCTTTCCCCTCTGCTGTACCAAATATTACTTGCTCATATTCAACAAATAGTAAGTATTTCTGAAACACTGTTCAGGATCCCAGCACCAGCACTGAATAAAGATGTAGCAATATGTATGCAAAGGTTTTAAAGCTTAGAGTATGAGGTGAACTGAAGAAATCCTTTAAGGACCCTATCTGATCAATCCCATATTCTGCCTCCACCTTCCCCGTGCAATATTAATAACCTTGTTTCAAACCAGACCATCTCTGTCCCGCTCAGCCACATCCCATTCTCACAGGTATGTAGATTTTCAGACATCTCTGCTCAGGTGTCTGCTCCATAACAGTAGTATTGAGCAGCCCAGACTAGCTGCTGGTGAGGCCCAGGATGGGGAGGCAGGGACACAAGCAGCCTGCTTACCACAGGCTGCTGGAAGGAGAGTGCTGGTCGTGTAGAGCCAGATTATATTTGCTGCTGCAGCAACCCAGCATTGTGGCACTCATGCAGAGACCCATCACAAATACGTCATGCTTCATGCAGAGAGCCATCACATGACAAATAACACCACTTGCTTGCATAGGTATCAGATTAAAAATGGGCAGTGTTTGGCCTGAGCAATTATATATTAGTTGTGCTTGCCTGGTGATGGGAGGGAAGGGCTTCAACTGTGTCAGAGATTTTATATGTGAAAAGAGATTTAATGAAGCTCTCTAAGCTCACAGTCATTTTCTTGTGCTTTTCATGGAGCAGGAGGTGAAAATGTAGATTTGATTAGTGTTGCTGGATCTGTTCTAATAAAAGACATCTTTACTTTGTCTGCCTATCCTCACACAAGGAGACATTTTAGCTCTTGTGTTTCTTTTTTCTGCCTCTGCACATGAAGCATATCTCTCCCTCCTATAGGTCTCCCTGTAAAGGTCCTTATCCTTGATCCTCAGGTGCCCTTAGTCATCGCCAGTCTCCAGCACTGTTAGACAGCTGTTCCTGTCTATGGCTGTGCGTGGGGCAGCTGCACTCCCCCACAGCCAGCCCCATGTGCAGTGTGGGGCAGCTGCAGCAGGACTCCCTTCTGGTCTCCTGCATCCCAGCAGCTGCTCTCCTGGGCTGCATGAGATCCCCACACGATGGCCTTCAATGCAAGCAGGATGTATCATGGTGTGTAGCTGGAAAGGGAGACACTCATAGGAACTGATATAGGGATGAGGTGGTGTCCCCCTCGGACTGCCCCTGCTTGCAGGGAGCAATGTGAGGACGTGGCACTAGGAGGATCAGCATCATGCCAGGGCAGGGCTTCTCCTGTCCCAGAAGTGTTGCACAGGGCAAGTCCCTGATGCCCTGGAGGCAGGAACAGGAAGGGAGGAATGGCTGAAACAGGAATTGCTGACAGCCTTATTTTAGTCAATGTCCCACTGAAGTCAATGGGATGTTGCTCCAGGAAAAACTGGATAAGGATCTGGGGTTTGGCAGTGGCAGAGGTTCTGTCTTCTCACTGTTTATTCTCCGAGTGGAGCCCTAACCCGCTGTTTGTGACTTCATGATACTTTCCAGAGCTGTGCTAATGATGTCATACCCGGGGGATTCTGGCTTCAGGTGGGAAATTAACAGCAGGAGCAGATGAACTCTTTAATAAACAAAGTTCCTGTTTTCATGCAAATGTCTTCGGAAATAAGGAGTGAAGGGAGTGAGAAATATAGAAATTTATGGTATAGAAGCGACACTGTTTGGAAACAGACTTTTTATGAGTTTTCCAAGAGGCGCCAGCTGCTCTTTAATGTTTTCATTTAAGAGTTTTATGTATGAAAGCTCGAGCTTGTGTAAACAGCGAGGCTAAGAAAGTTGCAAGGATTGTTGTTAATGGTGAACCTAACAGGCTGGGGATTTGGCTCAGAAAAGACTGTGAGTGTTGATGGTTTTTTGGAGCGGAGGTTTTTAATGTGGCTGGATGATGCCTCTGATGTCGCTGTTGTTCTCTGGGCTTTCCTGCCCATGCCTCTCACTCTCATGACCACCACCAACGTCCCTCCTTTCCCCCAAAACCTGGGAGAAGGTGGCGCAACCTCATGGGAGACCCTTCAGGCAGGGTAGCACCTTCTCTGCTGCGCCGCACCTTGTTATCTTCCAGGAGCAAGCCCTGGGTTAGGAGGTGGCCAGGTTTCTGCACTGCCCCTTCCTGAGCTCTGGAGGCAGGGCTGGGCAGGGCGTTGCTGTGGCAGCACGGCAGAAACGCAGCCAGCCATCCATCGTCCCCTCTGTCCTGGGCCCTGCTCCTCCTGCCCTCACCAACAGCCACTGCTGATCTGCATCAATTCATCTGCTATTTCGGTGAGTGCCTATTGTGCACTCCAATTAATATAATTGCTTTATTTTACTGGAGAGAGTACTGGAGCCCATGCCACAAACAGCTTTGTGAGTGTTTTTCTGGTGGGTTCCCTTTGTTTGGCATTTAACCCTCCATGGGTGAAATGTGTGGCACCAGACTGAAAAAAAAAATAAATGAAGTCATCAAGGCCAGAGGACACGAAGCAGGCAGCTGCACACCCAGCACTTCTCAAGGAGGAGTTGGGAGATGATCCATGGTGCTTGCTGCTCTCCATCTTGCTCTCAATGTTTTTCTGCAGCAGCTTTCTGTTTGCTCATCTACAGGAATACTCTGCATCTCGCCTGCCTGTTTTTGAAAAGGTGGCTGCTGATGACAGCTAAGATAACGAGAGAGTGGGTTTTGGGGGGTTTTTTTTGCCTTCATGAGAACACCTCCGGTTCTATTAATAAAATCCTGAATCTGACTCGTCCTTCTGAGAACTCCCGGCCTCTCTTCACCCATTCAAATCTGTATTTTTAAGCTGCTGTAGGTGGATTGTCGACAATGGTTGTTATGCAAACTCCAAGTGCTGGCTTCAGGAGCTTCTTAGAAATATGCAATGAGTAATCTTTATGTTTCTGACAGGTCTACGAGGAGGGAGGGTGTGCAGTTTTGCTGAAGATAGGTTGACAAAATAAGTGTCAATTCATGACAAACTGACTGCCAAAAATACTCACATCAAACACTGAAAACAATTAGTGAACAGTATGACAGAACATCTCTGAGGCTGGGGAGTGCATTGAGGACAGAACCCCTCACTAGTAAATGGATATTTTAATGGTTTTGTTAAATTTGGGTCAGGAGAAATGATCAGGTGCTTTGTTCTCCAGGATTACTTGTAGGTTTGGTGGGGTTTTTTTTTTTGGTTTTTTGGGGTTTTTTGGGAAACTCATGGGCAGTGGCTATACTTGAAAGATAAGGTAGGTATATTTATTTTTCGAGCTTGTTGTGTGAAGTGAGCACTGATCACATGAGACCTGGCTAATACAGTGAGATCACAGAGGTGTGAGGTGGACATCAAAATCTGAGGAACTGTGTCAGTAGCAACCTAGACTGCAGAAGTTTCAGAACTTGAAGATGAAGCAGCATCCTGTGCTCCAGCAGGCTGATTCATTTCATACTTTGGAAAAAAATTTATCTGAAGAGAAATTTCCCTGAATAGAGAACTGGCTGTTGATGGCTCCTTTTGTAATGGTCTGCATCAGAACTACAACATGCAAGCCTTCAGATGCCAAGCTGAGCAAAACGGGGACAAGAAGGACTTCTCGGGGCAGGGGACTCGCAGCAAGAGGAGGTCCCTCCCAGACAGCAGTGCATTTGGGAGAGTCACCATGTGGTGCAGTCTGCCATTTGACCCAAGGTGATCACATCCTACACTGGCTGGAATTAGGAAGTTTGGCTTTGCAGTAGCTGTTTCCTGACTGTGATGAGTGGCTCCTGTGACCTGCAGGGCATGCCAGCAGCAGATGGGGAAGGGGAGCCAGCACAGTCCTGTGATGGCCCTCAGGCTTGGGGCTGCCACTGCCTCTGACACACAGGGTAAGTCACCTAGGAGTCAGTAACAGCAACAACCAGTGGTGCAGGCTCATCTCAGTTGACTTTCCAAGGTTCTAAACTTCTCTTCGTGATAGCTCATCGTGCTGTCACCCTCCCAGCCCTCCCCAGAAAGGGCTTGCATTTGGCAGAGGTTTTGAAGTATCTGTAGCATAGCTGCATGGAGGTGACCCTGGGGTCAGGAGGCTCTGAAGGACACAGCACCAGGTGCCCTGTATGACCTTACATTGCTGTTCTCGTAAAGCACCCCGTGTTGCTTTCAGCTGGCACACCCAAGTAGCCATGGCAACCCACATCTTTGCATCATGCCGGTAGGCACAAGGAGGCAAAACCCAGGACTCCACCAGCTGGAAAGCCCCTTCTCTAGGCACAAGGAATGCCTTTTACTACACCATAGCTCACAGATCTTCAGAACTCAACCAGTTCTGTGAATCCATGTTTTCTAATGCTGAGTCCCAATGCTTCTGCCAGACTGCTAGTTCCATCACTCCTCTCACAAATGAGTCAACAGCCATCTGTGCATGCTAGAAATCAAATAACTTTTGCCTTAAGAGGTTTTTTTGTCACTGATAATGAATCCCTCTGCATCACCCTGTGTGGGACCTAGTGATGTCCAAGATGCAATCAGAAGGAAAGAGTATGATCTGAAGCCACCCACACCAGGCTGGTATCACCTTCCCATCTCAGCTGCACTTCAGCGAGCCAGCTGAAACGAGGCAGTTTTCTCTGTGCTTGGTGCCAAACACTATTCTTGCTGAACCAGAGGGAAGTTTTGTTTTTCCCTAAATAGGAATGATGTGGCCTTTGGTAGTGCTCAACTGGAAAGAATCCAGCAGTTTTCCAATCTTGTCAGAGTGGCTGAGATGGTCATAAATCAGAAGGGCTGCTCCAGAAATATTTTTCCTGGGTTTGATTCTCAATCCCACCATGCTGATATATTGAAAAGAAAAATTTGGCCCACCACTGGTTTAATTTTACAGATAACCACTCTCTTTCCAGGCAATCTTTGTGATTAATTTTTCTCACAGTCTGTCTGGGGTTTTTTTTGGGTTTGTTTCATAGGGCTGTTGAGTTTTTTTACCCTCCTCTCCCCTTCCATATGGGGAAGAATAAAGTGAAGAAACAACATTTTCAGAGAAGAAAGACTTGGAAAGAGTTGCTGTTTTCTGGGAGTCTGCTACAGCTGTTAATTTGTGGAAAAACTCAGTGGAAAGTAAGCAATATGGCAGCATCGCTTTACACGGGAATTCAGCAATGGCCTCGTTCCAAACCATGGCTGATTTAGGTTCTTGGCTTGCACTGCCAAAGCTTCATGTAGTGTCATGCTTTTTTTAATAGATAATGTTGATGCAGCTGTGGAAACCTCTGATGTTCTTTTTTATTTTAACGTGGAATTGTCGTCATTCAATCAAGCTTAAGCATTGTGGAGCTGTGATGCTGTTTGTCTTTGCTTGTTAGATGTTGGTGTGTGAGCCTGAGACAGGCTGAGAAGTTGTTTGGGAATGAAGAAAAGGCTCCCTCCCTTCCTCCTTGTCTCC
Organism: Corvus moneduloides; assembly: GCF_009650955.1. Taxonomy (NCBI): domain Eukaryota; kingdom Metazoa; phylum Chordata; class Aves; order Passeriformes; family Corvidae; genus Corvus; species Corvus moneduloides. Next base: position 76,825,509 of record NC_045478.1, read on the forward strand.
TTCACAGAAATGCACACAGACCCAAACTCCCATCCAAAAAGGCAGAAATGCTGAGAAAATTTGGAACTGGACTTAAATATTGTGGGCTGGGAACCTTCTGCTTCTCCAGAGCATGCACATTCTCTTCTTCCTGTAGGCTTTGCTCCTCTTTGCTCCTCTCCAGCATTTGTCATGCATAGTTGGTGGCATATCAAGACTCTGAGTACTGTACTGAGTGCAGTAACCTCTTTTTCTTGGATGGACATTTTGTTTGTGGAGAATACAGCATGGTGCTCAGTTGTCTGGGCAGAAACGAACACTGAGGAAAATCTCAGATATGTGATGCCTATTAGATCAGAGATTAATTTTCCAGTAGAAATGTCCAATTATTCAAACCTCTCCAGTAGATGAAAGAGCTTTTGACAATCTGTTTTTCTGAAAAACCCTGCAGTTCAGTTGGCATGGATTAGATGACCTATTAGAGATTAGAAAAGGGGAAAAAGGTTTCTAATTAATGTCAGCCCAGCTGTTAACTTGGGAAATATGAGTGAGTGGTAGCACAAGACAGCTCCTACAGATATTTCTGTGGTCACAGTTCATGTGTATATTGCTACCTGGACCTTCTGCATAAAGCATTGCACGAGTTCCCCCTTCCCCGGTAAGGTGATAGTGTGCAGTGGACCAGCTGCTGCTTCTTGGCTCTGCCTCCGTCTCCAAGGCAGGCTTTTATGAATGGGTAAGTCCTATTTTTTTCCCAGTGCTACCTTGTCACATAGTGACTGATTCACTCACATCCTTATCTCTGGGCCATATGACTCGCTTTGACTTCGTCTTCCTCACCAACACAACCGTATCTTGTTTCTTTCCCCCGGGGTGAATTAGGGTAGAATCCTTCAATCCTTAGAGTTTCCCCACAGCATCTGGAAAAAAGAGGAAAACCAGAGATGAGCCAGAAAGAGTCAGGCAGAGAAAGATGAAAGAATGTGGAGGCGGGAACTATTCACTCTTGGAATGAAGCTTCCTCCTGGCTGGCCTAAGGCAGAGCAATTTACGCTTTTCTGCAAAATGCACAATGGCCTAGGCCCTGCTCTTAGGAGTAAACATTTCAAAGGTGCCTGAGGGGGCCCCTATCTGTATTTTTATAAAGTACTTGGTCTCCTTTGAGTTTTAGGCTATATCTCCATTGCCAATATTGGAGCTAACTTGAAGTGGGGTAGTGTCTTGTGGAGATACTTGATCTAGGTTGAAGAAGTTTAGCTGATAGAAGTAGTTTACCCACAGCAGTGTATCTGTCAGACCATTGTACCTGCCTGCTGTGATTCCTTATCCTGTGCCAAGCCCTGTTTAAAGCTGTCTCTAGCCCACACTCAGGACTCTCTGTGCAGCAAAGGCTTGTGCTGCAATCCTGACTTCTCTGCAGCCACCCACTGATGCTCCAGGACCTAAATGCCACAGTCAGGGTAAAACATGGGTTTGGGAGCTGGAGTCCTGCCAGTGCTTTTGCAAACGTTTTGTAGGGCTGAACCCACATTCACTATTAGCAATGTTAAATGCTTTCCTGTTTTTCTCTGTCCACTTGAACTCACACTGCAGCCCTAACCGACTATTGCATTTTGTTTTTAATGACAGAGCAAAGGTGCCAAAATATTTCAGTAGCTCCCTATGGAACATCTGCAACTTCTTTAGCTAGTATTTTTACAGCTGGCCATAACTTTATTTTATTTTTGAATGCTAATAGTTGTGAATCTGGGACCCTGAAGGAAAACAATGGCTAATTTCCCTTGCCTCAGGATTTAAAACTTATAAAAAGCTACTCTTGTACCTTTGAATAAATCACCAGGAATGGAGCTAAGGGGTACTTTGTCATTTGACAGACCAAGTTTCTGAGCTCCAGACAGAGCTAAGACCAGCCTTCAGGCTTAGGATAAAGTCTGTGTTTGGAGCCACCAGGATCAAATCCTACAGACCCCTTAGGTGACAGAGCTGCTGCTGCTGCTGCTATTGAGGTTCATGCTGCCATGTGGCAGGAGAGCCATCTGATCGCTGCCTCCAGTGCAGTTTCTGTCATCTTTGATGAAAAAGGGAAGAATAAAATATCACACCCCTAAAATGATACCAAAGTCTAGGAACAGGAATTAGGTTTGGGAATTCAAACTTCCATCTAGTAAGAATGCTGCAGACCTTTAATTGCAGCTCAGATTTATTACGTGCTAGCTATGCTTAGTTGGTCTAACGATGAAAATAAGCCTAAGATGTTTAGTCATTGTATCAACCCATCACTCATAATCTTTGTGTGGCATCTCTCTCTCCCTCTACTGAGCTAGAAAAGCATGAAGAGAAAAAAAAAGCATGCTGCAGGGCTACCAATTTTATTTAACTACTGACAAAGAACCTTTAGACTGAGTTTTAGACTGATATTGTCTTTGACTCCTGCTGCAGTGGAGACTGTACCTGACCTCACACTCAGATGCAGCACCAGGCAGCACTTCTTGAGTGTGGCCCCCACCCACCCGTGAGAGCTGCACCCTGTTTCTTGAGGGCAAAATGCTGGGGGCAGGCAGGTCTGCAGCCACAATTTGAACAAATGTACCAGTGGCACTTGCAGGCTGGTGACACAGGCAGGCTGCAAATCAGCACTGGGTGTATCTGCTCCTGGAGAAGTCCTTGATGGTCTGCCTTTCTGGGGAGAGCCAGAGCTGCCAGGTGAAGGATGCCAGTAGTGGAGGATGGTGTTAAGTGTCACTTTCTGAAAGCCACATTTCTTCCCAGTGTAGGTGGACCCATGCCAGCATCCTCAAGCACCGGTGAGATCTGACTGTGAGATTTCCCACAGCTCAGGGGAAATGCTGACGTGGAGTAGGATTCGGGGTTCCTGTTGAGGCTCATTCCCAACACAGACAGGTAGCTCTGGTGGGCTGTTATGGTGCTCCCCTGGGGACAGAAAAGACAATACTCCTCTCACTTGCACTGGGACCATGAGCTTGTCATTCCCTCAGATCCAGCAGTGTTTCTTTCAATGTGCTTCTAAGTGGGAGGGGAGGTAGGCTAGGAAAAAAGTCTTGATGCTTTTTTCACATTTTCATGGACCTGCCCTGTCAAACTGAGTGGCAGCTTTGCTGTTAATTGCAACTCAAGCAGACACAATGTTGAGTGTGCTAAAATCCAACAGAAATCTTTAAAACTCCCCAGATTGCCTCCAGTGCTGCAGTTAATTTTTTGTCCGTGACTTCTCTATGAAACCAGATACATCTCATGCAATTCAAGAAGGCTTAGTGCCTTGACCTAAGTGCTAAGGTATTGCATGATCTGCCTGCCAGATACCACAGCCCCGCTGCTACAGACAGGTAATTGGGTCACCACTTGTGAACTTTTGACACACACAGACTTATGGCCTGATAGCACGGATGCCCTCAAGCAAGTACAGGCAATTCACCTATCCCCATGAATCTAACAAGCACTGAACTCCAGTCATTTAGAATAAGGTGGCTTCAATCCTCTCCGTTTCAATCCTACCTGAAGGCACAGAACTTGTCTATGTGGATGTCTTCCAGGAGATGCTCAAAGGAGCTGGTGGAAGTGCTGTGCTGATGTGGTACCATGCAGGGACTCTCGCTGGGTGCCGTGCAGCTGTGTGTGCAGTGCCCACTTTGGGACCCTCCACAGGGGAAAATGGTGTCCTTTAGCACTTTAACACCACAGAAGGAGGTGTATGTGTGTATCTCTGTGCCACAGCAAGCCCACAGGAGTAATGCTGGACTGCAACAGAGGAGCACGGCTAAGGACTGGGCTTGGCAATGCTGCTGTTTCAGGTGTGTGTGAGACAGGAGGTGTCCTAAAAATGTCCTAAAAATCCACTCATCTTTCATAAATGGAAAAAGCAGAGTTTGGTCAGTTCACCCCCCTCTGTCCCTGCTGTATTTGTGTATTCTGCATATTTTTTCCTCATAATAGATCTCAAGACACTTTCCCATCAGCTCATGCTGTTATGTCACTCTCCAGTGGGTGAACTCAGTATGACTAGGAAACACTGAAGGAAAATGAGATGCAGATGTGGTAACTGTATTAATATTCCCCTTCAATGCAGTTGCTGTTGGGGAGCTCAGGCTGTTAATTTGACTTTGCTCCTCCACAGAGCATGCATACATCAACGTGTCAATCTTATCTGCCTTTTGTTTCAGCCCACCTGCCCCCATGGAACATTGTTCAATGTACTTGCATCCTCCCTGGTGATTCTCCATGGGTGCAGCACATCTGGCGGGGTCCACAGGGGACACTGGAACCTGAGAGGGGCTTGGATCTGTGGTTCAGTTATGTCATGTCTGAGTGGTGCTTGTTTGTGTATTTTCAGAAAACCCAGAGTAAGAAAGGTTTTTCCCCATAAATTAATAGTGACCTCAAAGCTCCCATGGTGGAAAAACTGCTATGTGATGCAATGCCAGTAAAATAAAAGCAACTGCAGCTTCATAGAAAAAGCAGTGATATTCTGATTAATTGCTCTGTTTTCTGGGGTTTCAGTAAAAATGTCTGCTGATTATTTCTGAAACTTATGATGACTGTCTAAGTGCATAACCCCTTCTTAACATCAATTTGGCAAACATAAAAGGAAATATATCATACAATATTCCGCTTGTAGGGCCAAGTTCTGTCATTTATCTGCTTGAAAAGCCTCTGTTGAGTGCCTTGGGATTTCTCCCTGCAGAATGATGGCAGGACATGATCCAGACCCAATATAAATGTAACGTATGAACCAGTATATCTTCAGATGGAGAAAACGTGTGTGGAATTTCCCTGCGCCATCATGTGCATATTTTATAGGCAACTGCATGCACAGTTATTGAAAAGAAGCACAGACGTCTGTGGTTAGACATCAATGACTATTGTGGGAGGGAAAAGAGGGAACTGGAAGGCTCAGAATTTGTGCTTTATTGGTTTACTGAGAAATACAAGGCGAGAGAAATGAAAACAGTTTAGGATAGAACTGTAAGGAGGGGAAATTGGCATTGCTGGCAACACTGATGAAATATAATGTCCTTGCCAGAAGAGTATAAAT